>NC_088384.1:119553333-119906666 GCF_037993035.2 Macaca fascicularis
TCTGGGAGGACTGACTGCGAGGCTGAAAGCAGTTCCACTGTGGGTAAAATGCTATCCAACAGCATCGCATGCCACAGAGAAATCTTTCGTGAAAGGAAGAGTGAATCGATGCGGCAAACCTCATTCTTGCCTTATTTTAAGAAATCGCCACAACCACCCCAGCCTTCAGCAGCCCCACCTCATCAGCAGTGGCCGCCGGCATCGAGGTGAGACCCTCTGCTGGCACAAAGATTACAACTCGCGGAAGGCTCAGGTGATTGTTAGTATATTTTAGCAATTAAGTATTTGTAAGTGAAGGTACGTGCAGTGTTTTACTGGTTTTTAGACATAATGCTACTGCACACTCAGGCTACAGCATGGTGTAAACATAACTTTTTTTTTTGAGACGGAGTCTCACGCTGTTGCCCAGGCTGGAGTGCAATGGCGCGATCTTGGCTCACTGCAACCTCCGTCTCCCGGGTTCAAGCAATTCTGCTGCCTCAGCCTCCTCAGTAGCTGGGATTACAGGCATGAGCCACCATGCCTGGCTAATTTTTTTATATTTTTAGTAGAGATGGGGTTTCACCATGTTGGCCAGGCTGGTCTCGAACTCCTGACCTCAAGAGATCTGCCCACCTCGGCCTCCCAAAGTGCTGGGATGACAGGTGGGAGCCACGGTGCCCGGCCTGTAAACATAACTTCCACATGCACTGGGAAACCACGAAATTCGTGTGACTCACTTTATTGCCGTTATATCTATTGCAGTGGTCTGGAACCATGGCTGCAGGACCTCTGAGGTGTGCCTGTGGAGAGGCCCAATGGTGCTCTGGAAATGTGCACCAGCTGCTGTTAAGAGTGACCTTCGAGGGGAGCAGGGCGCACGGGACCCTGGGTGCTCAGGTGCTGCCTTTTCTGGCACTGTTTTAACCTTTTCACCACATGTACGTGGTCATTTTTTAAACCATCAATAGTGGAGTGAGAGTTGGGGGCATTTTTGTTCTTCTTTATAATCTTTTGCATGAAAATAAATGGCTGTTTGTAGTTTTTATAGTGGAAGATAAATACACACCTTAAGGTGGGCTGGGCCCAGAATTTCTCCAAGACCACGAGAGGCACATCCCCTGCTGTTGCCACCGACACTCCATGGCTTGTGGCCATGTCTCCAGTCTCTGCGTCTGGTCACACTGCTTTCCCCTCCTCTGTGTCAAATCTCCTTCTTATAAGGATGCATGTCATTGCATTTAGGGCCCACCTGGTGTAACCCAGGCTTATCTCCATCTCAAGATCTGCTGTCTGAGACAGGAGAGAGCCTATAGCCACATCCAGCTGGCAGGGACCTGGTCAGTTCTGAGGGTCCAGTGGATGGAAGACTTTGGGGAGGAACTGTAAGAATGGCTGGTCCCAAGGGGGTCCTGCTGTCTGTCCATATTTTCTTTTTTTATTATTTTTTATTTTTTTGAGATGGAGTCTCACTCTGTTGCCAGTTGGAGTACTGTGGCGTGATCTCCGCTCACTGCAACCTCCGCCTCCCTGGTTCAAGCGATTCTCCTGCTTCAGCCTCCTGAGTAGCTGGGACTACAGGTGCACGCCACCACACCCGGCTAATTTTTGTATTTTTAGGAGAGACGGGGTTCACCATGTTGGCCAGGATGGTCTTGATTTCCTGATCTCGTGATCTTACCACCTCGGCCTCCCAAAGTGCTGGGATTACAGGCGTGAGCCACTGTGCCCAGCCATTGTCTGTCCATATTTTCAAGGTGGCTCAGGAATTACTTGTGGATGCCAGAGTGGTCACTGCACCCTACCTACCCCCAAATGGTGGGACGGGGCTGGGTGGGGTCCGGGCAGGCATCATCGGGGCCTACAGCCAGCATCAGGGGGCAGACGGGGTCAGGCACTGACTCTGCAGCATGTGGGCTCTGGGAGCCTCAGCCCTGCAGCTTCCGAATGGGTGCGCTCGCCTCCCAGGGTGCGGTGGAGAGGACCTGATGGCTGGGCCCCAGCGCCCACACAACGCAAGGGCCACCCCAGCAGCATCTTCACACAAACCACCCTGTGCAGCCTCAGGGGTCGGAGCCATTTCTCAACACACACACTCGCATCCTGGCTCCTTCCACACATTCCCGCAGAGGGTGAGGGCTGTGGCCCCATCCGCAGATAGGGCAATGCCAAGGCCCTGGCGGCCTCTACTCCTGGACAAGGTGGGACCAGGACGAGGGCTGCGCTGGTCCCCAGGGGACTCACCTGGATCAAGCCTGCAGCCGGGTTCCGCCTCTTCTCAAAGTGCTTCTGCCGGTGCTGCTCCTGAACCTTCAGGGCAAAGCCAGACCCCAAGATGCCCTGCAATTTGTCAGGGTCAGGCCACATCCCAGGGACCCCCACACCCCAATTCATCAGGGTCAGACCACGCCCCGGGAACCCATGTCTCCCACCTTCATCAGGGTCAGACCCGTCTCCACTGATCCATACCTCCCCCACCTTCATCAGGGTCAGACCCGTCTCCACTGATCCATACCTCCCCCACCTTCATCAGGGTCAGACTGCATCCGGGGACCCGCGTCCCCACAATCCATCAGCACCAAGAGGAAAGAACCCACTGGCTTGCAGGAGACATGGCAGGGCCCACACTGAACTCAGGGTGGCCTCTCCTTCCCTTCCACCCGGAAGAGTCTGCATACCCATCTTGAAGGGCACACAGTGAAGGAACCACCGGGGCCAGCCTCTCGCCGTGCACCAGCTGCCCTGCCCTGCCCTGGGGCAACAAAGGTTGGCAGGGCCCCTCCACCTTCCTCTGAACTGGGTGGGCCTCACTGCGTGGAGACCCACGAGGGAGCTGTGTCACCAGCCGCCCTGCCCCTGGTCACAAGGACGTCCTGCTGGGCCCCACTCAGACTAAGAGGGGCCACCAGTGACTAACAGAGCCCCTGAAGCTACAGCCACAGCCCTGGGCATGCTCCTGCTAGGGCTGGGGAACCCCCCACTCCAGTCCTCAGGGAACAAGGCCTCTGACCCTGAGCTGCCACCTCCAGCTCCTGGGGGCTGTGGACCTGCTGGGAGCCGCTCCTGCCCCAGGTCCCACCCAGGGAACTGTGCCCAGGGGCCTGTGGTCACCTGGGGAGCCTACAAGACCTCGTCCCCCTCCAAGGCAGGCAGGGCAGCTGGACTTACTGCAGGAAGCGCGAAGAAGGAGACACCGATGAGGGTGAAGGTTGCCGCCAGGAGCCTGCCGTTCCAGGTCTGTGGGTACTTGTCCCCGTAGCCAATGGTGGTCAGCGTGATCTGTGGGACCGCAGGCTCCGGTCACATGAAGGGCCTGCTCACACCCCTGAGGGCAGGCTAGACGCCCGCAGGTGGCTCAGGGCTTGGGCTGGGACAGATGTGGTACCACTCCCATGTCACCACCCACACAGGGGCCCAGTGAGGCCAGGGTTGGGGTCGGCCGCCCTTCATCCCCAGAGCCCTCTCTCCTCTTCCCCTACAGGCCAGAAGCAGGGTCCAGCCAAAGGCTGTGTCCCCATCTCACATCGAGAACCAGAGGCCCAGTGACGTGACTCCCACGAGGCTCGGCTAGGACGGCAGCCCTCGCCCATCCCCGCCGGGTGGAGAGCGCAGCTGGGGAGGAGGGAGTGCCGAGAGGGACCCAGAGGAACAGGCGGGGCGTGCAGGGGGCTCGCTGAGCCTGACCTGAGCTGAGGCCAGAGGAGGGGGTGGGCGGGAGGAGGCCATGATGAGAGGCGGGGGAGTGGTCCCCACCGGGCCATGGCGGGGTGGCTGCTCCTGGAGCAGGGACCCCAGAGGTTGTGTTTAGAGTTTCTCTAGGGGTGGTGGGCAAGGGGGCGGTCGGGCCAGGTTGGGCCTCCCCAGGGGTCCCAGAGAGCCCAGGAGCCCCCAGCTCAGAGCTTGGGTGAGGGAAAGTAAAGGACGGACACGTCTCCAAGCAGCTCTGACAAGAGACGCCCGTGCCGGGGCCGAGGAAGGCGGGGCAGGTGCCCTGCACTCAGTGCTGGACATGTGGGGGCCGCAGCCCACCCCCCCTTGCCAGAACCGCATGCACCACAAGCCAGGGGGCTCAGGACAACCGCACAGAGGCCACTCTGGCTTCGACGAGAAGGTGGGCCCGGGACAGGCCCTGGGAGGGCAGGGTCTTAGACAAACAGAGGGAGGGGTCGAGG
The DNA here is from genome assembly GCF_037993035.2 of Macaca fascicularis. Taxonomy (NCBI): domain Eukaryota; kingdom Metazoa; phylum Chordata; class Mammalia; order Primates; family Cercopithecidae; genus Macaca; species Macaca fascicularis. The sequence goes on from NC_088384.1 coordinate 119,557,485, forward strand.
CCTGAGCACAGATAGCGGGGCCGGGAAGGGGAGACCTCTCCCCAGGACCCGCAGCCCCACCCCGGGGAGTTTACCCCAGGCTCTGAGGACGCCGCTGTGTGGTCTGAGGACAGGGTGGGCCGGCTGGGCCGCACCCGCTCCACACTGAAGGAAGCCGCGGCCTGGCGCGAAGTACCACCTGCACTTGGGGGCCTCGGCTGCCGCCACCATGCGGAGTACACAGAAGGCTCTGGGAAGGAGGCTGCCACATGGAGTGGGCGGGAGGTTGGGCGAGGCCTGGACCCAGAAACCTCTCCTGGGGAGACCAAGCCAGGACCTCAGCCCTCTACACAATTTCTTTACCAAAGGAGGCTTTTTTTTTTTTTTGGTTTGTTTTTTGTTTTTTTATTTTGAGACAGAGTCTCGCTCTGTCCCCCAGGCTGGAGTGCAGTGGCGAGATCTCGGCTCACTGCAAGCTCCGCCTCCCGGGTTCATGCCATTCTCCTGCCTCAGCCTCCCAACTAGCTGGGACTACAGGTGCCCACCACCACGCCTGGCTAATTTTTTGTATTTTTAGTAGAGATGGGGTTTCACCGTGTTGGCCAGGATGGTCTCGATCTCCTGACCTCGTGATCCGCCCGCCTTGACCTCCCAAAGTGCTGGGATTACAGGCGTGAGCCACCGCGCCCGGCCAAGAGGCATGTTTTGGAAGACATGAAACAGTGACTATTGACATTCTCAACTCAACCACATGACAGCAAGGGCTGAGGGGGAAGGCAGAAAACCAAGAGGGAGAGGATGGGGACTGAGACGGAGATAGAGACAGAGAGATGGAGACAGAGAGATAGATAGAGAGACAGAGAGATAGAGAGACAGAGGCAGACATAGAGACAGAGAGGTATGGGCCTGGCACGGTGGCTCACACCTGTAATCCCAGCACTTTGGGAGGCCAAGGCCGGTGGATCGCTTTAGCCCAGGAGTTCAAGACCAGCCTGGCCAACATGGTGAAACCCTGTCTCTACTAAAAATACAAAAATTAGCCAGGTGTGGTGGTGCACACCTGTAATCCCAGCCACTCAGGAGGGTGAGGCAGGAGAATCACTTGAGCCCGGGAGGTTGAGTCTGCAGTGAGCTTTGACTGCACCACTGCACTCCAGCCTGGATGATAGAGGAAGATCCTGCCTCAAAAAAAAAAAAAAAAAAGAGAGAGAGAGAGATGGCAGAGAGATGGGCGGGGCAGCGAGACATGGACCCTAGCTAGAATGTTGTGGGGGACAGGGGAGTCGAAAGAAGCCAGAGAATCCCAGAGCAGCTTCCAAGCCCGGGTCCCACTGAGGGCCAGGTCTGTGAAAGGGGGCCAGGCCCTCCACCCTCCCCAGGGGGGTCACATGGATGGGACACTGTCACACACAGCTCTCCGAAAATTTCTGCCCCTGAAATGTTCCCAGCTGCCATCCGACCTGCTCCTTCAAAGTAGGCGCCAACTCAAGGGAAAGGAAGCTGGAGACCTGGCAGATGGGCCCTGGCCTGCCGGGGAGGTGAGGGCGGGATTCCCCCCACACTGGTGAGGACCCCCAAAGGCTGCAAGAAAGGGAAATTGGGGGTAGAGCTCATCCTATCCCAGTAGGAAGCACACAGTTAGTGTGTTTGAATCAGAAATACCAGCATCTCTATTTGCTGTTTAAGACTAATCAGGTAAACCCCAAAGAAAAACACAGAAGCAGCCGCAGCCGCAGCCACGGCAGAGGGACCCAGCGGGGAGGGCACCGTGACCACAGAGCGGGGCTGTATTCTCACCATAAGGCTTAGGAACTGTCTGACATTTAAAAATATACACAAGCATTACTCAGAAAAAACACCCAAATAAAAACCCCAATTCAATCGTAAAGATAAGAAAACTTGCCCACAAAAGACCTGGGGGATGGGCTTGTCCCCACTGAAAGCCCGAGGGCCCGGCAGTCACAGCTCAGGATGCCCTGGGCCTCACGCTGACCCTACGGTGGGGCCTGAACCAGAGCCAGGTCGTCTGCCTGGTCCACAGCCTGGGCCCCGGGGCACGCTCAGCTCTCAACCCCCACCCAAGCCCTGCCTGGGAAGACAGTGCCTGGGTCTCATGAAATTAATAACTTCAGATCAGCTGCATCCAGCTTAGGCACCAGGTGGAGCTGCCCACACCTTTCCCGCAGGGCTGAGCCCACTCAGCCAGCGTGTGCGGGGCTGGGCCTGGGGTCTGGTCTCAGCCTCCGAGAAGACCACAGACCCCGCCCCTGCACACCACCAGCCTGAGGGTGTCTGTGGCCCCAGGTGAGGATGAGCCCAGGGCCCAGATCTGTTCAGACCTGATCAGAGTGGGGCCTGCAGAGCCACCTGGTCTCCAAAAACACAGAGCCTCGGAGATCCCACGTCCACCCCACTCCAGGGGGTCCTTCAGAAGGCTTCCAGGAACCCTCTCGACAGGGGTGACTTGCTCCGAGAGAAGCCCGGCCACAGCACAGGGACAGGTGGCCAAGAAAGTGGGCTGGGGTCCCGGCAGCAGGGAGGCCAGGGAGGGGGTGACCAGTAGAGGGGCCACAGACCCACAGGCTCCAGACCACCCTGGACAGACAGGCTGGAGGCTGAGCTGGGGCCAGAGGATCGGCTGCCCTTCAAATTCTCTCCTCTCTCACCCTGAGGGGCAGGGCCAGGGGTGGGGGCCAGGAACAGGAAGGCCCAGGACAGTGGCAGCCAGCCATGGGCACAGAGGGCAAAGCCTCCCACTCACCCACCCCCACAGCCACCAGGTCATGGGGTTGGTCCCTGGACCAGGGTTGCCCAGGACAGATCTCCTAGAGATGCCGCTTCTCCCCCTTCCCCCAACGATCAGGACACAGAGCAGGTGTAGGATCACTCAGGAGGAAGGATGATGCCCACCACAGCTGAGCTCAGGCCCCATGGGGCCCAGCCCTCCCCACCTGCTCCCCCGCCAGCGTGGCAACCGCCACCCCGCCTCAACCACGAGCCATCATGACCACGGGCGGCCAGCAGGTGGCCCCAAAGAGATGTATGGAGCCGGCTCAGCCAGCGACAGTCTGGTCCCAGCACAGTGACAAGGGCACGTCCTCAGTTGGTGGGCAGGTGGGACAGCAGGGAAAGGGAAAGCCACAATGACCACAACTCACCAGGCCCCACCAGAGTGCATCTGCGTAGGTGTCAAAGTGGTCGTTCTCCCCCTTCTCTGCCAAGTACACCAGGAACGAGGCCAGGATGAGACAGAGGAAGCCGATGTACCAGGCGGTGACCAGCTCCTGAGAGGTAGAAGGTACCACCATCATCACCACCATCACATCACCATCACTACCATCATCACCACCACCACCACCACCATCACCACCATCACCACCACCATCACCACCACCACCACCACCATCACCACCGCCGCCATCACCGCCACCACCGCCACCGCTGCCACCACCGCCGCCGCCACCATCGCCGCCGCCACCACCGCCACCGCCACCACCGCCGCCGCCATCACCGCCGCCGCCATCACCATCACCATCACCACTACCACCACCACCACCACTACCATCACCACCACCATCACCACCACCACCACCACCACCACCATCACCACCACCATCGCCACCACCGCCATCACCGCCACCACCACCACCACCGCCACCACCGCCACCGCCACCACCATCACCGCCGCCACCGCCGCCGCCGCCACCACCGCCACCGCCATCACCACCACCACCACCACCATCACCACCACCATCGCCACCGCCACCGCCACCACCACCGCCGCCACCACCGCCGCCGCCATCACCACCACCATCACCACCACCACCACCATCACCACTACCACCACCACCACCACCACCATCACCACCACCACCACCATCGCCACCACCGCCACCGCCACCACCATCACCACCGCCACCACCATCACCACCATCACCACCGCCACCACCACCACCATCACCATCACCACCACCATCACTATCACCACTGCCACCACCACCACCACCACCACCACCGCCATCCCCACCTCCGCCATCACCATCACCACCATCACTATCACCACCACCATCACCACCACCACCACCATCGCCACCACCACCATCACTGCCACCACCACCAGCACCACCACCACCATCACCATCACCATCACCACCACCACCACCACCACCACCGCCACCACCACCACTGCCACCACCACCACCACTGCCACCACCACCACCACCGCCATCACCGCCATCACCACCTCCACCACCATCACCACCGCCACCACCACCACCACCGCCATCACCACCGCCACCACCACCACCATCACCATCACCACCACCATCACTATCACCACTGCCACCACCACCACCACCACCACCACCGCCATCCCCACCTCCGCCATCACCATCACCACCATCACTATCACCACCACCATCACCACCACCACCACCATCGCCACCACCACCATCACTGCCACCACCACCACCACCACCACCATCACCATCACCATCACCACCGCCATCACCACCGCCACCACCACCGCCACCACCACCACTGCCACCACCACCACCGCCATCACCGCCATCACTGCCATCACCACCTCCACCACCATCACCACCGCCACCACCACCACCACCGCCATCACCACCGCCACCATCACCACCACCACCACCATCGCCATCACCACCACCACCATCGCCATCATCATCACCACCACCATCACCATCATCATCACCACCACCACCATCACCACCATCACCACCAACACCACCATCACCACCACTACCATCCCCACCCGCCACCTGCCTCCAGGAGCACTGCAGCCTCGCCAGCCATCCCACTTTGGGCTCTGTCTCCAGGGATATGGGGGCTGGACCCTTCTGAGGCCAGTAGAGGCTCCACGCCAGAGCTGGTGGCAGGGCTGGCACAGGGGAACCTGCAGGGGCCACTGGCTTCACCATCTTAGCTACAGCAGCCCCTTCCCCTGTGCTTCCTGGCCTGGGCAACAGCGGCTCGCATGGCCGGCCCACCACTTCCTCCAGGGTCAGCAGCGTCTATCCTGCGGCCAGCAGGGCTGGAGAATCTTGGGACTGTTGAGACCCTCCCCCAATCTCCCTGAGCCTCCAGGCACAGATGTGAAAAAGGTGAAAACTGCAGTCAGCATTCAACCCCCACAGCATCCAGGGAAGGAAGGGGGCCACTGGGGGCTGACCCCTGCCTGTTCTGCAGCCAAAACCACCACCCTGGCAGGGCTCAAGAGGGAAGAAAATGGGGAAGGGCCGTTTGAGCAAATGAGCCCACCCGTGAGCAGGGTGGACAGACAGACAGCACGGTCTGGCAGGAGGGGGTCCCGTGAGCAGGGTGGACAGACAGACAGCACGGTCTGGCAGGATGGGGTCTCGGTCACTGGGGGGCCTGGGGCCCCTGGAACTCAGCATGTGTGCCTACAGCCACCCCGTGGGTTCCCCGGCCAGCAGCCGCCACAAGCCGCAGCTTAAACAACCACCAGGCAGGTGACTAGTGCGATATATTGATCCAGGCACTAAAAACCCAGGAAAGAAGACGCCCAGCCACAGAGCCAAGGGTTCGCGGCAGGAAGGTGGGGGTGGCAGGGGCCGAAACGGCCTGGCCTGGCCTTTCGAAAAAGCAGCTTTCTGGAGACAGACGACAAAGATGGACCAAGCCATGGGAAGAAGCAGAGAAGAAAGGGGAGGGAGGCTCGTTCACACCTGATGGGCTCCAGCCAGAGCCACCACTGACCTCCATCCCTCCAGCCAGGGCTCCCGGAGCAAACCCCAGGCAGTGGTGGGGCCCAGTCTGGGCCAGGACCCTTGCTGGCTGGGGGCGCCCATCGCCAGCCTCGGCGCCATGACTCACCTTGCTGTGGGCATAGACCACAGAGCCCAGTAGCTTCCAGGTGCCTCCCCGCCGGTCCATGCGGATCATCCGTAGAATCTGCAGGAAGCGCAGGCTCCGCAGCGCGGATGTGGCAAAGACATTGCCCTGGGAGCCGGCGGCCAGCACCGCAATGGAGGCGATGAGCACCATGATGTCTACAAAGCGGGCATAGACTGGTGAGCTGGTGGGCCGCCCCCTGCACCCACGTGGAGAAACCCCCACCCCAGGTTCCAGGAGGCTGTGCAGAGGGGCGGGAAGGTGTATGCCCAGCACCTGGTGTGGGCTCTGTCGGGGCCCAGGAAGGACATGACTATCATCCACCTGCCTGCAGGGCCCGGGACGGGCAGCCCGGCACAACATCCCTCTTCCTGACATTTAGGCCGGGTTAACCACAGGCTCTGACTCCAAGTCAGCAGGTGAGACGAAACTTCCAGAAGGAGCCAGTCCTGCCCAGCCTCTCTGGCCCACGTAGACCTAGCCCCAGCTCCCCCCAGTGCTGAGTCTGTCCCTGGGTCCCTGGCCCCGATTCCAGCAATGCCGCCCCCACCAGGCCTCACCAATCACACAGAACGGCTTCCGGGCAAACTTGAGCCGTCCCCTCCAGCCACGGTACCGGCAGCAGCAGCCTGCGGCCCAGATCCGCACGAAGTACTCCACGCCAAACACCACGATAGTCACGATTTCCTGCAGGGGAGGAAAGCTGAGGCCACCTCGAGACACGGGGGAGGCCCTGGGGGCCCAGCCTGGCCCCCCACAGGGGCAGTTCTGGCCCAAGGACCAAGCCGCAGGACAGGAGGCTCCCAAAGGAAACTGCAAGCTTGGACTGACCCACACAGGGCCCCCATCCCTCTCTAGCCTCTGGGCAGCAAGGTTTAGGCCCTCTGGAGACCGTGCATCCGGGAACACAGCTGAGCACGAACACCATGGGGCCACCCTCCCCATCTCCCTGTCTGCGCTGGGGGCTCTATCTGAGCTAGGGGACCCTGTCTGAACGGGGGGGCCTGTCTGAGCTGGGGGGCCCTGTCTGAGCTGGGGCACCCTGTCTGAACGGGGGAGGGCCTGTCTGAGCTGGGGGGCCCTGTCTGAGCTGGGGGGCCCTGTCTGAGCTGGGGGCCCTGTCTGAGCTGGGGGGCCTGTCTGAGATGGGGGGCCCTGTCTGAGCTGGGGGCCCTGTCTGAGCTGGGGGGCCTGTCTGAGCTGGGGGGCCCTGTCTGCACTGGGGTGCCCTGTCTGAGCTGGGGGGCCTGTCTGAGCTGTGTGGGCCCTGTCTGAGCTGGGGGGCCTGTCTGAGCTGTGTGGGCCCTGTCTGAGCTGGGGGCCCTGTCTGAGCTGGGGAGCCTGTCTGAGCTGGGGGGCCCTGTCTGAACAGGGGGGGCCTGTCTGAGCTGGGGGGCCTGTCTGAGCTGTGTGGGCCCTGTCTGAGCTGGGAGGCCCTGTCTGCACTGGGGGGCCCTGTCTGAGCTGGGAGGCCCTGTCTGCACTGGGGGGCCCTGTCTGAGCTGGGAGGCCCTGTCTGCACTGGGGGGCCCTGTCTGAGCTGGGGGCCCTGTCTGAGCTGGGGGGCCTGTCTGAGCTGGGGGGCCTGTCTGAGCTGGGGGGCCCTGTCTGAGCTGGGGGGCCTGTCTGAGCTGTGTGGGCCCTGTCTGAGCTGGGGGCCCTGTCTGAGCTGGGGAGCCTGTCTGAGCTGGGGGGCCCTGTCTGAACAGGGGGGGCCTGTCTGAGCTGGGGGGCCTGTCTGAGCTGTGTGGGCCCTGTCTGAGCTGGGGGGCCTGTCTGCACTGGGGGGCCCTGTCTGAGCTGGGGGCCCTGTCTGAGCTGGGGGGCCTGTCTGAGCTGGGGGGCCCTGTCTGAGCTGGGGGGCCTGTCTGAGCTGTGTGGGCCCTGTCTGAGCTGGGGGGCCTGTCTGAGCTGGGGGGCCTGTCTGAGCTGGGGGGCCTGTCTGAGCTGTGTGGGCCCTGTCTGAGCTGGGGGGCCTGTCTGAGCTGGGGGGCCTGTCTGAACTGAGGGGTCCTGTCTGAACTGGGGGACCCTGTCTGAGCCAGTGGGGGGCCTGCCCTGTCTGAGTTGGGGGGTGCACAGCAGGGCTGAGCTGAGGGAAGGCCCCAGGTAACTACAAAGGGGGTCACAGCCTCCACCCAGACTTTGGGCAGCCCCAGGACAGAGGGGCAGGGCGGGCAGTAGAGGGGGGTGCATTCGGATGGGGATCAGTCTCCTCGAGGGCCCCCTACCCCGTTACCAACAGCGACACAGGAACTGCACTCCCGTTGCCATGGTGCCCACCCTGCCCTGGCACAGGGTTGCTGCAAGCGTCACAGCCCCCACCCCGACGCCCACGTCTGCCGTCTGCTGGGGACACCCCACAGCTCTGGCTCCAGAGATAGATAACGTGGGGAGGGAAAGGGAGGGAAGGAGGGAGAGTGGACCTGCCCAGGGTGGGGTGATGGAGGCGGGGCTGTCAGCCACTGTGAGGTCACCATGAGGGGTGAGGTGAGGGCTGAGTTACAGCCAGGGTGGGGCTGGGGCACAGCCAGGGCTGTGGGGCTGGGGGCAGGTGGGAGCTGACAGAGCACAAAGACATGGCCGGAGCTGGGGCTGCGGGGGCTGGGACGGGGCTGGAGGCAGCAGGGCAGGGGAGAGGCATCGGTGGTGGGGGTGGGGGAGGCCTTCACAGGAAGCCAGGGTTGGGGGCATCAGAGGCCCTGTAGTAACAGGAATGAGGGACAGATGCCCAGCAGCTCTGGCTCCTTCCTGGGCCCCTCCAGCCCCCACCCTCTCGCGGGGCTCACCAGGATGTAGAGGGCCCCCTCCGAGCTCTTCTCATACTCCTTGATGGTGGAAAACACAGACAGCACGAGGCAGGAGAACACCAGGAGGAACCTGGGGGCAGGGAGCGCGTGCTCAGCCAGGCCACAGCAGGGCACCAGCATGGCTGCGTCTCCAGAACGCAGGACCCCACTCCCCACCCGCCCCACCAGAGTCCACTCGGGCCAGAGGGCACCCCCACAGCCACCTCCCGGGACCCCAAACTCCACAGTGGCACCGTGCGCAGCTGCCTCCTCCAGGATGCACCCCCTCTCCACTCTGGCCCTGCCCCCTCTGTCGGGTTTCAGCCTGGTAGCCTCATCCTTCGGCAACATCTCCAAAACTCTGAGTCAAATGGGAACAGCAAGGCCCACCCATCGACGGCTGCAAACACAGGAACAAGCAAAACCCCTGGGGCAGAAGGCACCGGATCAACCTTCCCTGCTCCTCGCTCTCAGCCACCTCCTCCAGACCCCAACGCAGAGGGCTTCTCTGCCAGTTAAATCCGGAGCCAAGCAACAAGAGCTCCTGGGATCACCACCTTTCCAGCCTCGTCCTGGCTGCCAGGAGGCTCAGTGTCTCCTTCCTCCTGGGTTGCAGGTGCCTCCTCCCACCAGTGACTTCCACCGTGATTGCTCTTCCCATCCACGTCCCACGCGATTACCTCACTCACTGATCCTTCTTCAACTTCCCCTCAGACGCTCAAGTTCATGCCCCACCAAAATTCCCCCAAATGCATGTTTTTTGTTTGTTTTGTTTTGTTTTGAGATAGAGCTTCACTTGTCACGCAGGCTGGAGTGAAATGGCGCGATCTCGGCTCACTGCGAGCTCCGCCTCCCAGGTTCAAGCGATTCTCCTGCCTCAGCCTCCAGGGGAGCTGGGATTACAGGCATGTGCCACCAAACCAGGCTAATTTTTGTATTTTTTAGTGGAGATGGGGTTTCATCATATTGGCCGGGCTGGTCTCGAACGCCTGGGCTCAAGTAATCCTCCCGCCTCGGCCCCCCAAAGGGCTGGGATTACAGGTGTGAGCCACCATGCTTGGCCCAAATGCATGACTTCTCCTCAGCCCTGCATCCTCCTCTGATACAAGCGGCTCTGCTACGCTTGCTCCCTTGCCCACCCCAGAAAGCTGCAGACGGGAGGAGCCCGCCACCCCCCAAGACCCTGCCGCGGGAACCCGGCTTGTGGCCACCCACGTAGTAGAGACACAGCAGATCTCCCAGCTCTTCCTGGGAGCAAAGCTGTGCCACCCAGAGCCTCAAGCTGCCGCTGTGGCAGGAAAGCCAGCTCCGGCGTGCTGAAGTCGCCGGACACACACCAGAGAGAAACCCACTTCGCGGGAAGCAAACGCTTTGTCCCGTTTACATTTTTCGCAGGTGTTCTGGGATGTGAAGGGGACGTGTCCAACATCCAAGTCCTTGGTCACAGCCATAAAGGAGGCGGCGCGTGGTCCCCTCGACCGTGTTGCTGCCTCTCGTTCCAACCGTGCTCAGAATCAGGAGCGGCGGGGACAGAGCCACAGAGCAGCCGCTTCCCCGTGTCCGTGCCCTGTGCTGTCTTCACACTCGCCATCACCTTGCACACCCGGCGGCACCGCACGGCTGCCACGGAGCCGGCGGGGCCCTCCTATGTCTCAAACCCGAGCCCTTCCCCGGCGCCCACATCCAGGTAGGAGAGTCCCCACACTCAGGATCTCCTGCCCTCTGTCCCCGAAGCAGTGCTGCAGTCCAGCCTGGGTTCTGGGGCACTGTCCCGGCTCCCCTCTCCCCATTCCCACAGAGGAAATAGTCCTTGGATGCCCGGACCTGCAGGGCTGAGACGCTGGGCCGGGTTGCTGGGCGGGGGCACCGGGCCAAGACACTGGGCCGGGACGCTGGGCAGGGGTGCTGGGCGGGGGCGCTGGACCGAGACGCTGGGCCGGGGCGCCCAGCACACACGCCGGACAAGCGTGGCCACAGAGGCCCAGCAGAGGTCACAGGCCCAACACACACGCCGGACGAGCACGGCCCCTTCCAGAGGTCACAGGCCCAGCACACATGCCAGACGAGCGTGGCCGCAGAGGTCACAGGCCCAGCACACATGCGGGATGAGCACGGCCGCAGAGGCCCAGCAAGACCACCACACATGGGGTCAGGGCTGGATCTCCCTCGCCAGGTGGCTTCAGGCTTCCAGGAATAAGGCAGCACTGATGCCGGGCCCCGCTCCCGGGACCCGGGGCTACCAGAGGTGTGGGAGGCCATGGGTGCCCCAGGCAAGGGTCAGGACTCCCTGAGGCAGCACTGGGCGCTGCAGTCACCCCTGGGGGCAGAGACTGAGAAGACGGCTGGGGAGGTGGGGGAAGCCAGGGGATCCCTAGCCCAGAGGTCACACAGGGTCATGGTGGGGTCAGGTGGGGTCAAGGTTGAACAAGAGTGGCAGGTGCCGGCCGGGCGCGGTGGCTCAAGCCTGTAATCCCAGCACTTTGGGAGGCCGAGACGGGCGGATCACGAGGTCAGGAGATCGAGACCATCCTGGCTAACACGGTGAAACCCCGTCTCTACTAAAAAATACGAAAAACTAGCCGGGCGAGGTGGCGGCGCCTGTAGTCCCAGCTACTCGGGAGGCTGAGGCAGGAGAATGGCGGGAACCCGGGAGGTGGAGCTTGCAGTGAGCTGAGATCCGGCCACCGCACTCCAGCCTGGGCAACAGAGCGAGACTCCGTCTCAAAAAAAAAAAAGAGTGGCGGGTGCCCAGGTGAGAGCTGGCAGAGCAGCGTCTGTGGAGCCAGGGCTGTGGGGACTCGGAAGCAGGGGAGGGCAGGCCTGTGCACAGAGCCCTTGGCATAACTAACTCCATCTTAGAAAAAGACTCCATTTTGTCTCACAGGGCACTCTACCGAGAAGGAAAAGATGTTCTGTTTAAGAACCAAAAAGCAAAAAAACAAGAAAAACTGGCCGGGCATGGCGGCTCACGTCTGTAATCCCAGCACTTTGGGAGGAGGCCGAGGTGGGCAGATCACTTGATGTCAGGAGTTCAAGACCAGCCTGGCCAATATGGTGAAATTCCATCTCTACTAAAAATACAAAAATTAGCCAGGCGTGGTAGCACGTGCCTGTAATCCCAGCTACTCGGGAGGCAGAAGAATCGCTTGAACCCAGGAGGTAGAGGCTGCAGTGAGCCAAGACCACGCCACTGCACTCCAGCCTGGGTGATAGAGCAAGACTCTGTCTCAAAAAAAAAAAAAAAGAAACAAATAAAAAAAATAGAGCCCAAGTCCAACCAGATAAGGACACACAAGCCCGTCTGCCGTGCTCAGTTCTCCCTGGAGGCCTCTGTCTTCACCGCCATCTCACAGCTGCCTGCAGCAGCCCAGGCCAGGCCTCTGGGCTGGTATTAACCCTCTGTCCTGTGTCTTTTTCCTCATGATGTTAAACCTGACTTTGGGTGGAACGTGGAACCTGACCGGGTGAGCACACGGCAGTGTACGGCCTGCAGCACTGACCGGCGTGGAGTGGCCGTGACCGCAGTGTGACCCAGAAGCTCTAGGGAGAACCTGCCTGCTTGGGAACTCCACGTAGCTCGTGGCGTCTGTGATTGAAACAGCATCAGTGAAAGTCTGACCTTGTGGAAAGACACAAACCTGAGTGGACCTCGTGTCAAGCCCGTCCTGTGTGCAAAGTGCCTCCAGGACCCGGGGCCTTGGGCAAGCTCCATTCAGCCAAGAGCAAGAGGGTGACCGAGCCACTCCAGGTTCAATTCACGGCGGACACCCACATGGCTTCCCTCGGCCCGGACCCAGTCATCTCCCCCATGAACACCCCCTGGATGTGGGGAGGCCGGCATGGCCCCCTGTAGCCCCCCTCCAGCTCGCTGGAGACCCCCACATCCAGGCAGCCTGAGTCCTCCAGCCTGGGCAGGCACAGTCCCCGTAGGTCTGCCTTCCGACTCGCCAGCAGCGGCCTCTGCTGCGCCGCCGGGAACGTTGTCCAGGGCAGGGAAGGCGGGGCACAGGGTGGTGCTCCCGAGACCTGCCGCGGGAAGGACCACGGCCGTGTTTCAGAAGCACCCAGGACCATGCGGTCTGAAGCAGAGGTGGAGGTTTCGGGCACAGGCAGCCCGGCCGAGGTCAGCCCCACCACCTGCCCATCCCAGCACCAGAGCCAATCGAGGCCGGGCACTCCTGAGCCACCGGCGGCAGTGGTAGAAACCGTGCCTTTGAAGGCTCTGGCCACCGAGCACCCACACCAGAGATGGAGGTGCAGGGGCCAAAGCCACATTTTAAAGCATCTCATGTGAAAACTGTCAGCATCTCTAGCGTGAGCCCCAGTTCACATTCCACCCACACCCTCGCCGAGGACGTCCCAGCCCCGTGCCATTGAGAAGCAATAATCCAGCGCCCGCCTCTGAGCCGAGGGCTTCGTAAAGTGCAGCTGCAGCTTCACTGCGACCCTTAAAAAGCCAGTGATGGTCAGTGCCCACAGCCCCCACACGGCCGCCAGCGTCTACAGCACTCGGACCAGGCCAGGCGGGGCCAGCGGCTGCCTGCCCTCTGCCTTCCCCCGATCGCCAGCCTCCCCTCCCTCCTTGTCCCCCTTGCGACCATGTATCGAGGGGACACCACAGCAGGGGTGGGCCCGTGAGGCCGGCCACCTCCGTGTCTCCAGGCTCAGCATCCACTGACCATCCTGCGGGATCCACAGACGACAGGGGTTGTGTCTCTGGGCTCAGCATCTGCTGACCGTCCTACAGGATGACAGGGGCTGTCTCTGGGCTCAGCGTCCGCTGACCGTCCGTCCTGCGGGATCCACAGATGACAGGGGCTGTGTCTCCGAGCTCAGCGTCCGCTGACCGTCCGTCCTGCGGGATCCACAGATGACAGGGGCTGTGTCTCCGAGCTCAGCGTCCACTGATCATCCATCCTGTGGGATCCACAGACGACAGGGGCTGTCTCTGGGCTCAGTATCCGCTGACCATCCGTCCTGTGGGATCCACAGATGACAGGGGCTGTCTCCGGGCTCAGTGTCCGCTGACCGTCCGTCCTGCGGGATCCACAGATGACAGGGGCTGTGTCTCTGGGCTCACCGTCTGCTCACTGTCCTGTGGGATCCACAGACGACAGGGGTTGTGTCTCTGGGCTCAGCGTCCACTGACCATCCTGCGGGATCCACAGACGACAGGGGCTGTGTCTCTGGGCTCAGCATCTGCTGACCGTCCTACAGGATGACAGGGGCTGTGTCTCTGGGCTCAGTGTCCGCTGACCGTCCGTCCTGCGGGATCCACAGATGACAGGGGCTGTCTCTGGGCTCAGCGTCCGCTGACCGTCCGTCCTGCGGGATCCACAGATGACAGGGGCTGTGTCTCCGAGCTCAGCGTCCACTGATCATCCATCCTGTGGGATCCACAGACGACAGGGGCTGTCTCTGGGCTCAGTATCCGCTGACCATCCGTCCTGTGGGATCCACAGATGACAGGGGCTGTCTCCGAGCTCAGCGTCCGCTGACCGTCCGTCCTGCGGGATCCACAGATGACAGGGGCTGTGTCTCTGGGCTCAGCGTCCACTGACCATCCTGCGGGATCCACAGACGACAGGGGCTGTGTCTCTGGGCTCAGCGTCCGCTGACCGTCTGTCCTGCGGGATCCACAGACGACAGGGGCTATGAATGCAGTTTGTCCCTAACGCCTTATTCCTCAGGTGAAAACTTTCTAAAGAGAAACGTCTAGAAAGAGAAGACCCATTGGTCATGCTAAGGTTGCTCTAGAAAAGCAGGATACATGCTTCATTCTTTTGATTTTCTCGGTGTAAGTTTTCAAAATCGGATCAGCTCCTTGAGGTCTTCCAGAGGAGGTAGATTGGGTGCGGTCATTTGCTTTTTTTCTGAGGACCGTGATGAAGCCATGGCTCCAGCTGCCCGAATCAGCCCGTCCACCTTTGCCCAGCGGGAGCGTGGCCGCCAGAGCAGCTCATTTCATCTGCGGATGCCCAGGGTCCTTTCTACCCCCGTCAGTTCTGCCCGCACCGGCCTCTCTGCGATGTCTCCCCAGGTCCCTCCAGGCAGGAGGAGGGAAGGTCATTCCATCATGGACAGAAAGGCTAGAGGGCCCCACAGGCCATGTACCCACCAAGCTCTCCCAGAAACAGCCGACTGGGCAGAACCCGGTGCATGCGGGGACTGACTTTGAGGAACGGGCTCCTGAGCGTGTAGCGGGGGCTGCTGAGTCAGCGGGGCTGGCCAGAAGCACCAGCAAGAGCTGAAGCCGCCATCTGAGTCCGAATTCCACAGGGCAGCAGGCGGGACACTCGGCACGACTTCCACGTTGCCGTCTTGAGAAAAATCTCCTTTCTTCTGGAAACCTCAGTTTCTGCTCTCAAGGCCTCAGCTGCTGGGACGAGCCCCCCCCATGGCGGAGAGTCACTAGCTTCACTTGAAGTCCGCTGAGCTAAGTGTTCCCACCAGAAAACACCTGCACAGCAGCATCGAGGCAGGTGCGTGGCCACCAGCCGGGCACTGTGGCACGGCTGAGTGGATGCGTAAAGTGGGCATCACGGACTGGGAGAGGACACGGGCCTCAGCCAGGGGCCTGCAGCAGGAATGAGCTGACTCAGCGGTGCAGGCCCAGAACGCCCTGACTGGTGTCCAGGACAGTGGTGGGCAGAGCCAGGTCTCTCACCGGAAGCTCAGCTCCAGGGCAGGTCCAGGCCACACACCAGCCCAGGACCCCACCAGCCGGCCTGCAGCCACAGAGGGAGGCCCCACCGGGACCCACCTCGTGGGAACTGGGAGCCTCCACACAGGCCAGCGAGAATGCCTCAGCCCAGGACGACAGGCCAGCCGGAGCTCCAGCTGCAGGGGCAGAGGCGGGGGGCAGGGGCCTCCAGGAAGCAGAGTCCCTGCAGGCTGAGGGGAGGGTCCAGGGCCGCATGAGAAGCTCGAAGTGCAGCACCGCGTGTGGAGGCCGGGCGGGTCCAAGAGCCAGCGCCCGTCCCTCGCTGCACCCCTCCCCGCCACTCCCAAGACCACAACCCACAGCCTGGTCCTGCCCCGCCCAGGGGCCGTCCCGCAGCGGACATCGGCACAGCAGCACCAGGAAGGCCCTGTGTCGGGCACCCCAGGAGACACCGACTGCCCCCACAGGCTGGTCCTGCCCTATCCAGCTGCCATCCCACAGTGGACACGGGCACAGCAGCACCAGGAAGGCTCTGTGTCGGGCACCCCAGGAGACACCAACGGCCCCCACAGGCCCACAGCTTCCAGCTCGAAGGCACCGGCCGCGAGGCACCGTCACCAGGGGGCCTCGGCCACGCCCACGTGTGTGACCCAGAAGCCTCCGCCCGGACCCCAAAGCTCCCAGCTCCAGGCAGGGGATGCGGGCAGCAGTGCCGAGGCCCAGGCAGACAAACCACACGCGAGGGACGTCCCATTTCCAAGCCGCGATTAATTTCCCGTGCTCGTTGGCCAAGTTCTTCAATTAACTGAGCCCTGGGAAAAGCGTGCAGACGTCTCGTGCGTCTCGTGCGCCTTCTGTGGGCGACTGTCTGCCTAACGGGGTTTTCTCTGGACTCTCAGCGCGTGGGAGCAGGGGAGGATGGGGGGGGTCCCTGGCTTCCCAGTCAGGAGCCCGGAGGCTTGGGAGGCGGGAGGGGCACAGCGGGGACCAGAGGGCATCACACACCACAGGAGGGGCTCAGGGACCCAGTTCAGCCCAGCAGAGCCACGCACATAATCCGGTGGGCAGCTTCCCGAAGGAGGCACGTACAGGGCAGAGGTGTTGGCCACAAGGGGAGAAGGGAAGGGCATTCCCAGCAGAGGGCATGGGGAGGGGTGGGGAGGCCTGGAGAGAGAAGGGCAGGCGTATCCACGTCCCACGAGGATGAGGCTGCCCAGACTTGAGAACAGGGTGGGGTAGGGGCAAGGACAGCCCCACAGACTCGAATTCTGAGTCCTTGGTGCCACATCCAGGCAGGCAGCTCCTCGGGCTGCAAGGAACCTTCCCGTAAATTAAAAAAGAAGGAGGTCCAGATCCCGGGTGTTCGGGACCCGCTTCCTAAGGTGGCTCCGACCAGGCATCTCGGAGCATTCCAGAAACGCTGCAGACAAATGCACCCGGATGCGGCCGAGATCTGCGGCTCCTCCCAGCAGGCATGAACCGGGAGGAATAAAGCCAGAATTCAGGGAGATGAATCTCGCAGCCAGCCCCTCAGAAGGCTCCGGCTCCTTCCAGCTCAGCTTCCGCCCGTCTGCCCCCGCCTCGCCGGCCCGCAGACCCCGCACGGAGGAAGCCGCTGCCCCTCCCGCCGCAGCCCCACTGAAAAGTGCAGGCAACAGTTCCGAGTTCTGTTTTTTAAGTTTTTGGAACAGATGGCACAGATGGCGCCGCCGGGGGCGGCCAGTGCAGGGGAGGCAGAGAGACGGACACATGAGAAGAGCCGCGGAGGAGGGAGGAGGCGGCATGGGGTGCGTCTGGGCCCGTCTGGGGGACACAAAGATCCCGCTGCCTCGGCCATGGCTCCAGGCCCCGGGAGAGACCAGGGAAGAAACCTCCAAACTGATCGCTCCCGAATACGCTGGCCAGACATCTGGTCGGCTGAACTGTGAGGAAGACACAGGGGCCTCCAGGCCTCCGTCCACACACCGCGGTGTCCCCAAAACATCCACACTCATGCCCATCTTAGAGAACAGGAAACTGAAGCTCACCGAGGCGGGTGAGGGCCTCTGTCTCTGAACCAGGGGAGAGGGCGGCCGGAGACCCCGATGGCATCCCCCAGGCCTCAGGAGAGGTGGCTCCCGGGAACGCTGGGACATACTCCCTGCCCATGTGGCCTCGGGGTCCGGGCACGGCAAGCGTCCAGATGTGGGACACTCCCTGAGGGCCAGCCGCCAGGGGCCTCCCAGGGCAGGGCCATCACCCCCTCAGAGCAAGGCCCACAGCGTGGGTACAGCCCCTCCCATGCTCAGCCGGGGAATACAGCCCACCACAGGGCACTCAGCTGGGGTCTCGCTGGCTCGGCAAGGGCTGCCCACCCCCTCCTGCCCAGGCAGTGGCCAAATCTGCAGGGAAAGAAAAAAGAGGTTTCTTACGGGAGGACGGGGGAGGATGAGGGGAGGACGGCAGGAGGACGACGGGAGGACAGTGGGAGGACCGAGCAGCTTCTCTGAAGCCCAGAATTACAACACAAAGGGTTTCTAGGCTAATTATGATAATGGGTTCAACTTCAGGAGCTTCCCTGGCAGCCGTTGCCAAGGAGACGAGGCAAGTAGCTGGTCCCCAGCCCCAGATTCGGGGAAAGAGTCAGGGTGGGGGCGGGGAGGACCCACAGAGCCCTGGCACCCACCACTGAGCAGAGGGCGTCAGCTGGGGCTCACCACATGTCCCTGATGCACAGCCCAGCCCCGTGCCCATCAGACAGCCCCAAATCACGAGAGGCCGTGGCAGGGATCAGGCACCCCGAATCCAGCCACAGCCTGAGCGTGGAGCAGGGGGGGTCCCCTCTTGGGAACGGGGATCCAAGAGCAAACAGGAGAAGCTGGGCAGGGAGGGGCCCGTGGGAGGGGCCAAAGGATCACCAGGCCACAAAGGGTGCCCAGTTAAGGCCAGACCACAGTCCTGGGGCCTCCACCGCTGGTACCCACAGGCCATGAGATGCAAAAGCTCCTCTGCTCACGGGGGCCCCCACCTCCGGAGACTCCTCTGCTCACGGGACCCCCCACCTCCGGAGACTCCTCTGCTTCTGGGTTCCCCCACCTCCAGAGACTCCTCTGCTCACGGGGCCCCCCACCTCCGGAGACTCCTCTGCTCATGGGACCCCCCACCTCCGGAGACTCCTCTGCTTCTGGGACCCCCCACCTCCGGAGACTCCTCTGCTTCTGGGACCCCCCACCTCCGGAGACTCCTCTGCTTCTGGGTTCCCCCACCTCCGGAGACTCCTCTGCTCACGGGACCCCCCACCTCCGGAGGCTCCTCTGCTTCCGGGTCTCCCCACCTCCAGAGACTCCTCTGTTTCCAGGTCCCCCCACCTCCGGAGACTCCTCTGCTCACGGGACCCCCCACCTCCGGAGACTCCTCTGCTCACGGGACCCCCCACCTCCGGAGACTCCTCTGCTCACAGGACCCCCCACCTCCGGAGACTCCTCTGCTCACGGGGCCCCCCACCTCTGGAGACTCCTCTGCTCACGGGACCCCCCACCTCCGGAGACTCCTCTGCTTCCGGGTCTCCCCCGCCTTCCTTCCCCAGTCTGGTTGAAGGGGATATTTCTTTTCTGGGAAAGCATGACACAGATGCCACCACCCCGCTCCTCACTCACTTCACACACTCGGGGAAGAAGACTCAGCGCGGGAGGGGTCAGGGCCCCCCGAGGCCAGTCCCACAGCCAGCCCCCTCGCTCTGTGACCCTGGATCCTCCGGTCAGGACCCTGCCCCAGCGGCTGACTCCGAGGTGGCTGGGGCTGTTCATCTCATCTTGCGTATTCAGTTAAATGAAAACGGAACACGTGGACGGGCGGGCAGGAGGGAAGGCGCTGCCGCCTCGCTGCCACCCTCAGCCCCTGCCTCAGACAGAGCTGCGGTTGGGTTAGGAGGGGCCCCTGACATCAAGACCCCACTCCCAGCCCCACGGGCTAAGCTTCTCAGCACACCCACGACCTGCCAGGAGGGAAGCAGCCCTACAGTAAGGAAGACGCTCACGTGCCCATTTCACAGACGGGAAAACAGAGGCTCTAAGGAGACTCTCAGAGGCCCATGTGCGGACTGGCTGGAGCAGGCTGGCTGCACAGCCCCCACCATGCACCCCTCTCCCACTGCAGGGGGTCCTGGGGCATCCCATGCGGCCTCCTTCAGAAATTCCCTGTCCAGAATAGGGCTGGGAGCCCAGCAGGGCCCCGGGGGCGAGTAGGAAGCCGGCGTGAAGCCGGCGTGAGGCCGGAGCAGGCACCAGGTCCAGGACTGCTCGAGCCTCCCTGGGGGCCCCGCTCGTCTCGTCCATTAGGCGGCCGCTGCGCTGCAACCTGGAATCTAATTTCACCGTCTAATGAACTGCTCTGTTTCCAGGACGCACAACACCTCCCACCTCGGAAGTGACGGGCGCGGGCGCTGCTGACAGAGTCCAGGCGTGAACCAGGCGTGAACCAAGCGTGATGGATGGCCACAGACCGCCAGGGCTGGAGGGGACACAGGCCACACTCCTGCAGAGCTGCACATGGAGACCTCTCGCCTCATGCTGGGCACCACGTGGCTTGCACCTGCCAGGCCGGGGTCCACCCTCATTCGGAGCTTCTGGCAGCACCCACCTGAGCCAAGGCCATGGGGCAGGGATGGGAGGTGGTCCAGGTGGGACCGAGCCTCCCAAACACTGAGTGCTCAACTGGACCCTGACAGGCCACAGGTCAGGAAGTCTCAGGCCCTCAGAAGGCCCAGCTGCTGGCCTGGTGCTCACGGCCTCCAAACGGCCTGGGCCTGCCTGTGCCCACCTGGCACCTACAGCCCTCCTTCCAACACCCCGGGCAGGAGGCACTCTCAGGGGGGCTCTCGATGCCCCCACTCACCAAGGCCCCAGGATAGCCACTTCCCTCAGCCAGCTGTGGCTCCCTCGGGAACGGGAGCGGAGGAGCTGGAGGCGGGGTCCTGCCCACCTCCCGCAGCAGACGCCCAAGGCTTACAGGGACCCCCAGCCCCCCAAAGAGCACCACCCCCAGCCCCCAGCACTGCTGCAGCAACCACAGGTCCTTCCAGGGCCTTCGCCCCGGCCCAGAAAGAGGGGGCGTCCACCGTCCACCCCAGGGGCTCTCGGAGCTGCAGCTGTGGGCAGACTCCCAGGCCCTGGCAGGAAACCCGCTGGCTCAGCACGCAGTGAAATCAGCTCCCCGGGCACTGCCTCGTGACTTAGCAGCACCTGCTCACGGTCCCTGGAGACAGAAGCTCCACAGGGCTCATTTGTTCTCCATTAGTCACCTGTCCCACCCAGACCACAGATGCTGGACAGAGACCCGGTAGGTGTACCAAGAGGCTGGCCAAAGTGCCCAGCCCAGCCCCACGCAGAGGTCCTGGCCCTCCCTCCTGGACCCTGCAACGCCCGTCCCCCGACCTCCCTGGGCTTGCAGCCCCTGGCCTGGGGTCCCCGGACTGTGCTCTGCCTCCCAGCATGCCCCGGCCGCCCACTCTGCACTGCCCCATTCCAACCCACGGAGCCCGCAGATAAGTGTCCCTGTACCAGCCACTTCGATCCCAGAAGCAGGCAGAGAAGCTGGGTGGGAATGGCGGCTGGCATAGGCGAGCCCCAAGCCCTGAGGACAGACCCCGCCCTGGCCTGGCCCTCGAGGCCTCTGCCGTCCCTCATGGTGGACCCCATGCAACCCATCCACTCTGCTCCCGTCCTGCCCTCAGCAAGCGCCCTCCCTGCCTCAGGGCCTTTGCACGTGCGCTTCCTACTGCCTGGATTCCTCTCCTCCCCACAGGTCCCCGGGCCGCCCCTCATCCCCCAGGCTTCAATCTCAGGTCACTTTCTCTGAGGTCCCCGGGCCGCCCCCTCATCCCCCAGGCTTCAATCTCAGGTCACTTTCTCTGAGGTCCCCGGGCCGCCCCCTCATCCCCCAGGCTTCAATCTCAGGTCACTTTCTCTGAGGTCCCCGGGCTGCCCCCTCATCCCCCAGGCTTCAATCTCAGGCCACTTTCTCTGACAGGCTGCCTGACCCTCCCTTCCCTGGGCAGCCCCAACTCTCTCTGGTGTATTCTCTCCAGGGCCCTAAGCCCAACCAAGCACTGTCCCCCCAGGGCGGGGTCTGCTCGCCCTCCCAGAGGCAGCACCCCCACATCCTCTGCTCACAGTGGCCCCAAGTGCCCAGCCCAGAACCTGCACAGAGGGTCACCCCACATCCAGGCAGGTCCCCGAGACAGCCACGCCTAACCCCCTCCGAAGCAGGCCAATGCCCTCAGCTGGTTCACAGCCTACAGCTCCAGCCCCTGGCCTCCTACCAACTTCCTAGTGAGTGCTCTCTCTTGTCCTCCACTTGCACACCTCTGGTGACGGAGGGCTCACCCCACAGAAGGAACCTCGTTCTAACACAAGCCCCTCCTGGGCTAGCCTGGGTCCTCCCTCTCCCCTCACCAGCCTTCCTGGCCAGGGTGGCCTCATCACCTAATCACATTCAGGCAGACCCGGGGCCTGCAGGACGGCCTTGGATGGGACACATATGGATTCCCCAAGCCTCAAGTGGACACGTCCCCAGGACAGCTGTGGTGTCAACATCCATGCAGGGACACCGCACAACACGGGGACTCTGTTGTTACCCGTGACCACAGGCAGCTGGACAGGCACTGCAGTGGCCCCAGGTCAGAGACAGGCTGACCACCTGGCATGTGAGACTCATTTTGCCCTGAGAAGTGCAGACAGTATGCCGCTAACACTGCAGAGGGACGGGGACGTCTGAATCCTATTCTGTTCAGAAACGCACAGGTGGGCACAGACAGCTGGAAAGAAATCAGAAAAAGCAAATGTCCTTCCCTGTTTTCCACACTTTCCCAATCTCCTGAGGTGAATGTGCTTATTTTGTAATCAGAAGAAAATAAGCCACGATCAAACGTTTCTTTAAGAAACGAGGGTGGCCGGGCGCAGTGGCTCACGCCTGTAATCTCAGCACTTTGGGAGGCCGAGGTGGGCGGATCACGAGGTCAGGAGATCGAGACCATCCTGGCTAACCCAGTGAAACCCCGTCTCTACTAAAAGTACAAAAAATTAACTGGTCGTGGTGGTGGGCGCCTGGAGTCCCAGCTACTCAGGAGGCTGAGGCAGGAGAATGGCGTCAACCTGGGAGGCAGAGCTTGCAGTGAGCCGAGATCGCACCACTGCACTCCAGCCTGGGGGACAGAGTGAGACTCCGTCTCAAAAAAAAAAAAAAGAAAAGAAACAAGGGCGGCAGGGGCCGCCAGACCCCCTTGCCCTGACAGACGCAGCCCTGTCCACCCGCCGCTCAGGCCAAGGCCCCCCTACTTTCTTCACGTGATCTTAACTCAGCTCTTGGCTAATTAAACGGCACCCATGGGAAGGGATGGTCTCGGATAAGCTGGCTCAGTGTTAATTGTAAAGCGGAGAAGCTGGCCGTGTACCTTGCCCCAGCAGCCACCCCCGATCATTCCTTGGGCAGGCACCTCCCAAACACCAGCCCCTTTCCCAAAGCTGCTCAGAGGCGAGCCAAGCCCCTGACTCTATGGCCTGGGCAGATGCCAACCAAGAATGAGTCACACAAAGGGACCCTCTGGCCCACGAGGAGACACAACTGCAGCTCCTGGTCAGGACCACGGCCAGCACCCGGGGGCCGGCCTCCTCCACCATCCCCAAGAGTGGCCCCAGCGCCTAGCCAGGTAGGAGGGCAGAGGTATCACCTACCCGGGGAAGCAGGGAGGAGGCGGCACCTACCCCAGGGAGCAGGGAGGGGGTGGCGCCTACCCCAGGCAGTAGGGAAGAGCCGGCACCTACCCCAGGGAACACAGAGGAGGGGGCACCTACCCCAGGTAGCAGGGAGGAGGCAGCACCTACCCCAGTCAGTAGGGAGGAGGCAGCACCTACCCCAGGGAACAGGGCATCTGCCCCCCCACATCAACTACCTGAGCAGCAGGCAGCCAGGAGTGGGGCCCCAGAGCCTCCTTTCCCTGCACACACCTTCTGTCTCCAGCCTGGACGGGTTTCCACAAAAATGTAACTTTTCAATGACAGGAAAAGTGAGCGTTAAACTTCTCTGCATATCTGGTCCTTCGGGATGAGAACATTTTTACAGCCACCAGGCAGCTTCTAGGAATTCATCCTGCAGACCTGCACCTTGTGTGAAGATGTGCACGGAGCCCCACGCGGCACCGTTTGCAGCGGCAAAGTCCTTGCACCTGCTTCAAGGTCCATCAGTGCGAACTGGTCAGAGAAGTCGTGAGCACCCGATGGACCTAGAGGGGGACAAGCAGGGAGAGGGGGCCACACGCACAAGGCAGGACACGGAGTGACTCCACACGTGTGAAAAGAAATGAGTGAACACACACAGACACATACGTGCCGTACCGCGGCCCGCATGCAGAGAACAGGTCCAGGAGAGGGGCCATGGCTGACCCAGTGAGGAGACAGGGCAGCACGGAGGGGGCAAATCATTCGGGCTGGACGTCATTTTATATATTCCAGGGTTTCCGTGGGTGTCTCTTCTGAGTGTGTGTGTGTGTCATGTGAATTTGACCTATTCTGGAAGAACGGGTAAGAAGGGGGTCATCTCCCAGCTACTCAGGAGGTCAAGGCAAGAGGGTCGCTCAAGCCAGGAGCTCCAGGCTGCAGTGAGCTACAATCACACCACTGCACTCAGCCTGGGCCACAGAGCGAGACCCCTACTCTTAAAATAAAGAACAGAATACAGACATCAGGCCCTGCCTGGCCCTATCTGGTCTATAAAGGGGACTCCAGTCTGCCTCCTGCTCTGTCCTGGGGTGACGCTACCCAATATCCCTGCTTCCCTGACCGCCCTCCTCCAGGAGAAGGAAGCCCAGTCGGCCGAGTGTTGCTGCTGCTTCCCTGGGGCTCAGCCTCCACGACAGACAAACTTTAAAGTCCCACACACGTGCCCTCTGCACCCTAAGTCCCAGTGTAGAGCCCTACACCACACACAGGGGCAGAGACACATTAACCAGGCGCCCACGGCCTCCCGCCCACAGCCCTCGGGGCAGGCATCCCAGCCTCTCACCCCTGCCCGAGGCTTCTCCCCACCTCCTCCCAGGACAGGGAGTCAGGGAGAAACTGGCCCTTTGCTCCCACTCACGCTTCCCACGTGTTTTCCAAGACTAAACGGAAAAGCAGAAGCTCGAAAGGTCTCAGGTTTTCAGCTGAGGTCAAGGGTAAGTGCTCCGTGGGGAGGAACAGAACTGAGAAGACCTGGAGGACGAGACGGGGGCAGGCAGAGGCAGCAGCCGCCTCCATGCCACAGATACGGAGGAAGAATCCAGAAGGAGGCTCCTTGCAGGCCGGGCAGCCTGGAGCCCAGCCCCGCCACACCCCCCGGAGCTGCCCGTCCGCCCCCACTGAGATGATTCAGAGACGGGAGACTCCGAGGTCCAGCCGACTCCGGCCGGACTCCCTGCAGCCGCCACTGCTCTCCTGAGCGTCCACAAAGCCACTCCCAGGAATCCAAAAAAATTAAAGACTTAATTGTATTCAAGCTGGGCAGGCAGCAGAGCCTGAGGACAGTTCCCGAGCACGTCTGGAAAACATCCTCATCCTCAAAGCAAGGCGGCCACTGTCTGAAAACTGCCACTTCCTCTTCGAGAGGCCACCCAGCAGCCCCTGTCTGGGGCCAGCACAAGCAGCTGGCACTGGGCTGGGAGCTCTGGGCAGCTGGTGGCCAGGGAGGAGCCTTCTCTGACGCCAGCCTCTCCACCGAGCTGACATCTCCTGCAGGTGCCCCGAGGCCTCAGGCAGGTACCTTAGGCTCACCCACCCCAGCCCCTCACCTGGCACAGGGTCTGTGGTTTACATGACGGAAGGGACAGGAAGCTCTGTGGAGAGCTCACATCGCCCCATCCTCCACCACACATCATCCTGGGGACCCACATGCAACACCCCCACGCACGGCAGCCTGCACCCCAGAGCTATGAGCCCCTTTCAAGACTGAAGCCCCCACCGGGGCCACCGAACCCCACGGGGAGCACAGCACAGGCCCACTGCTAACAGGAAGAAGCACCTGTACTCTGGCTCCCCGACGCTGGAACAGGGCCCTGGCCCTGCACCCCACACACCAGCTCCCCTCTCCGCAGGAAAGGGCTCCCAGAATCCAGCCACTCGGTGTGTGGGCGCAGGAGCCCTCCTGACTTAGAAACAAGTGGCACATGGATCAGCATTCACACTTGCCAGCCAATCACCCACAGCCCCGTGCAGACTCTCCCCAGTGGGACTGAGGGGGCTCTCCCGCCCTTCGCAGGGGTGTCTCCCCCACGCGCCCCCAGTCCCATCCTCTCCACGGCTCCAGATGCTCACAACCCCAGAACGCTCAATGAGACAACTCCGAGCGGGCTACAGAGAAAGAAAAGCCACACAAGCTCACCAAGGGCACTCCACTTCAGAAGTGCCTCCCTCTCCTGGGAATGTCGACCCCGAAGCTCTCACTGGGAAACCTCTGGCCTGGCCCCCGGGAAGCAACAGGCATGGGTTTGGGGCTGAGGCCGTCCAGCAGCTCTGTGGCCTGCCAGACCTCAGAGCACTCCCGTCAGGAGAGCCAGAGAGCTCTTCAGCCCCATGTCCTCCTGGATGAATTAAAAGCACGACCCATCCCAGCTTCAGACAACAAAAAGTCTAACCCTCCATTTCCCAAACTCCAGACCAACCCATTTGCTAAGCAGCGTCCTGAGTCACTCCCTCCTCCAGCTCTGTGGGTACGGCTTTCTCAGGCTGCAGGGAAACAGACAGGCTTCTCAGGGCCCACCCGCCTTGCGCTGGCCGCCTCCAGCACGCCGCCCTCACCCATAGCCATCAAGGACAGAGCCTCGTCCTGCGGGACCCTCCGCTCTATCACCCGCTGCGGAGGCCAGCGGTCGGCAGGGCCCTGCCACTCAGAGCCCACCAGGGAGGCAGGAACCAGAACCCACTCCGAAATCAACAGAGAAAGCTCGGCAAACAGGCCGGTGAGCGTAGGGGTCGCACGCAGGGGCCAGCGGGAGCCATTTCCAGAGAGTTCCTCAGAGATAAGCTCAGATCTGCAGACCCCTCCTCCTTCGACCTTGGACCTGTTAGCCAGGTCGAAGAGGTGCTGCCCACCCTATGCAGGACGCGCTTCCTCCTCTGAGCATGTACAGGGCCTCCCCTCAACAAAGGCGCCGTTTTGAGACTCCCAGAGCTGTCAGCCAACGGTTGTCGGAAGGCAGAGCTGAGCTCCAGCCCTGCACAGGGCATCCCCGTTCCGGACACAGCTGTTTCGGCTCGCCACTCCGTGCTAAAGGCGGCGGCATTGCCGGGCCCGTGTCGGCGCTGAGGCATCCCAGCGGGTTCTCTGGTGCGGTCTGCGTGGACACTTGACGCTTGCACTGCAGCTCTTTCACGGCTTCCGGGGTTCACTGGAAAAACCTACCCACAGTGGTTTTTCAAGCCAAAGATCATTCCTGTCCTCCAAGCCTCAACCCTCAGGATGCTGGGAACATGCCGGAAGCCACAAACAGGAAGACAAACCCCCAAACACCCGGCACACACAGGGCAGGCAGCCTTCGTTCCGGGGAAACAGCCGGCCAGCCCCACACGACAAACAGGCAGGCTTCCGACGCTCGAGCCTGGGCCTCGCGCTCCAACCCACAACCTCGCCCTCAACAGCGGCGCAGGCCTCTCTGTCACGGCCCAGCTGCTGACCAGTGGGGCTGAGAATCGGCTGGAGGGGTGGATGGCAGAGCGACGCCGTCCCCGCTCCTGGCCTCCACGCTTCGTCTGGGGTGAGGCCTTCCGTTCTGCTGAAGGCGCCTCACGGTCACGGCGATGACGGCTACGAGCTCAGTGAACGTCGCAGGCATCAGGCGTCGTGGGGAGTGACTCACGCGTCGAATCCCGGCGGCAACCACGACAGACGCAGAATGGTTATCCCCACCATGCAGACAAGGAAACTTGGGTCTAGGATCCCAACGCTGGCCAGTCTCAGCACAGGACCCAGCCAGAGCCCCAGCCCTGCCCTCCCCGAGTCTCACACCCCACAGGTCATGCAGGGCCTTCGGAACCGTCTTCACAGGTCACAGCTGCACAGGAGCACGTCTCACGTGGGCGGAGGCCCAGAGGGGAGCGGGGCTGCACAGTGGACAGCACACACACCAGCAGTTTCCCGTCTCAGAGCTGCCCGGCATGCACACTGGAAAACAAGGTGACCCCCGGCGAGGTAACGCTCTGTCTGCGATAATGAGATGTTGGACACAAGGCCAACGTCTCTCCCGAGGGACATCGTGGGCATCACCCCACCATCCTTGCCCCCCCATCCTCCCAAAACGGGCACACTGCTCTCGCCTGAGCCTTTAACAGGACACGGCTTGGCCGCTGGCCCCAGCCTCCCGTCCAACCTCAAGTGGACACTCGGAGGTCCCAGGGCACAGGCTGCCCCTCCCCAGCCTCTAGGCAAGGCAGCTCGGCCATCCCATATCCCTTCTCGCCAGATTCAAGGCCCCCACAGGTCCCCCTTGGTCCTCCAGACCTGCCCATTTTCCTAGAAGGGAACTCACTCTGCATAGCAGATTCATCTCCCCACACTGGAAGCAGCTTCAGGCGGAGGCCAGCCCAGCTCCTCTACCGCTGCGAATGTCACTCCTACAGCGCTTGGGCCAGCCTGGCTCTTCTGTGACTTCGGAACGTCATTCCTATGGGGCCGAGGTTGGCCCAGCCCCAGTGCGGCTATGGAGGCTACGGAATGTCACTCCTACAGGCAGAGGCTGGCCCCGTGCTCTTGCGAGCAGCTACAGGACGGACTTGCTGAGTGTGCACACGGGGGCACGGACGTGTCAGGAGCACAGGGACTGGCGGAGATCCACAGACTCATTCGTTTATCAGCTAAAACAAACTGGGAAAACCACTGTGTTAAGCCACTCTCCACCACTGGACTCAGCCTGTGCCCTGAGAAGTGACCACAGCTCTGAACACTCCAGGATTTAAGCGTTTTCCAAACTGGAGACAGGACTCCCACGTGGTCAGCATCCTGGGGGTCGAGAATCCTTAGCGCCCAGCAGTGCCCACATCCAGGGCACCGGCGCCTCTGGAGCGACCGCGTCTCTGCAGAGATTGGCTGGCAGCGATTTCTAATAAAACGGATTTCCTCTGCTCTAACTGTGGAAGGATCAGGAGGAGCGTTCCTGCTTACCCGTTAGCTCCCATCCTCTCGCAGACACAGAATGTGCAGAGACTGACTCCACCTCCACTGTGTAACGAGGCAGCGTTGTGTACAACGTCTTACCACTCGAGTAATCTCACTTTAAATTATTTGGTGAGGGACAGAATCCTGCGAGGAGGCCCAAGACCTCCCGAGGGGCCCAGGAACCAGAGAAGTCCAGGTTTCCCCGGAAACCACAACTCTCCAAGGCTTTTTCACCTTTTGGGAAATTTCCATAAGATTTCCTACCCAGGAGGCTGTTGGAAGAAGCAGAATGTGGCCGTTCAAACGCTCAAGTCTCTTTCTTGGCACACAATGCTCCGTCAGCAAAGACCGGACCCTGGTCCTGCCAGGGCCCCGCTCTGTGTTGGGTAAAGCCCAGGCCTGCACTCACCCCTCAAAGCAGCCTGACCAAGAAGAAGGTGCCGGGCGCCTGCTCACCCCAGCCAGCCCTTCGAGGGCTCACACCAGCCTCTGAGCTGAACGCGGGGGTGGGAGAGGGGCCCGGGCAGCCTGTGCTCAGCACCATCCGAGTTATCCAGGACTGTGAGGGGACACGCCTGGGCCCCGGCACAAGGGGACTTGAACATAGGCCCTCCAGCCCCGGGCCCCTCTCTGCAGTGAGATGGGAGACAGCACCTGGTCAAGCAGCCCAGGGCCATAGGCCCCTGCAACCCTGGACCCCATCTGAGGCCTGGCCCAAAAGCCAAGATGGCACAGTGAGCCCCACGGACAGGCCCTCCCTGGTGCCAGAGTTCCCATCTGGCCTATTTTAAACACAGCTTCACCCTGGCCATTCAACGTGGCTGGGCTGCTGGCAAGCTCAAGCAATCTGCACCCTCAGCTCTCATCTCAGGCTGGGACCCCTCCTTTCAGTTAAGCAGGATGACTCTGGAGCTCACTCAACCGTCCTCTGCCTCAGTTTCCCCATCCACAGGGACGGGGCTGAGTGACCCTCTAGTAGGCTGTAACTGAGGCCCACACCCAGTGAGAACAGAGTGGACACGCCCAGTGACCCACGTGGGGATCCTGGACGAGGAGATTCAAGTCCATGGTGCAGCCGTGCCTGGCTCCATCCTGTGCACAGATGGGCAGCAGGAGAGAGGCTGGAGCTGGGGATTCAGGCTCCAAAGGGCACCCCTATGGTGCTCTGGCCCAGAGTCCCCTACGGCAGCCCCAGGCACATCATCTGCTGAGTTTGGGCCATTTCTGCAGCTCACACTCCCTTTGGGAGGGTCTGGGAGAGGTGGGCCGGCACGCCGCCCCCACCAGGCAGAGAGCAGGTCTGACTCAGGGAGGCCCTGTCTCCGGAACCTCTGGGAACGCACCAGGCAGCGCGAGAGCGGAGGCCGCAGCTCCACACAGAGGAGCAACGGTGGAGAAAGCCCCTCTCTAACTTGGTGCTGACGTCTCCGCCTCCCCAGGGCCGGGGCAGCGGGGGCCTGGCCTGATGCCTACCAAGCCCTGGGGCCATAGGGCAGCAGCCCTCTCTACCCCAGACAGCGGCCACCCCAGGTCCAGCGGGGATGCCCAGAGAGGTTCTCACAACTTGACCTCTCTGAAGCCAGACGCTGGGGGCAACAGGCAAAAGGGAGGTGGGCCTGGGGACCTGTGTCCAGCCACAGCTGGGTGCGGCAGCACAGGGAGCCCTGGCCTTCCCCCTACTCCCGGCTGCCCCAGGCCCAACTCAGCTCCATCTCCGTTTAGCTGATGAACAAACAGACCAAATGATGCCTAATGCACAACCCGGCCAGTCCATGCCGGGCCAGGCAGGGGACACGGGGCCATCGGGCCTCCCAAGCCGGGGTGGAGGCTGTACCCCAAGGATGGGCTGGGCCATGGGGACAGCAGAGAACTCCACACCTGGGGGCTGGGTGGTGAGTTGCACCCCTTTCACAGAGGGCACTGGGCCGGCCTGGTAGAGTGGGATGCCCCCCAGCAGTGGGGCTCACAAAGCCCTTGAGTGAGAAGCAGCTGTGCTGATGTTACCCACAGAAAACTGAGGTTTGCAGAGGTTCTGAGACCAGCCCCCAGTGTCCAACCCGAGGCAGGATCAGAGACCCTGCTCTCCAGCCCTGACCCTCAGAAAAAATCCCCCTGCCAAAGGGGCTGCCTCCCTGAGGCCAAGCCACCCCTGCCCACAGCAAAGGAGCTGAGGAGAGGCCTAGTGCAGGCTGGAGGGCGGGACTGTTCGGAGGTTGAGGGGCTCGCCTGAAGCCCCCACAAGCTGCTACTCTGTAGACTCAGGGTCGTCAGGAGGAGACGGCGCAGACCCCACATGTGCAAGCGCTCCCCATGCTTCACCCCAGTTCTGGACTGCCACTCTCAGGAGGCAGAGACAGGAAGGAGGAACGGAGGGGCTGACCCACACAGGCCCAGGCAGGGGGCGGCCAGCGGAGAGCTGTGGACCCAACGGGAAACCTCAGGAATAGCCAGGCTGGGCCCTTGGATCATGGGCTCAAAGCAGAACAAACCCCGGGCAGCACCGTGGGTCAAACGCAGAGTGGGGCTCCGGCCACTGAGGCCGTCGGGGCAGGAGGGCTGTGGGGTGGGTTCTGTCCTGTCCTCGTCCCAGGAGTCACCTTGGGCTGAGACCTGGCTGACCAGTACCGGCCCTCCAAGAGCCCCTTTGGTTCCCAGCCAGGTGGGGGCCATAAGGAGAGGCCGTTCCTGAGACATAGAGGCTCATCCGAGGATTCGGGCATGGACCCTGGACTGGAAAGGCCAGACTCACCTCCTGGGGGCGGCAGGACCTCCAGGACCCAGGAGGTCGGAGAAGCCTCTGCTTGGGGGGTCCCAGGCTGGGTGCCCAGGGGCCCTCCACGGAGACACCCTCCCTGCAAGCGGCCTGGCATTTCCCTCAGATCTTCTCCCTACCCCAGAACCCTCCCATATCACAGCCCACGGAGGGTCTGCTGAGGGCACACTCAAGGCCACACACACGCTGGGGCACACACCCCTCTCGGCCCAGGTGGGCGCCCGGCCAGCTTGTGGCGAGTCTGCCCCTCAGTCCCATCCCAAAATGCCTCTCACACAAAATGGCCGGTCCCGGAGCTCGGCGGGTCCCTTGTTCGGCTGGGATGGGAGAGCAAGCGCCCTGGCGCGGGGAGGCTGTGCACACCCGCCGCACAGGCCGCACGCGCAGCGGGCCGTGCACATTCCACACGCGAACACCCAGGTGCACACGGACGCAGGCTTCGGCCGCCCCCGCCAGCCCTGCCCCAGGAGGCAGCCGTGCCCTGAGCCTCGCCCGGGGAGAGGGGACAGCCCCTTCCAGGCCCAGGGCTGGGGGTCCCGGGTCTGCCGCAGCCCCTTCCCCGGGCCTCGCTCTGCCAAGGAGGGGTCCTGAGCCCGGGATGTGCACGGGGGCGGCCGGCGGCGGCAGAGATGGGTCAGCGCCGCGCTGAGCGCCGGAGCCGAGGGGGGTTCGCGGGTCCAGGGAGGGGCGTCGGCGCCGAGGCGGCAGGACAGACAGCTGCGCTCCGCCCGGCTGGGGTGGGGGTCATGGGAGGGCCCCTCCCGCATCTCAGGAACCCAAAAGCTCGCCCCAGGCTGAGGGACAGCGGCTCGGGAGGATGGCGAAGGGCAGGCCAAACCCTCCCCCGCCGCCCCCGCTTGGTCGGGCGGCCCCAGCCCCGCGGGTCCCCGAGAGTCCCGGAGAGTCCAGACCCAGCGCTGCCGCCCTCCCTCCCCGGCCGGCCCTTTGTTCGGCGCAGCGGCCGCGGGGAGGGGCCTGCCAGGCTGAGGAGGGGGCTGGGGCGGCCGCACGTCTCCGTCCTGCGGGCCCGGAGCCCCCACCCGTCCCCGGCCCCGATCCCGGAATCCTTCCTGCCCGCGCGCTGCACAATCGCTCTCCGGTCTCGGCCCCGGACCCAGACCCAGGCGCAGGGAGCCAAACCCGCCGCAGCCAGCCCGGCCGGGGTCGCCACGGGGGTCGCCACGGGGGTCGCCACGGGGGCGCCGCCGGCCACTCACACGTAGGCGTGGTAGATGAACGCCCAGCCGCGCGGCCGCTCCAGCACGTTGTAGAGGAAATTCTGCAGCTTGCGGTAGAAGGCGTTGCGCTTGGGGGGCTTCCCGGCGCCCGCGCCGCCCGCGCGAGGTTTGCTGAGGATGCTGCCGCGCTTGGGGGCCTCGGAGCCGGCGATCAGCAGCGCCCCGTCCCGGGTGGAGTCGGGCGCGCCGGGGTCCAGCCCCACGAAGCCCACCTTCAGCTTCTTCTCCCCGCTCGGGCCGGGGTACACGCCGCCGTTGCGCGACTTCTGCACCATGGTGCCGGGCGGAGGCGCCCCGGGTCGGGCGCAGGCTCAGCGGGGGCGGTGCGCGGGGGGCGGCGCGGGCCCCAGCCCAGGCCCCCGGGCCGGGAGCCGCATGGCCGAGGCGGCGGTTCCGCGCTCCTGACGGGCTTGGGCCGCGCGCGGAGACGCTGCGGCCACCTCGCTCCGCGCGCACCTCCGCGCCTGGCCCGCGGCCGCGCCGGCTCCGCCCGCCGCCTCGCCCCGCCCGGCGTTAACCCCCGCGACGCCAGTCGGAGGAGGGGAGGGGAGGAGAGGAGAGGGGAGGAGAGGGGAGGGGAGGAGAGGGGAGGGGAGGAGAGGGGAGGGGAGAGGGGGGAGGGGAGGGGAGGAGAGGGGAGGGGAGGGGGGGAGGGGAGGAGAGGGAAGGGGAGGAGAGGGGAGGGGAGGGATAGGGGAAGGGGAGAGGGGAGACAGGAGGGGAGACAGGAGGGGAGGGAGAGGAGAGGGGGAGGAGGAGAAGAGACGGGGAGAGGGGAGCGAAGCGGGGAGAGGGAAGGGGAGGGGGAGGTGAGGGGGGAGAGGGGAGACAGGAGGGGAGGGGGAGGGGAGGGGGAGGGGAGGGGAAGAGAGGGTGGGGGAGAGGAGGGGGAGGGCTGGGGAAAAGGGGAGGGGAGGGTAAGAGGGGAGACAGGAGGGGAGCGGGAGGCGAGGGGAGGCGGAGGCAGAAGGGGCCAAGGCCCACAGGACCAGACCTCTGGGCTGAGCCTGCCCGTTCCCCCGGACCATGTGCACACTGACCCTGCAGTCACCTTTGAGTCAGGCAGTACTAACCAAGCGGACCTGCCTGGTGGCCCCGTCGCTCCCTGGGGTCCCAGAGCAGTGCAGAGCCACCTGAGCAGGACTGGAGTCCTCTCAGCTGGACCCTGGAAGTGGACACCTCCGGGAAGGGGTGGGGGTACGGGCCCTCCCCAAGACTCTGTTGGGGCTCGGCCCATGGTGACCTCATGCTCTTGGTGTCAGGGTTGCCAGGCAGTAGGACCCCCTAGACCCCAGGGTGTGTGCAGGGAGGGTCTGTGGAGGCTGGAGGTGCCCTGCAAGGAAAACAGCCCAGGGGAAAGGGGGTGGCCCCAGTGGCCCGCAGGCAAGAAGAGGAGAAAGGGCCATCTGAGTTGGGATGGGAGAGTCACTCCTAGAGGGCCTTGAACCCCCCACGGGGCCTAGACTTCACTCTGCAGACTCCAGAAGGGGCCTGTGGCAGGGGCAGGGATTGGAGGGTGGCCCCAGGGCAGCAGAGAGGCCAGCGGGAAGCCCAGTGCCACCCCTCAGGACAAAGGAGGCAGATCTGTGCCTCCTGGACACAAATGGGACAGTGTTTCCTTGGGGGCAGGTGGGCAGAGGTGGCCTCCCCACTGCTGGGGGCCATGCGTCCTGGGAGGGGTCCCCCTGGAGCTGCTACTGGGAGACCAAGGGACCCCTGAGGCTCAGTGCTGCCCACCCCCCGAGGTGCCCCGCCACCGGGCCCTCCTCTGCACACCCAGGAGGGGTGTGATCTTTGAGTGCATCTCTGACTACATCCAGCCTATTCGCGCCTTTGCCTGGCACCATGGATTCTACCTAGAGGCGGCCTCTGCTGAATCGCTGGTGCTGTCCTCACAGGGGACCTGCTCATAAAACAGCCCTAGCCCTGGCGCAGGGTCAGCCCGTGGGTTGTGTTTGCCCTTTGGTTTCCAGAGCTAGTGGCCACGGGGCCTGTGTTTGTTGTTTTGTGTTTCGGCTGTAAACAGAAGGGTCGGTGCAGGCAGAATGCTACCCTGTACATTATCCAGGATGTTGGGGATAGATGGCAACTTACACAAGCTAGTGCACATTCGGGGGCACGCTCCGGACCCCCGCCTCCCTGCCTCTGTGCCCACACATGGGCTGTGATAACCAGCATGAAGTGGGCTTGCCCCAGGCGGCTGCGGTTTCTCTCCGTTGTTAAGGGAGGAGGCACCAGCCCGGTGTGTTCAGGGAGGGAGAGGACGTCAGTGCGCAGAAGGAAGAGGGCACCGCGGCATCTCCCCTCACACGCTGGCTGGCGCCGCTGGTCTTTCCCACTCACCAGAAGACCCGAGGGAGCAGCCGTAGCTCAAAATGTAAACCCGGCAGGGCTGGGGCCCCTCATCCTGTTGGGGGAAGCCTCAGACTATCCGGTGTCCCTCGGCAGTGCCCGGGCTGTGCGCAGCCCCTCCTGGGGAAGCAGTCGTCTCAGGTTTGATGTCAGAGCCACGTGGGACCCAAGGTTAGGGCTGATCCATAGAGGATGAAGGAAAAGTGATCCCCAGTTCCCGTTGTAGCAGATGCACCAGAGCTGAGATGGGAGCAAGGATTAAGGTGCTCTGGTGTTCCAGGACATTGGGAGAGACAAACCTGTTCATCTTATTTTTCAGGAAAAAAAGGGGAACACCCTCCTGAAGTCTTGGGGAGCCATCAGCTGGCTTCACAGCCTCCTGGGGGTGGCTGAGAGTGTGGCCCCTGTGGGGATGCCAGGCTGGAGGGGCCAGCTCTGGATGCAGGTGGAGCTTTGCACCCTGCAGCTCGTGGTTCTCCCGTCTACAAATGGCGTTGGCTTCAGCAGCTTTGCCACACCTTGGAAGGTTCTGGAAAGCAAATCCTGCATCAAGGCTTGAAAATCTTTGCTTCCTCCTTTGTTTAGGATGTCCTTTCAAAGAGCTAGCTCATTAATCATTTATGTTTTTAATTTTGTGTCTTGCACACCCACGGGCTACATTGTCAGCAATCTGGTTACCCGCATGCCTACCCCCTGTCCCCTCCTCTGCGCCCAGGCAAAGCGGGTCGTGAAAATGCCCAGTTGGGGTAAATTTCATCCAAGCATGAGGAATGCCATTTATTTAAAAATAGATGGGAAAAGCATTCAGGCTCAAGCAATCTTTGCCAAGACTGCATCGACAGGACTCCAGAGAGGATGAGCAGAATTCAGACGTACGTGGCGCCCAGCTCCAGCGGGGGAGACAGTCGGTCCTCACCCAGGCGGCCAGGGTGGCAGCGGATTCCACACGGGCGCTGTCCCTTCAGCACCTCCAGCACCGTCCTCTCGCCGGAACCTGCAAGCCCAGCCCATTCTCTGATCTCCTCCAGGGAGGTAACCTCGAGGCCTCCCCAGCCTCCCACGTCACTGGGCTGCACCAAACGACCAGAGAACATGAAGGCTGCACTGCCAGGACTGGCTGCTCCTGCCGATCGAGGCCAGTTCATCTGTCCCCAGAGTCCTCTTTTGGTCTCCCCCACGCCGGCAGAAAGCGAACCACAGGGACTGCGGCCGCCTGCTGCCCGGGTCCCCTGGGGCTTCTCCCACTGTCCTCCCTGAAGCCTGGCGCAGAGAGGGGCCCAGAGTCAATGGTTGTTAGAGGACAAACAAGCACGTCTGGGTCACTGCCAGGGAGAATCCTTTGCCTATACAGTACAGGTCACAGAGCAGCCCTCCAGAGCCCACCTCTGCTCCCCCTCAGGTGCAGGTGCAGTCCTGCTGGGTCATGACTCCAGTCTCACAGGCTTGGCACTGGAATGGTGGGACCAAAAGTGAAAAACCGAGGCCAGGCCAGGCGACTTATGCCTGTAAGTCCAGAGCTTTGGGAGGCTGAGGTGGGCAGACTGCTTGAGTCCAAGAGTTTGAGACCAGCCTGGGCAACACAGAAACCCTGTCTCTACAAAACTGCGAAAATCATCTGGGCTGGGTGGCCTGCCTGTGATCCTAGCTGCCCAGGAGGCTGAGGTGGGAGAACCGCTTTAATCCAGGAGGTCCCGGCTGCAGTGATGGCATGATGGCACCACTGCACTCCAGCTTCGGTAAGAGAGACCCTGTCTCAAAAAATAAATAAATAAATGAAACTTAGCTGGGCTTGCTGGTGTGTACCTGTTGTCTCAGCTACTCAGGAGGC
Organism: Macaca fascicularis; assembly: GCF_037993035.2. Taxonomy (NCBI): domain Eukaryota; kingdom Metazoa; phylum Chordata; class Mammalia; order Primates; family Cercopithecidae; genus Macaca; species Macaca fascicularis. The sequence continues at coordinate 119,594,146 of NC_088384.1, forward strand.
TGAGGCAGGAGGCTCACTCGAGCCCAGGAGTTGGAGGCTACACTGAGCTCTCACTACACCACTGCACTCCAGCCTGGGCAACAGAGCAAGACCCTGAAAAAAAAAAGGAAAGAAAGGAGGGGAGGGGACGGATGGGAGGGGAGGGGTTAATTAATTAAAAACAAAAATGAGGGCTGGGCGCGGTGGCTCATGCCTGTAATCCCAGCACTTTGGGAGTCTGAGGTGGGTCGATCACCGGAGGTCAGGAGTTCGAGACCAGCCTGGCCTACATGGTGAAACCCTGTCTCTACTAAAAACACAAAAATTAGTCAGGTATGGTGGCAGACACTTGTAATCCCAGCTACTCGAAGGCTGAGGCAGAGGAATCACTCGAACCTGGGAGGCGGAGGCTGAAGTGAGTTGAAATCATGTCACTGCACTCCAGCCTGGGAAACAAGAGCAAGACTCCGTCTCAAAAAAAAAAAAAAAAAAAAAACAACAGGCCAGGTACAGTGGCTCACGCCTGTAATCCCAGAACTTTGGGAGGCCGAGGTGGGTGGATCACCTGAGGTTGAGAGTTAGGGACCAGCCTGACCAACGTGGAGAAACCCCGTCTCTACTAAAAATTCAAAATTAGCCATGCATGGTGGCGCATGCCTGTAATCCCAGCTACCTGGGAGGCTGAGGTAGGAGAATCACTCAAACCCGGGAGGTGGAGGTTGCAGCGAGTCAAGATTGCATCACTGCACTCCATCCTGGGCAACAGTGCGAGACTATCTTAAAAACAAAAAAACGAACAAAAGCCCCCGGAAACCAAGCACAGGCAGTGAGTTGAGAGGCATATGGGCTTCCTCTGGCTGCCTCCTGTGTGGGGCCGTCAGAAGCCGGGTCCGGGAGGCGGGGACTGCCACAGTGAGTTTGTGCAGGACGGCTACATGGTGCTGGTGGCCCTGGCAGGTTGTGGCCCCTGCTAGAACAGCCCAGATTTTATGCCCTTTTGACGCTGTGCCGTCCTAGGTGGGATCTGTGCCAGGGTGCTCAGCTTCACCTGCATTCCGAGGGCCTCGGCACCAGTGACAACGGCCCCCTGGCTTAAAGCAGGGCCTCCCAGGCCACCACCCTGTGCCTCCCGGTGGAAACGGAGGGAGCTGCTTCCCCGTCTCTGCGCCTTCAGAAAAACAGACGACCCCACAGAGGCCTGGAGGAAAGCTCTGCCGGCCAAGAAACAAGATTTAATTTGGGAAAATGAGGAAATGAGGAGAGACAGATTCTCAGTCATCTCACCTGGGCCAGACCCACTGCGGCTTTAATCCTGTAATTTGGGCGACAGGAAGTGCCTCCCCAGACAGAGGCCCAGCCCCTCCAAAGGAATTTTCCATTATTAGGAGGAAGGGCTGTATTTATCCAGCTTGCAGGGGAGCAGGGGAGTGAGGAAAAGATTTAGATATGAAAGTATTGACTTTTTTTAACATCTTACACTAAAGTCAATAAAAATTTAATTTATACTTTTTTCTAAAGGACCAGGGCTCTCAACAAGCTTCCCTAGCCCCTGGCAAGCCAGCTAATTGCATGAGGGAGTTGCTTGTACTTCCCGGCCACCAATAATACCGTCAATTGAGGAGCCCGTGGTCACCTGTGACGGCAGGAACAGGCTGGGGAGCGACGGTGGCTCTGGAGACATCCGGAAAGGGCAGAAATCGACCTGTAGCTCCGGGACCTCATCATCGACATCCCCAAACCCCGTATGTTGTCATCTCCGGTCCACAGGTGTCACAAGTGGCCTCCCACGCGCCCCCTCCTACGCCTTCAGCCACATGGAGAAGCTGTGACAGTCGTCCCCGTGCTGTGGCAGATCCATCGTGAGGAACGCAGGCCCCGCGCTCACTCGTGGGAGAGACCCAGGCCCCACCGTGGATCTACACACCCAGACTCCCTGGCACCTCGACACTACCCACACACTTTCCTCCTCGAGGCCTCCTCGCTCCTGAGACCTGGCCCTGCCACATGCTCCAGGACCACCGGCCCCTCTGCCCCCGTCCTCCCTGCCTGGGCACACGGCCACCCCCACTTCCCTGAGCACTTGCGTGTGCTGTCCCCTCTGCCCACCAGGATGGCAGACACTGCGTCTTCTCAGGGAGGCCCTGACACGGGGACCCCTCCTCACCTTCTCTGGAGCTGATCCTCATCCCGACAGGAAACTGCTTTGCCTGGGACCGCTGGCCTACTGCACACTGAGTGCGGGGCAGGGGGGCGGGCACAGACACTCGGCCCAAGGAAGGTGCGTGTCAACCTGTCAGATGACAGATGGCCACTTTGACCTGGGTCTGGACGTCGCTGGAGCCTCCAGCCAGATGTGGCCTCAGTCACTGGCCTGGGGCTTGTGTGGTTCAGGGCTGCCGGAGAGACCCCAAGAGGACATGGGTAGCTGGAGCTCAGGGCCGGCGGAGCGGCCAGACGTCCTGCCCACGCAGGCTGCTGGCATCTGTGCCCTGACTGCCCGCCCACCGACGGCCCAGGCTTACCAGGGCCTTGCTTGGCCAGTTGTCCAGTAGGCTTTGGGCAGGGCCACCCAGCCTTGGCAAGGCCCATGGGCTGTCACAGCCCTCCCCACACCGCATCCGGAACAAAGTCACCTAACGCCACACCAGGTGGATGGTTCAGAAAGGCTGGGTTCTCCAAGCAGCACAGCAGGGGCTGCACAAAGCTGGAGTCTGGCCAGTCCTGAGGCTCTGCAGGCGGCCTGCTGCCCCACCTCACCAGCAAACACGAGGGCACCACCCTCGGCACCCAGCAGGCTCTGCCTCAGCCCCTGTAGAGGGTGGCGCTGGTGTGGGCTGCAGGGCATGGCCTGCAGGCAGCCACCGTGGGCCTGCCCGAGCTGAGTGGCTTTCAGCAGGCCAGGCAACCACTCAGGGCTGCGTGGACTGGATGTGCCCCCAGAATCCACATGCTGAAACCCGCCCTCCAGTGCGATGGTGTTAGGAGAGGGGGCCTTTGGGGGCGGCTGGGTCAGGTGGGTGGAGCCCTCGGAACAGGACCAGCACCCTCAGGGGAAGAGACACGAGCGCTGGGTCCTGTTCTCTGCTTCGTGCCACGTGGGGACATGGGAAGGCGTCGTCAGCAAGCCAGGAAGCCGGCGCTCACAGGAACCGAGTCTGCCCGCACCTGGATCTTGACCTCTGGCTTCCAGAACTGTGAGAAATAAATTTCTGTTGTTTAAGCCCCCGAGCCGTAGGTACTTTGTTGTAGTTGCCCAAGTGAGATAGAACCTCATGCTCCTCAGACAAGTGGAGAGGATCGGCCCCCACCTCACGGGAGGGTGGGGATGGGGACAGGGAGAGCCTCATTCTGAGGGCGTCAGGAGGAGGGCAGGAAGGGGCCCGGGTGAGTGCAGTTCCCGGCTCGGACACGCCCCTCTTCCCTGGTCTCGTGCAGGAAGGTGCCCAGATGAGTGCAGTTCCCGGCTCGGACACGCCCCTCTTCCCTGGTCTCATGCAGGAAGGTGCCCGGGTAAGTCCACTTCTGGCTCCGACACGCCCCTCTTCCCTGGTCTCTCAGATCCTCCCACTGGTTGAGTTGAAGAGAGCATGATGTGTCCATCCCTGCGGCTCGGACGAGCTGGCCCCATCCTGGAGACCAGGCTTTTGCTTAATCACACTTCCTGGCATCCCACCTACAGAGATGAAATCCATTTAGGTCAATTGTTCTCACCCAGGGCTTTTGTTCCCAAGGGAGCATCTAGTGCATCTGGAGACAGTTTTGGTCGTCACAGTGGAGGGGCAGATGCTACTGGTATCCAGTGGGTGGAGGCTGGGGGAGGGGGGGCACCAAGCACCCTGCAGGGCACAGGGCAGCCCCCACAAAGCACAGCATCATCCAGCCCAAATGCCAGTTGTGCTGACATTAAGAAAACATGGTGTAAGGCCAGTCGCGGTGGCTCACACCTATAATCCCAGTACTTTGGGAGGCTGAGGTGGGCGAATCACAAGGTCAGGAGTTCGAGACCAGCCTGGCCAACATGATGAAACCCCATCTCTACTAAAAATACAAAAAATTAGCTGGGCGTGGTGGTGGGTGCCTGTAACCCCAGCTACTCAGGAGGCTGAGGCAGAAGAATCACTTGAACCCAGGAGGCAGAGGTTGCAGTGAGCCGAGATCGCGCCACTGCACTGCAGCCCATGCAACAGTGCGAGACTCCGTCTCAAAAAAGAAAAAAGAAAAAGAAAACATGGTGTAAGTTAACAATGTCCTTTCTTTTTTTTTTTTTTTTTTTTTTGAGACGGAGTCTCGCTCTGTCGCCCAGGCTGGAGTGCAGTGGCCGGATCTCAGCTCACTGCAAGCTCCGCCTCCCGGGTTTACGCCATTCTCCTGCCTCAGCCTCCCGAGTAGCTGGGACTACAGGCGCCCACCACCTCGCCCGGCTAGTTTTTTGTATTTTTTAGTAGAAACGGGGTTTCACCGTGTTCGCCAGGATGGTCTCGATCTCCTGACCTAGTGATCCGCCCGTCTCGGCCTCCCAAAGTGCTGGGATTACAGGCTTGAGCCACCGCGCCCGGCCAACAATGTCCTTTCTTAAAATGCAAATAGGCCGAGTGCAGCAGCTCACGCCTGTAATCCCAGCACTTTGGGAGGTCGGGGTGGGCGGATCATCTGAGGTCCGGAGTTGGAGACCAGCCTGGCCAAAATGGTGAAACCCCATCTCTACTAAAAATACAAAAATTAGCCAGGCATGATGGTGGGCACCTATTATCCCAGCTACTCGGGAGGCCAAGGCAGGAGGATGGCTTGAACCCTGGGAGTGGAGGTTGCAGTGAACTGAGATTGCACCATTGCACTCCAGCCTGGTGACAAGAGCGAGACTCCATCTCAAAAAAAAAAAAAAAAAAAAAAAGAGCAGATAGTTCTGGTATGTTAGTCATTCACACTTTAGCATGAAACAGCATAAATAAATGGACGTCCTCCCAAGAGTTCCTGAATACACAAGCCAAGGGCTGAGAATCTTCATGAGAAAGGAGCCAGGAGTCCGGGCACTGGGTGGGGGAGCACCCAAGGAGTGAGGTCGGGTTGGGGCAGCCGTGGAGTTCAGCAAAGGAGCCCTGGGCGTTCTGCATTGGTGGTTCCCAGCCTGATGGGAAAATGCTGCTTTTACATCATCGCAGGACACTGGAGCCACTGCTGTGTCTCACTCACTGCGAGCTTAGTTTGTGTGACTCCCGGCAGCTGCCAGATCTCCCTGCACCTCCACCTCTTCACCTGTGAAGTGGGGGTGCTGACCGTCGATAAGGATTGCGCTGATGGAGGAATGGTGCAAGGTTTGTAAAGCGTCTCGAGCGGCGGCAGGAGGAGGCGTCACGTGAGCGGGAAGGTAAAGATGCTGAGTCAGCTCCCGGCTGCCCCGTGGGCACCATGCCCCGCTGTGTGCCACCTGCCTCACACCCAAGGTGAAGGCCTGGGTGTCGGGTAATGCAGTGTAAAGAAAGGGCAGTGGGAGGCGGTCAATTGAGGCCCCTAAAGTGCCAGAAACCCCCACTCTGGAGGCAGCCACAGCCTCGGGGAGGCCCAGGGACCCCTTTACAGCTGAAGGTTGCTCCCCACAGCCTGGAGGGTAAAAGGTTTACAGAGGCCCAGGGACCCTTTTACAGTTGAAGGTTGCTCCCCACAGCCTGGAGGGTAAAAGGTTTACAGAGACTAAGACATGCAGAGGGAGATCTTACAACCTCCCACTGTGGGACTCCGGGGATTTCTCCTTCCCCTGCCCCCCACCGTTCCCTCCAACTCCCCAGTTCAGCACCGCCCCTCCCCGCAGGCAGCTGAGCCCTGGAACCTCACAGCTGGCAGCTGGCTTGGCCTGACCTGGCTTCAGACAGTGGCTGGCAGGGTCCTCATTGCCAGAGCCTGGGGCAGAGCTGCCAGCCCCTCCCCCTGACAGGCTGTGTGGCAGAGCCTGGGGCTCCTTCCCCCGACATGTTCAGGGAGATGGGCAGGGCAGGGGGCGCTGGTTCCTGTCCCTCCAACCCCTCCAGGCTGGTCCTGCCTGGGAGCTCTGCCTCCTGCCACACCCACAGCTCCAGTCCTGTCCCTGCAGGAGGCCCACAGGCTCTTAGGAACTGCTGTCCTGCAGCAGGAGGCCTGCAAACCAGGACCCACGTTTGGGCAGGGGGTCCAGGGGCAAGGGCTTCCTTCCTGCTCCCACCCCACACCATCCAGGGCCCCCACCCTCTCCCCCCTCCTCTGGGTGTTGGTGCCTCCCGCCCCTGCCTCGGGGTCCCCACAGACCCAGCCAGGGCCCTGGTTTGGGGCCGCTGACCCCGCCCGCATCTGCTCTCCATCCTGGAGCTGTTCTCAGCCTCACACATCCTCCTCAGCATCGTCCACACCTCCCCCAGCCGACCCCCAAAGCAAAATGCCAGAGCAGCATGAAGCCAGGAAATAAGCCAGACCCCACAGCTCCTCCAAAGACCCCTGACATTCCTGGTTGACCCTCTCACGGGGACGGGGCTTCCCTCCCTCCCCTCAACAGAGTCAGGAGCTGCCTCAAGGCCCATGCACCTGCCAGTCCAGCCCGTCCCCCAGCCGGCTTCTCCCTCCCTGGCTTCGGGACAGGGACCGTTGCCCAGTGCTTTCTGGGTCCAGCCACCCGGTGGGCACCCCCCAGAGACTCAGCCCTGACTCCAGGCAGCCAGCCAGCAGCACAGGCACAGCCAGACGCCCGACACACAGACACGCAGGCACAAATGAACAGACACATGAGCACATACACCCTGTTTCCAGGGGCTCCAGGACCCCCCGCCAAGTTCTCCCCTGCACCCCACACAGTCACTCACAGGTATGCACAGTTCACTCAGGTCACATACATGCACCAGGGTATGGATGTAACCCCATGCCTGCAGTCCCACTCCGGGACACAATAAGTCACCCACAAGGACAGTCACAGCACGTGGGAAATCCCCAGCGTCCCATCATGGAGGCCCGACCGGCTGCCACAAAGCCCAGCCCCTTGGCAGGGAGCCCAGAAGCCGCTGCTCAAACCCAGGACTGCCAGGGGCACCCAGGCCCTTCCAGCCACCCTAGGAACCTGGAGTGGGGTGGGAAGGTCCTTACTGCCTGGGTTACAAGAGGGCACCGGGAGCCCGGCAGAGACAAGGGCAGGGGACGGATGGCATTTGGCCACTCAGCGGGGCCCCGCAGCCTTCCTGAGGCCTCAGGAACTTTTCAGTGATGTCCGAAGTGCAGACCGAAGCCGCCAATAGGGTGTCTTGGTGGATCCTGTTTTAAAATATTCACCAACCCAGCCGGGCGCGGCGGCTCACGCCTGTAATCCCAGCACTTTGGGAGGCTGAGACGGGCGGATCACAAGGTCAGGAGATCGAGACCATCCTGGCTAACACGGTGAAACCCCGTCTTTACTAAAAATACAAAAAACTAGCCGGGCGAGGTGGCGGGCGCCTGTGGTCCCAGCTACTCCAGAGGCTGAGGCAGGAGAATGGCGTAAACCCAGGAGGCGGAGCTTGCAGTGAGCTGAGATCCGGCCACTGCACTCCAGCCTGGGCGACAGAGCCAGACTCAGTCTCAAAAAAAAAAAAAAAAAATTCACCAACCCGGCCGGGCGCGGCGGCTCATGCCTGTAATCCCAGCACTTTGGGAGGCCGAGGCGGGCGGATCACGAGGTCAGGAGATCAAGACCATCCTGGCTAACACGGTGAAACCCCGTCTCTACTAAAAATGCAAAAACTTAGCCGGGCGTGGTGGCGGGCGCCTGTAGTCCCAGCTACTCGGGAGGCTGAGGCAGGAGAATGGCGGGAACCCGGGAGGCGGAGCTTGCAGTGAGCGGAGATCACACCACTGCACTCCAGCCTGGGAGACCGCGAGACTCTATCTCAAAAAAAAAAAAAAGGCCAGGCGTGGTGGCTCCCACCTGTAATCCCAGCACTTTGGGAGGCCGAGGCGGGTGGATCACAAGGTCAGGAGATCGAGACCATCCTGGCTAACACGGTGAAACCCTGTCTCTACTAAAAAATACAAAAAAACTAGCCGAGTGAGGTGGCGGGCGCCTGTAGTCCCAGCTACTCGGGAGGCTGAGGCAGGAGAATGGCATGAACCCGGGAGGTGGAACTTGCAATGAGCCGAGATCGCGCCACCACACTCCAGCCTGGGCGACAGAATGAGACTCCGTCTCAAAAAAAAAAAAAAAGTATTCACCAACCCAAGCAGGGTGGAGCTCCTTCCCCCACCCATGCCCTCCCTGACTTCAGGACCTGCTCTGGGGCCTCAGCAGCCCCGGGACTGACCCTGAGTCCCAGTGGCCGCCAGTCGGAGCCACTCTCTGGGCCTTGGGGCCCTCTTCAGCCAGACAGCAGCCCAGGTGTCCAGCCAGCTGCAAGCATCCATCAACACCCCACTGAGGCCCTCGGGCTGCACAGTCCCACCTTGCAGAGCTCCAGGGCACTGTCTGGCTGTGGTCCGCTGCCCTCACCCTGCCACCGCCCTCCAGCTGCCCTCAGGCTCCCCAAGCCGACACCCACAGAGCGTTCTGCCCTGACCCCAACCCCGGTGAGCTCTGCCCCTCCCCACGCCCCTGCATCCACCTGCTATGGGGAAAATCCCACCCTCCACTGGGCCCAAGGGAGCAGCCAGAGCTCACATCTCCAGTGCAGCCCCTGTTCAGGGGGCTGGAGAGGCAGCCGCAGAGGCCCTGTGAGGCCGTGGCTTCCTTTAATCCTGCCCCGACCCTCAGGGCAGGTGCAATATAACCCCCTTTCACCGATGGAGAAGGGGCACTGTGGCATCTCTGGCTCCATTACCAGAGCTGGGACCCCAACCCTCGCCTTCCCCACTGCTCTGCCGCCTAAAGTCTCAGTTCACAAAACACGGTCCAGGCCCCCTGGGGCTCCCAAGAACCTTCCAGAAAGCCCCAAGGTCAAAACCTGTTTTCACAGTAATGCCAAGGCTTCTCACTCCCGTCTTCGCTTGGACAGTGGAGTTTTCAGAGGCCATAAGAGGTGTGACACTCCCCTGCTTTCTCATGTCTTAAATATTCTCACGTTTAGTTTCCAGCACACTAAACAGCAGCAGATGTAACCTCCCTGACTTTTAACACCACGCAAGGGTCCTAAGACGAAAGCTTTGAGCATTACTGGCCTGGAGGCAGAGCTCTGCCTGACGTGCCCCCAACCCCCCTTCCTGATGAGCGAGCACAGCTTGCTTCCGTTGGTCTCTCGAAGCTCCTCCTACCCTTGTTGTAGGTGGCACCAGAACTCCCCGGAGACCGAGGGCTGGGGCCCCCAGGGCGGACTTTGGCCAAGCCCCTGCTCCACCCCCCAGAGCTGACAGTGGGTTGGACACAGGGTATCCCCTGCCCAGCATCCAGCAGGGCAATCCTGGCACCGTGTGTGCTGCCTCCACTCACGATGGACACCAGGAGCCCAGTCCCAGATTCCGGCCTCCTCCAGCCACTGCCGGTCCCCACCCCACAGCCCCCCACCCGAGCACGCGGGGCGCAGCAAGGCCCGGAGCCCTGCCAGGCATCAGACCCAAGGACTTGGGCCTGCCTTCATTACCCCAGAAGGGGAGCCGAGGTCAGAGACCCTCCCTGGAGACCCACCCTCCAGGCTACCACGGCCAGGACTCTCATCTGCTGAGGACCCCAGTGGGAACAGGGAGTGCTCCCATCTCTCTGTCCTCCCTGTGCTCCTCTCCACCCCAGAAACACACGCACCTGGAGGGGGGCACTGTGGCCCCAGCACAGACCATGGCAGGCAGGCTGGGCTTGCCCCCCACCAGCAGTGCCTGGGTGACCAAGGCTGCCAGAGTCATCCAGAGTTTGCAACTGCAACTGGGACATGGGGGTGAGGGGACCCCTGAGCACCTCAGGGACCACCCAAGGGGGCTTTCTGCAACTGCAGCTGGGGGCTGTTTTCCACTTTTGTCCCATCTCAGGCTGGCAAATTTCTCCCATTTGGCCCCAGTTCTAGCCAGGTCAGGTGTGAAAGGACAACTTCCTTCCAGACAGGCCCTGCAGGGTCCCCCTCGGCCCCTCCCATCAGCGGTGGCCCCACAGAGGCCCAGGATGGGCTGGGGTCCATCAGGAACACCTGTGTCCTTGGGCAGGGCCACCGGGTAAAACACAGGACACCCAGTCAGATCAGAATTTCAGATAAATAAGGAGTACCATTTCTGTGTAAATATGCCCCAAATATTTTACACCAAACAATTATTGGTATATATCCAAAGTCCTGATGTGACTGGGTCCTGTATCTCCTCCTTAGAGGCCTCGTGGATCTGATGTTCATGGGTTCAAATCCTCCCCACCTGGGGGCCCAGGCTCCCAACCACATCCCTGCCTGATTGCTCCACTCTTCCTCCCATTCTACCTCCCTTTCGTGTGGGTTTGAGGCCACCCCACTTTGGGACTGGAGAGAGACATGAGCAGGTCCTCCAAGGGTGCCCCCAGACAGTGCCCCTGTCACCACTGCCTGTCAGCTGGGCTGGCCTCGTTTCAGTCCTCACCCAGCCCAGTGGGTCTAACATGCCCCAAGGATATCAGGCCCTCAACCCTGGAATCTGTGGCTGACTGCATGTGGCAGGAAAGGATTTTGCAGATTTGGTTAAGGATGTTGAGATGGGGGTAATCCTGGATTATCCCAGGTGGTCCCTAAATGCAATCACTCGCATGCTCGTGAGAAGGGGGTTTGACACAGAGGAGGAGAAAGTAGTGTGACGGCAGAGGCAGAGGCTGGAGTGATGCAGCCACAAGCCACAGACTGTCGGCCGCCACGGCAAGGGGTGAAGCAGGGAACTAATTCTCCTGGGGCCTCCAGAGGGGCAGAGCCCTGTTGACACCTTGATTTCAGTAGTGAGGCTGGTTTTGGCCCCAGGAGGCCTCGCCATTTGCAGTCATTGGTCACCGCATCCCTAAGAGACTAACGCACTACGGGGCCTTGTGGTCAGCCTGCCTGCTCTGCAGGAGAACCCTCCCAGTCAGGTACCCAGCTGCAGGCGGGGAGCTGGGGGTGGGTGACAGGCCCACCTCAGTGCCGTGTACAGGGTCAGGGAGCGTGCCCACCCTCCACCCTGACCTCACCTGCATCCTCAGGGAGGCTGCCCTCCCTCCACTCCAACCCTCCTCCTCTGCATCTTCAGGGAACCTGCCCATCCTCCACCCGACCCTCCTCTGCATCCTCAGGGAACCTGCCCACCCTCCACCCCACCCTCACCTGCTGCAGCATGACTGGCTGTGGGCCGGGACCACTTTCCCGGAGCAGGGAGGGGTGCAAAGGAGCTGCCCTCCCCTCTCCCCACCCCTCCACCCTGGCCAGCCGAGGTCGGGGCAGGTTCTAGCCCAGAGAGACCAGGGACCCCAGGGAAGACGCAAAGCCCCCAGCCCACGACTGAAGTCACCAGTCTTTCGGTTTCAGGGGCTGGAGTTCCTACAACCATGTACAGAAGGCTTGGACCCAGGAGGAGGATGGGCAGATACGGACTCCGGCCACAGGTGACCAGCTTAGGAGAGTGAGACCAGAAGTGCGGGACCACAGGAAGAATGAGTGTGTGTGACAGTCACTCTGGGCGGAGAAGCCCTCAACGCTCATGCGGCCCCCAGAGATCCCGAAACCCGCAGCCCCGTTCTGTGGATCTGAAGGGACCATTCTCTGTGCTGGGTAGCCATGGCGAAGCCCCTCACAGCCACCCAGGCCAGCTTGGTGCTGGGCCACGGCCTGGGGGGCACCAGGCACTCCTCACCCAGCGCTCAGCGCTCACCCTGGGGTCCCCAGGCAGGGAGTAAAAGATGCTGGGCTGGCCACCCGGGCAGGGAGGGGCTCCGGGGAGCGCAGGCGGGGCCCACCCCCCCAGCAGGACCCCCCAGCAGGAGGCGCACACGGCTCCGGGGTCGCTCAGTTTATTGGTAAAACGGGCACTGAGCGTGGCGAGCGCTGGGCGCGGAAGCCTGGGGCGGGGGCGCCTTTCCTCTTGAAGAACTTCCACTGGACCTTGATGGCGAGCATCCAGTCGCTGACCGAGGGCCTCTGGCAAGCGGAGGTGCAGACATGCGCCTGGCGGGGGTGCGGGGCGCCGGGGCGGCGCGCGGGGCGGGGGCGGGGCGGGGGCCGGGCCGGGGTTCGGGGCGCGGCGCCGCCGGGGAGGGTCGCGCCGCGGGCGCCCGCGCTTCACTTGCCCGCCTTCTGCGCCTTCTGCGCCGACTTGGTGACCTTGCCGGCGCCGCCGCTCTTCTTCTCCACGTTCTTGATGACGCCCACGGCCACCGTCTGCCTCATGTCGCGCACGGCGAAACGGCCTGGGGGCGGGGGCGGCGCGTGAGCGGGGCCGGAGAACTCGTCCCACCGCCCCCCCAAGAGCTCTCGCCGGGCGGGGGCGCAACCACAGAACGAAGCCGGGTCGGGAACGTCCTCGGAACACCTTTAGCGCAGAGCGCGCCCTTGTGAGGACGGCCGGCCTCGCCAGAGCCCTGCCTGGGTGGCTGCTCCATGGCCTGAGGGGCGGCCACGGGGCAGGGGCAGCCCGAACGCTGCCACTGGATGACTGTGGGACTTCCTCACTCGCGGGGCCTTCCTCACTTCTGGAGCCTCGTCTGCACACAGGACCCACCCCAGGTCCTCCAGGTAGGGTCACCTGCACTAGTGACACGGAGGCCGTGGGTCTCCTGCCATGCTCTGGGCCAAACTCCGCAGGACAGGGGCCCACTGCTGTCACCCAGCGCCCCATCCCCGCAGTCCTCGGCCCTCAGCCTGGGTCAGCCACCGCCTGAGGGCTGCACCTCCCCGGACCACCCTGGCTCACCAAGAGGCGGGTACTGGGAGAAGCTCTCCACACACATGGGTTTTCCCGGCACCATCTCCACAATGGCCGCGTCTCCAGACTTCAGGGACTTGGGGTTGTCCTCCAGCTTCTTGCCAGAGCGCCGGTCAATCTTCTCCTTCAGCTCCGCAAACTTGCAGGCGATGTGGGCCGTGTGGCAGTCGATGACCGGGGAGTAGCCGGCGCTGATCTGCCCCGGGTGGTTCAGGATGATGACCTGGGAGCGGAGCCACAGGTGGCCATAAGGCACATCCACGGTGGGCACCAGGAGGGAGCCAGAGCAGGGCTGGGAGGCCCAGTCATGGGGCCCCCCCTCTATGGGTTCCTCAGCCCCGAGTGCTGACTGGAGGACCCAGCCCCCAGACCTGAACCTCAACATCCTCATTAAGCAGAAGATAAACAACTGAGATCCATTGTTTCGAAGGGGCAGGGGCAGCACCTACACGGCCAACCCCAGCTGGAACTAAGGCAGGGGGGTGACAAAACTGGACCTCAATTCCTGTATTTCAGTTGTATCTCAATAAAGCCACTTTTAAAAATCATATGAAGAGACCGGGCACAGGGGTTCACGCCTACTGTAATCCCAGCACTTTGGGAGGCCGAGGTGGACAGATCACTTGAGGTCAGGAGTTCAAGACCAGCCTGACCAACATGGCGAAACTCTGTCTCTACTAATAATACAAAAATTAGCCGGGTGTGGTGGCGCATTCCTGTAATCCTACCTACTGGGGAGGCTGAGGCAGGAGAATCACTTGAACCCGGGAGGCGGAGCTTGCAGTGAGCCAAGATCATGCCACTGCACTCCAGCCTGGGCAACAGAGCGAGACTCCATCTCAAAAAAATAATGATGATAATAATATGAAGAGGGCAGCAAAGAGGGGGCAATGAAAACTGTAGAGAATAAAAGCATGACAGAGATGTCTCAGGCAGTAAGTTAACAAAAGTGTTTTTCCAGGACGAATGTAGGACCTTAAAGGCTGGGCAGCCCAGCGGTGTGGCATGGACAGCAGACCCGGGATTGCACAGAGGCTGGGGAGCCATAGGGCCTGCACCCCTCCCAGAACGGATTTATCCCCCCACTAAATGCTCGGTGGGCCCCTCGGTGGAATGGAGGTCTTTTCTCTTTCCTTTTCTTTTTTTCTTTTGAGACAGAGTCTCGTTCTGTCGCCCAGTCTGGAGTACAGTGGTGCGATCTCGGCTCACTGTAACCTCCACCTCCCGGGTTCAAGCAATTCTCCTGCCTCAGCTTCCTGAGAGCTGGGACTACAGGCGCGTGCCACCACACCCGGCTAATTTTTGTATTTTTAGTAGTGATGGTGTTTCACCATGTTGACCAGGATGGTCTTGATCTCTTGACCTCATGATCCACCCACCTCGGCCTCCCAAAGTGCTGGGATTACAGGCATCAGCCACCGCGCCTAGCCTGAGGGTCTGTTTTCTCCCCACACCAGGTGACCTGCCAACAGCAGCCTCACCCAGGACAGTCCTGCTGCTGCCCAGCAGGCACCAGCCCCCTGGACCCAGCGCGGCCCCCAACCTGGGAGGTGAACTGAGCGGCCTCCTGCGGCGGGTCAGACTTGCTGTCCCCACACACGTTGCCCCGCCGGATGTCCTTCACTGACACGTTCTTCACGTTGAAGCCAACGTTGTCACCGGGCAGAGCTTCGCTCAGAGCCTCGTGGTGCATCTCCACCGACTTCACCTCAGTGGTGATGTTCACCGGTGCAAAGGTCACCACCATACCTGGCCGCAGGATGCCAGTCTCCACCCGGCCCACGGGCACCGTGCCAATGCCTGCAGAGGAGATGGGGTGTGAGGGGAAGGCAGGGCCCGAGAGGATGCTGGGGCAGGATATTCGGGGACAGAGCCTGGAAACCAACAAAGCCTGGGACTGGATCCCCCCAACAGGCCTGGGGGTTGGGGCCACACGGGCAGAGTGCAGGGGGAGGCCAGGGACAAGGCAGACCCAGAGATTCCAAGGCAAGTGAGGGCCGCCCCACCCAGCTGGGGAGATAAGAGGCTGAACAGCAGAGCTCCCAGGAACCCAAGGAAAAGCCACAGGAGCAGAGAAGGGGGAGGATGGGCAGAGAGGGGCTGTCTGAGCCTGGCGTCCCATCCATGCCCCCGGGGAGCACTTTCCCTCGAAGAGAGCACTATGGGACCCCTCCTTTGTCTGAGGACTCCTCCCTGTGAGTGTGGGCCAGACCACTGGACTGCTCCTGCCTGGGGCCTGGTAGCCCTGCTCCCTGCGGGCTCTCTGGGCCCCACTTGGAGGCTGCAGGTCTCTATCATTAAAGGGGCCTCTCAGCCAGATGCAGCACAGGCACAGTGGCACCTGAGCGTCCCTGGCATTTCTCGTGGATCTGCTTACACCAATTGTCCAGCTGCCACAAGGGGGTCTTGTCTCCCCCAGGCTACCAGGTCTCCACCCTCACCTCCCAGGGCTGTGATGGAGGCCCACTGTAGCCTCCAGCAGACTTCACTGAGCCTGCGGGCTGTGCTCTGTGCTGGGGTGAGCATGACGCCCCCACTGTGCACATAGAGATGCCTGCAACATCTTTGGCTGCACCCCCTGGCTGGGGGTCTCCTATCAGTGCCCTTTCTCTGGGGTCTCAGATTTATGGTTTCTTGTCTTGGGAAGATGGATGGATGGATGGATGGATGGATGGGGAGGTAGATGGACGGAGGATGGGTGGGGAGATGGATGAGGGGGGAGATGGATGGATGGATGGATGGGGAGGTGGATGGGTGGATGGAAAGAAGGATGGATGGGTAGGAAAATGGGTGGGTGTGTGGATAGATGGATGGATGGATGGATGGGGAGATGGATGGATGGATGGATGGGGAGGTGGATGGACAGAAGGATGGGTGGGGAGATGGATGAGGGGGGAGATGGATGGATGGATGGATGGATGGATGGATGGGTGGATGGATGGGGAGATGGAAGGATGGATGGGTGGATGGATGGATGGATGGATGGTGGGGAGGTGGGGAGGTGGGTGGATGGGTGGATGGATGGATGGGGAAGTGGATGGATGGATGGATGGAGAGATGGATGGATGGATGGATGAGATGAATGGATGAATGCATGGATGATGGAGAGAAGGATGACTGGGTAGGGAGATGGATGGATTGATGGATGGATAGAGAGGTGGATGGGTGGATGGGGAGATGGATGGATGAATAGATGGATGGATGGGGAGGTGGGTGGATGGATAGGTGGATGGGGAGATGGACAGAAGGATGAATGGGTAGGGAGATGGATGGATGGATGGATGGATGGATGGATGGATGGATGGGGAGGGAGGGATGGATGGATGGGTGGATGGACAGAAGGATGGATGGGTGGAGAGGTGGGGAGGTGGATAGATGGAAGGAGAGGTGGATGGATGGATGGAGAGATGGATGGATGGATGAGATGGATGGATGAATGCATGGATGATGGAGAGAAGGATGACTGCATAGGGAGATGGGTGGATGGAAAGTGGATGGGTAGATGGGGAGATGGATGGATGGATAGATGGATGGATAGGTGGATGGATGGATGGACAGAAGGATGAATGGGTAGGGAGATGGATGGATGGATGGGGAGGAATGGATGGATGGGTGGATGGATGGACAGAAGGATGGATGGGTGGGGAGGTGGGTGGATGGATGGATGGATGGATGGAGAGGATGGATGGTGGGGAGGTGGGTGGGTGGGCGGATGGATGGATGGATGGATGGAGAGATAGATGGATAAATGGATGGACAGATGGACGGATGGATGAGATGGATGGATGGATGGATGGATGCATGGATGATAGAAGGATGACTGGGTGGGGAGGTGGATGGATGGATGGATGGAGAGGTGGATGGATGGGTGGATGGACAGAAGGATGAATGGGTAGGGAAATGGATGGATGGATGGATGGATGGGTGGATGGACAGAAAAGTGGATGGGTGAGGAGGTGGGTGGATGGACGGATGGATGGAGAGATGGAAGGATGGATGGATAGATGGATGGAGAGAAGGATGGATGGCGGGGAGATGGGTGGGTGGATGGATGGATGGATGGATGGAGAGGTGGATGGATGGGTGGATGGACAGAAGGATGGATGGGTGGAGAAGTGGGTTGGTGGATGGATGGATGGGTGGAGAAGTGGGTTGGTGGATGGATGGATGGATGGATGGATGGATGGGGAGGTGGGTGGATGGATGGATGGATGGATAGATGGATGGAGAGAATGATGGATGGGTGGGGAAGTGGGTAGGTGGATGGATGGATGGATGGGGAGGTGGTGGGTAGATGGGTGGATGGACAGAAGGATGGATGGCTGGGGAGGTGGGTGAGTGGATGAGTGGATGGATGGATGGATGGATGGATGGGGAGGTGGATGGATGGATGGATAGATGGGGAGATGGATGGATGGATGGATGGGGAGGTGGATGGATGGATGGATAGATGGGGAGATGGATGGATGGATGGATGGATGGATGGATGGATGGATGGATGGATAGAAGGATGGATGGGGAAGTGGATGGATGGGTGGAGAAGTGGGTTGGTGGATGGATGGATGGATGGGGACGTGGGTGGATGGATGGATGGATAGATGGATGGAGAGAACGATGGATGGGTGGGGAAGTGGGTAGGTGGATGGATGGATGGATGGGGAGGTGGGTAGATGGGTGGATGGACAGAAGGATGGATGGCTGGGGAGGTGGGTGAGTGGATGAATGGATGGATGGATGGATGGATAGATGGGGAGATGGATGGATGGATGGATGGATAGAAGGATGGATAGGGAGGTGGATGGATGGATAGAAGGATGGATGGGAAGATGGATGGATGGATGGATGGATGGATGGATGAAGGATGGATGGATGGATGGGTGAGGAGGTGGGTGGATAGATGGATGGATGGGGAGGTGGGTGGATGGGTGGATGGATGGGGAGGTGGGTGGATGGGTGGATGGACAGAAGGATGGATAGAAGGATGGATAGGTGGGGAGGTGGGTGGATGGGTGGGTGGATGGATGGATGGGGAGGTGGGTGGATGGGTGGATAGAAGGATGGATGAGTGGGGAGGTAGATGAGTGGATGGATGGATGGATGGATGGATAGATAGAAGGATGGATGTGTGGGACAATGGATGGATGGATGGATGGATGGATGCACAGATGGATGGAGAGAAGGATGGATGGGTGGGATAATGGATGGATGGATGGAGAGGTGGATGGGTGGATGGATGGATGGATAGATGGATGGATGGATAGATGGATGGATGGACAGAAGGATGGATGGGTGGGGAGGTGGATGGATGGATGGATGGATGGATGGATGGATGGATGGACAGAAGGATGGATGGATGGGGAGGTGGGTGGATCAGTGGATGAACAGAAGGATGGACGAGTGGGGAAGTGGGTGAGTGGATGGATGGATGGATGGATGGATGGATGGATGGATGGATGGATGGGTGGATGGATGGATGGACGGGGAGATAGGTGGATGGATTGATAGAGAGAAGGATGGATGGGTGGGAAGATGGATGGATGGATTGATAGAAGGATGGATGGGTGGGACAATGGATGGATGGATGGATGGATGGATGGATGGATGGATGGATGGAGAGGTGGATGGATGGATGGAGAGAGAGAAGGATGGATGAGTGGGACAATGGATGGATGGATGGATGGATGGATGGATGGATGGATGGATAGATGAATGGAGTGAAAGACGGATGGGTGGGGAGATGGATGGATGGATAGAGAGATGGATGGATGGGTGGATGGATGGGTGGGTGGGTGGGTGGATGGATGGATGGATGGATGGATGGATGGATGGACGGACAGAGGATGGATGGGTGAGGAGGTGGGTGGATGGATGGATGGATGTGGGATGGACTCTTCCCCAGAAAGTGTGTAGTAAGGGGAGAGATTGGAGACAGCCCAGTCTTGAGATGCCTCATAGGAACCCCTGGTCTAGGGCAGGCGGAACTGGCTGGGCAGGAGCTCCAGCACAGCGCCCTTGCTCACCGCCGATCTTGTACACGTCCTGCAGTGGCAGGCGCAGGGGCTTGTCCGTGGGGCGCGTGGGGGGCAGAATGGTGTCCAGGGCCTCCAGCAGGGACACGCCGCTTGCGTTGCCCTCCTTACGCTCCACCTTCCAGCCCTTGAACCACGGCATCTGGACCGAAAGGAGAAAATCAGTCCATTACAGAGACATTGGTGGCCTCCCCACCCTCAGGCCTCCCCAGGGTGCCTCCAGGAATCCTGCTGTTCAGGCTAAACTTGCCTCATGCCCTTTAAGATGAGGAATTTCCCCAACCTGCTCCTCCCCAGCCCATAGCCCCAGCATCACAGGGACCCTGGGAAGGAGATCCCTCTTAAAAGGAGGAGGACAAAGAGGTAAAGCACCCTTCCCAGCCCAGGCTGCTCAGGAGTTGCTGACACTGTGAACAAACCCCCAGTCCAGCCCCAAGTCCCAGAAGGCCCCAGGCCCCTGACCATCAGCTCTAGGCAGGGCAGGTGACTTGACTAGGAGGATGCCGAGTCTAGACAAGGGCCAGGCCAGGGACAGAGCTGGAGGGGGAGCCTTGCCCCACCCTAGCTCCTGGACACCGTGCTGCCTCCAAGCTTGGCACAGCCCTGTCTGGAGCTTCTCCTGGTGCGGCCCCCACTCCCACCCCACGAAGCCTCCCTCTGGGCCACCTGCCACAAACAGGGAGCAGGGGAGGGAGCCGGCAGCACTGTGCCCCAGCCCCCCAGGGCCTGTATAAGCATGGGCCACCTAGCAGCTCAGGCCAGAGGGGAGTGTGGGTTCCCTGATGGCTGGAGGCCTCCCTGGAGAGGTGGAGAATGGCGTTCGCCACATGATACCCTGTGAGGAAAATGCCATCACAGGTAAACAACACCCAGCCTCATGAGATGGAGGCAGGGCTGGGGGAGCCCCTCTCAGCTCTGTCCCCAGACCTCAGCGCTGGGCTCAGTGCTGCTGGTCTGTCTCCCCGCTGTCTCTAGACTCCACACCTGTACCCTCACTGTTGGCAGCTACACTGCTGGCAGAGCCTAGTGGCGGCCATTCTGGTGTCTCCTCTGGCTTGGAGAACCCTTGGAACACAGTCTCAGGTTCTCCAAGTGTCTCTACGCGTCATCTCCAGCCAAGGCAGAGTCCCTGGGCCACAGACTGTTCGCACGCTGAGCTCCCAATTGACCAGCCAAGAGCCAACCCTTAGCCCTCCCAGCCAGCCCAGAAGCATGCACACTTCCCAAAGCCAAACCCTGCTCCAAGACCCCAGGGGAGGCAACCGGGGAGGCCCCCACGGCCCAGCCCACAGCCCCTGCATGTTTTCCAGAGCCAGGACAATGGCCTGACAGAGATGAAACCGACCACCCCCATGGCAGGGCTCTGGAGACCAGGCACATGGGCCGTGCTGGAGGCCACTGCTGTCCCCTGCTGTGTTGACATCGGGGATGGGCCCTGGCCCTGGCCAGCCGTGTGGGAGGCTGAGTGTAGGAGCAAAGCCTGGTGCTGAGGGGGGATGGGGCTCCCCGCCGGGCCTTGAGCCAGTTAGGGAAACCCAGCAGGTTTCGTGGGGAACCTGCATTTCCCTGGGACAGGCCCTCCACCTCCCCCTGCCACCTGCCGGTGCCTCGCTCTGGGGCAGGGGGTCCAGCCAGCCCGTGTGGCCCGCCTCGCCCTAGCCGCCACTCACGTTGGGAGAGGGCTCCAGCATGTTGTCGCCATGCCAGCCGGAGATGGGCACGAAGGGCACGGTGGCCGGGTTGTAGCCGATCTTCTTGATGTAGGCGCTGACTTCCTTGACAATCTCATCATAGCGCTTCTCGCTGTAGGCCGGCTCCGTGGAGTCCATTTTGTTCACGCCCACGATAAGCTGCTTCACACCCAGCGTGTAGGCCAGCAGGGCATGCTCCCGCGTCTGCCCATTCTTGGAGATGCCCGCCTCGAACTCACCCACGCCCGCCGCCACGATCAGCACTGCGCAGTCCGCCTGCCCAGCGGGGGACACAGTGAGCCCCGCCCCACCTGCCCAGCAGGGGACACAGGCCTCTCCAGGCAGTGGGCTGGGGCCTGAGCAGCCCACTGGGGCCTTGGGGAGGGAGACATGGGGGTCCCCACTTCAAGGGCAGTGTGGGGGGCTCATCGCCAGGCCATGGGTCAGGGGACCGAGGTTCAACCCTGGCTCCACCACCAGTGGGCTGTGTGTCCCTGGACAAGTCACTCAGCCTCTCTGGTCCTGTTCCTCACTTGGGGACAGATTGAGGTCACAGTTATCAAAGCAGTTTGGAGGTGGTGGCATGTGTCCTGCTGTCTGCAGGATGCTGTGTCTGGGGTGCCCGTGCATCTCTGTGAGTGCCCTGAAATGTCATACAGTCCAGGCCTGGCTGGTGGCACCTCTGCCCACTGCTCACTGTCCCCATCCTGGCCTCTAGCCCCTCTGTGCATGAAGGTGTGTCCATGTCCACATCTGCCCCCGTCTGTCTGGGGACTCTGACACTGGCTGGGTGTCCTCACAGGCACTGGGTCAGATGCCAGAGCCCTGGATTCCTTCTTGGGGGGGCTCTAACCCAGACCGGGTGAGGGGTGGCCCAGGTGAGGGGTCCCCTGCCCTCACAGGAAGCACAGGAGACCCCACCACCCCAGTGATCCCAGGGGCCCCCAGTGTCCCTTGAAGGGGTGCAGCGGCCTCTTCCCCAGCCCCACCTGCTGTGCCCTGCTCACCTGGGATGTGCCTGTGATCATGTTCTTGATGAAGTCACGGTGGCCGGGGGCATCGATGATGGTGATGTAGTACTTGGTGGTCTCGAACTTCCAGAGGGAGATGTCGATGGTGATGCCGCGCTCACGCTCTGCCTTCAGCTTGTCCAGCACCCAGGCATACTTGAAGGATCCCTTCCCCATCTGGAGCAGGTGAGGGTCACGGGTGAGGGTCACAGGTGAGGGCGAGACCTGGGACCCGGGGAGTCCCTGGCGGTGCGAGCTGCTTGTCACAGCAGAGTGGCCGCGGGAGGCGGGAGATGGGCTCCAGCCCCCGCTTGCTCCCCGCCGGGGTCCTGGAACGCCGGCCCCTCCGTCTGGACCCCACACGCAGACCCTGCCCCCCATGACCGGCCTCTGCACCGGCTCCGGAATGGGTGCGGCTACGCACATCCACCAGCAGGTGGCGCGAGGGCCTGGGAGTCGCCCGCTCTCCCAGCGAAGCCGCCAGATGGGATAAACCCCTCCCCCGCCAGGGCTCCCCTTTATCTGAAGCTGCGGACGCCCCCAGATCCCTTCCTCAGCCAGAGGCCAATAATACCACCGTGTTTGGGGCTGTCAGATAAATAACCCTCGGTGTTATTTTATTTTAAGGTGAGGAGAAGGGAAAACGGAATGAGGTCAGGAGGAGGCCCTGGCTGCACCGATCCTTCCCGATGCTCCAGCCTCCCCACCCCCCTGAGGCTTCTCCTCCCCTTCCTCGCTCTGCCGGTCACGGGAAGCTGGGGGGCCTCAGCCAGTGAGACCCCCACAGGAGGGGACGGGCTGCAGTCAGGGCAACAGCGATGGTCACTACCCAGCTGGGCATAGCTCCCCACCAGGGCCTTGCACAGACTGGACTCTTGCCCTCCAAGAGGCTGCCCAGCCTGGAGGGGACCCAGACGGGACCCAGCTGGGGCCTGAACCAGCGGCCCTCTGAAACCCCCGCCTTCTCCCGACGAGGCTAGGTAAAGGGTGATGCAGCCCAAACTCAGGGGTGCAGCTCAGAGCACCCACCTCACCAGGGCAGAGACTCAGCCCAGGACAGCGAGTGCCCCCCTCCCCAGGCCCTGGCCTCCACCTTCATCATCCAGGTGAGAGCTCCCACAGGCCCTCCCAGAAGTGGGCTTCTCCCCAGAGCCCTGGGCAAGGGAGGGGGACCAGAGAGCAGACCCTGACTCATGGCCGCTCCCCACCACTGTCTCAACCACCAAAGAGGAACCGCTTCAAAAGGTCAGCCAGAGGGCCGCCTCATCCAGGACCCCCACCCCAGGGGTGCACTGGACAGCAGCCCTCCACAGCCCAGCACAAGAAAATGGAGCAGACGGGCCGGCTGCCCATCAATCAGCTATTAATAGCAGCGTGCGTCCTGGCAGGGCCCTGGGACAAGTGAGGGCAGCACCACCTCCAGCCCCAGCCTTGGCCCTGGGGGGAAGGGGGCAAGGCTGTAGGGCCCTCCAGCCCCAGCTCAATGTGGCAGAGTTCCAGAGCCTTCTGTGGACCCTCCCAGGTCACCTCCCTCACCACAGGGCAAGTCCGGCAGCTCGATGGCCACCCCTCCCCCACCAAGCTCTCCGCAAGAGAGGCTGCCCCACTGGACCCTCTGAGGCCTGAGTGCCCCACAGCAGGGGTCCCTCCTGCCCTGGAGGTCTCCTGAACCACATGTCCTGGGGCTGGGAGATGCCAAGCCTGGCCACCACAGGAGTTGGGGGTTCCTTCTCAGGGGGCCAAGACCAGAGCCCCCGGAGCTCACCTCAGCTGCCTCCTTCTCGAACTTCTCGATGGTCCTTTTGTCGATGCCCCCGCACTTGTAGATGAGGTGGCCCGTGGTGGTGGACTTGCCAGAGTCCACATGGCCAATGACCACGATGTTGATGTGGGTCTTCTCCTTGCCCATTCTGCTGGGAGTGTGAGGGGCTGGCGGGACCCGGGGTGCTCTGGCTCGGGGCGAGGGGGGGGCTGCAGTGATTCTGTGGTGCCAGCAGTGGGGGGGAGACAGGTGATGGGGAGCCCAGGGGGGAGAGACCAGCAGAGACTGTCCTGGCACAGGCTGGGCACACATCTCTGCCCACAAACCAAGCCCCCATGTTTGGTGGGGAGGGAAGGGCCCCCACCCACAGCTGGGCCTGGCCAGGGCAAGTAGAGGCTGTACACTGCCGCCACCCCACACTTGAGCCCAAGCAGCCCCATCTGCTGTAAATAACTGGGCGTTGGGAGCCTGCAGGGCCGCTCCTTGGGAAGGGGTTAGCCACCATTTGGAAGGACCACGCAGTGCCAGGCTAGGTACGTCCGTGACCAGCAAAGCAGGGTGATGAGTCACCTGCCCAGTGCTCCAGGGCCCTGTCCTCCACGCTCGCTCCCCTCCCCGGCGGCAGGGCCAGGGACACAGCGCCCCACCCCCACCCGCTGCCACCGGGAGAGATGGCCACTGCTCCCCACTCCCCTCCTCAGGCAGGGACGGCGCCATCTTCCCCTCATCCCTGCCCGGCAGGCTGGGCCAGAGCCCCGACGGAGATGCGCTGCCCAGATTAGGGACCCAGAATAGCTCTACGTGCCACCCCCCCAGACTCTCACAGGGACAGACAGTGGCCAGGAGGTGGGGGTCCCTGTTCCAGCCTGAGGAAGGAGGACCCGGTCCAGCCAAGCCCAGCAAGTGCCAGGTGGAGATGCCCTCGGCCCGGTGGGGATATAGGGGGCACCCTCCCTCCCCCCTCCCCTCCGGTCAGGGCCCTGGGTCATAGCCCCGTCCCATCACAGAGGTCAGTGGAGAAACCCACACTGCTCCTCGGGGACAGGTGGCTGGGGGAGGCAAAGAGGATAGAAGCCACCCTGGGGTGGGAACACGGGTGGGGGTGGGGAGGCCAGGGCCCCCAGATCTCACCACCTCCCTCAGCGTCCTCTGGCCCAGCGCCCCGAAGCCCGACCCCCATCAGCCCCTGGCACTGAAGACGCTGCCCCCAGCCCGCAGGGTCCCCGCGGCCCCAAGGTCATGGCTACGGGGAGATCGCCGCCCAGGACCCGGCCCCGCCGCCCCGCGCCGCCCCGCGCCGCCCCCCACCCCCGGCCCAGCCCGGCCGACGCGGGGACCCCCGGGAGCCGGAATCCGGGCGCGCGCGGGGGCGGGTGTGGGTGCCGGGCCCGGCCGCCCTCTGCCCCGCGGGACCGGCCCCGGGGGTCCCTCTTCGGAAGACGGGGACGGGGGCGGAGGCCCGGGGGCCGAGCGTCCTTACCCGGAGCCGAGGTCTCAGCCAGAGGGACTGGCGGCGCCGGCGCCGGCGGTTTTATCTCCGGGAGGGGGTCCACCTATTGACGGTGGCGGCGCAGTGCACCGCGCCCTGCAGCACGCCAATGCGGAACCGCGCGGGAGGGGGCGGGGCGCGGACGCGCGCGGGCGGGCGCCACGGGGACGCGAGGGGATGCGGGAGGCGCGGGCTGCAAAGACGGACGCGGGAGGCGGGAGAGAAACGCGCAGCGGGCGGGGGCGGGGCGGGGGGCAGGGCGGGGAGGCGGCGGGAGGGAGGGACGGGGATGGAGACCGCGCTGGGAGAGCGCGGCGGGCCCGGGAGACGGGGCGAGAGCCGGCTCGGGGCAGGAACACGCTTCAGCCGCGAAAAGCGGTCCCCGGGGACGGGGCAGACGCCGAGGACCGGAGCCGGCAGGCGGGGGAGGGGAACAGCTGCGCTGCAGCCTGGGAGACGAGCCTGGGTCTACCGGCCCCTCCCCGGCTGCTCATGAGGGACGCCCAAGAACCCCCGAAGCCCGGCTCTGAGGGGCTCTCCCTAGTGAGGCCCGGGGGTGCAGGTCTCAGGGTGGAACCCCGGAATCTGCTGGTTTCCAGCCCCTGTCCTCACGTGCCTGCCCTCCTGGGCGCACCATGACAGGCCCCCAGGATCCGGCGCAGAACCACCCTCCCCGGAGAGGCTGGTCCCACGGTGCAGGGAACGCCGGAAGCCCGCTCCCAGACCCACTGACATCTTCCAGGGACCCTGCCCTCCGGGGGCGCCTACTGCCGGCTGCTGCTGGGAAACAGCGCCAGCCAAGGGCGAGTCAGATCCAGACAGACCCAGGCCCCCGCCCAGCGCCCACCCCGCTGCACCTCAGCGCCTTGCGGCTGTCCTCATATGGGGTCAGGATGCCAAGCCAAAGACCGGGCCACGCTCTGTAGGAAGTGGGGAGTCCCTGAGGTCCTGGGCACCCGCGGGTAATGACCAACGTGGGATGTGAGGAAGGGGATGTGGCGGCCATGTGTTGTGTGAAGACCAAGGTCAGGGGCTTCCTCCCAGACCCCAAGATCCTGTGGTCTCACCCGGGTATTCACATCTTCCCTCCCACGCTGCCCCCCCTACTTGGATCTTCCTGCCAGCAGGGTCTCGGGGGGTGTGTGCTGAGTGGGGGCAGAGCCCTGGCACCTGTCCCGTCAGCCCTAAGTGCCCACTGAGTGTTGACATGGAGGGCCTGTGTCGGGCCCGGCACCTGCCACTGGGTAAAGCCATGGGGATCCCCAGAGACTGGACCCCTACCAGGCCCCCTGGCAGGTGTGAGGAGGAAGGAAAGGTGGGGGCCCAGGGTGGGGACCAAACAGTTCTCCCCAGCCCATGGAGAGGGTCTCTCAGGAGGACACTGGTCTGTGGCTGCGTCTGCCCCATAGGAGTCCAGGGACTTGAGCTCCTGAGCCACAGGCAGGAGAGGAGGCAGGGAGGGCCTGCCAGGTGCCCCGGCACTTCCGAGTGCTGCTGATGCCATCAAACAGGAGCCAGGAATAAAAATATCCGCCTGGCGAGAAAGCAAGTCCCGCCCCACCCCACCCAGCTGGTCTCTATATTTAACGCCTCCCCTGCAGCCCGAAGGTTAGGCAGGGATTTGGGAAGTGGGCTTGCTGCAGGGGCTCCAGTGGCCCAGGCTGGGGTCCCTGGCATGCCCACCCCACTCCCTCAGGGGACCACCAGGACTCTGGGCTACCTTTTCCAGACACCCCTTCCCTTCCCCCTCAGCTCCCGGCTCGCCCACAGCGGTGCCAGGGGCTCACATATGCCGGGGGCCTTGCCACCCACAGGAGTGGCCCCTGAGAGTCAGTGGAATGTGGCATCCTCCCCAAAGCACCTGTGTGCTGACCCTGGGCAAGGGTGTGAGTGACTCCTCCAAAGAGTCTCCTGGGCTCTTTGGGTCCACGGTGTGGCCCTTTGGGGCCCTGGGAGCTGCTGACTCAGTATTCGGAGACACTGGGAACACACAGCTAACGGGGCTGCGGTCACAAGGCTAAACACTAAGACACCGATGGTTCCGAGCCCTGCGAGACTGAATAGTACTGAATGACTACTAACTACGGAATGTTAACTGCTGAATAACAGCAGTGGCCTGACCACGTCCCCAAAGTGCACGAGCTGTAACTTAATCCCTAATGCAACAGTGCTGGGGGCTGGGGCTTTCAGGAGGGTGTCTGGGTCATAAGGGGTTTGCCCTTCTAAATGGACTCGTGCCCTATAAACAGGACTCATGGCAGTGGGTTCTCTTTTGCTCCTCCACCTTCTCCCACATGAGGACGCAGCAAGAAGACCCTGCCAGATGCCAGCACCTTGATCCTCGACTTCCCGGCCTCCCGACTGTGAGAAACAAACTTCTGTTTACTTGTAATAAACATAACTTATAAATATATAAAGCAAACTTTATAAAGTAAATTTTTAAATTTAAGTAATGTATAATTACCCAGTCTCAGGTATTCTGACATAGCACAACAAGCAGGTTGTGCTACTTGTCAAGCAAGCTACTTGTCAACGGACGGGTAGCGCCAAATGACTTTGAGTACCAAGCAAATTAGCCACAGCCAAGTCGCCCAGCTGTGTGAGTTCACAGTGTGGGGGACGGGGGACAGGGGGCCATCCATGCTCGTGCACAGTGTGCGGGGATGGGGGCTGCGGGGACAGATGCTACGAGGTAGGCCCCCCAAGGCTGGCCGGAGGACCTTGAGAACCCGTGAGGCAACTGGGCACAGAAAGGCCAAGATTCCTGTCCAAGGACACACAGCAAGTAGGGGGCCTGTGGCCTGTGCTTTCCCTGCCCTCCCCCAGGTCAGGACTTGGGCCCCTCTTCCTGCATCTGAGTCCCTGGTCACAGTGCCCCCCTTACCAACAACCTGGGGGGGGTAGGAGGGGGGATGGTGAGTCGAGGGCACCAGCCAATCAGGGCTCCCCTGAGGGCAGGCCCCGCCCCTCCTCGACCCCTCCCAGAGCCCCCAGGCCCCGCCCCTCCTTGCCCCCTCCCAGAGCCCCCAGGACCCATCCCTGAGCTGTTTGGGGAGACACAGGCAACCCCTTCTTTGGCTGGCTAGGGTTTCACAAGCCTCGGGGAAGAAGATGCAGCTAAAATTAACCGCTATCAAGCTGTCAGCCCCGGAAATAAACCTGCCTCCCATTGGCTGCTGGTGACGTCACTGCCGGGTTAATAATAGCCTCCGAGTGCCTAACGAACCACCTGTGCATGGGGCACAGCCAGGCCATCACCCCGGGGCCACTGCCACTGCCGCAGGCAGGTGGAGGCTGGCAGCCCAGAGGCAGACAGGGGCTTGGAGGCAGAGTGGGGAGCAGGGCCGAGGCGGCTCTCTGGCCCCCAGTGTCTCAGGATGACCTCAGCCCTGGCCTGGCCCCAGAGCAGGTGCGGATTCGGTTCCCAGTCAAGGAGCATCTCATCTGCTGGCCCACCTGGGCCCCCTGGACGGCCACCAGGACAAGGTCCTCCCCCGCGGCCATGCCTTGGGGCTGGCTCCCTGGGGACTGAACATGCCCTTGAGGCAGTGAATTAAACAGTCTCCATGGCAGCAGAGAGCTCCTGCCTCTGGAGCCTCCCTTAGAGGAGCAGCTCATGTCCCCCCAGATCAGAGAAGCTGGGGCTGGGCTGGCAGCGGACAAACATGCCTGAGGGTCACGCCACAGACCTGGGCCAGCCACGGCCCCGACAGCCCACCCTCGGACCCGGTGTCCAGGTGTGGCTGAGGCAGACCTAGTCTACCAGGCAGGCCCAGGAGGGATGTAGCCCCTCGGAGAGGGGGAAGGGCGGCCTGGCCTGCCACCCCCACCTGCAGGCCCCAGCAGGAGCGTTGCCATGGTGAGAGGCAGCAGCAGCAGGAGGCCCCTCCCTCCAGGCCCTGCTGCCCGGGAGCCCAGCACCCACCCTGGTGGGGAGCAGACAGCACGTGCTCCTGCCGCAAGCAGCACTTTCTGGGCTTCCGGGCTTCCAGCTGCAGCCCCCCCAGCCCCTCCCGGCTCCTGGCCGTTACAGCCCATTGCAGGCTGGGAGGCTAAACAGGAGGCCGGGGTCACCGACCAGGGTGGGGTCACCGACCAGGGTGGGGTCACCTCTTGGACCCAAGAAGGGCAGCCCCTGGTGCCAGCCCAGGGGCACTGTGCCCTCCAGTGCCCGGAGGTGGAGGGGGAGCCTGGGTAGGGTCTGCAGACCATTAACCCCACAGCTGCCTCCTCTGGGCCCTGGAGGAAAAGGGACCCATCAATTGTGTCTCTCTCTGTAGCTGGTCCAGAGAGAATGGGGGGTCTGGCGTCTGTGGTCAGGTCCGGAGAGAATGGGGGGTCCGGCGTCTGTGGTCAGGTCCGGAGAGAATGGGGGGTCCAGTGTCTATAGTCAGGTCTGAAGAGAATGGGGGGTCCTGCGTCTGCGGTCAGGTCCGGAGAGAAGGGAGGGTCCTGCGTCTGCGGTCAGGTCCGGAGAGAAGGGAGGGTCCAGTGTCTGTGGTCAGTGCCCCCTCAAGGGCCCACTGAAAGCAGAGCTCCCTTCCTGTGCTCCCACCCAAGGTCCCAACTCCCGTCCTATGTACCCGGCACCAGGTTCAAGGGGGATCTCTCGAGGTGGGGAAATTGCCCTGGGGAACCTGAAGTCCATTAGCAGCTCTGGAGGCCCTGTTTTCACCCCTTTGAATAGCCCTTCCCTCAATTAGGCAGCTGGGGGTCTTATGAAGAGAATAACAGGACCCTGCCCGCACCTTGGGGATGAGCCTCCCAGGGGCCACCGCCCATCATCGCCTCCCACAGAGACTCAGAGCCTCCCCACCCCTGGAGGGACCTCCCCACACTGCCAGGAACCGAGCAGCCGGGCCAGGGCAGGAGGAAGGGCAGGGAGAACACAGAGGGACGTCTGCCTTTTTAAAGACATGACTGTGAGCATACACAGAGAGAAGTGGCACACTGCAAATGTGCCTGGTGAGTTACCACCAGGAGAACACACCCAGACCAAGAAACAGCATTCCCTCCCGCCCCTCGGTAAAGGTGACTTCTGACGCCACCGATCACGTCTGCCTGTTTTTAAACTTTATGTAAAGGGAACGCAATGCACGGTGTGTATCGTTTTGTCTGGTTTCTTTCACCCACGACTGCGTCTGTGAGATGCGTCCATGCCGTC
The DNA here is from genome assembly GCF_037993035.2 of Macaca fascicularis. Lineage (NCBI taxonomy): Eukaryota > Metazoa > Chordata > Mammalia > Primates > Cercopithecidae > Macaca > Macaca fascicularis. The sequence continues at coordinate 119,624,077 of NC_088384.1, forward strand.
CCATGCAGTAGGCATGTGTTCATCTTCATTACTGTACCGCATTCCACCTCCAGTTCTGAACAACTACAAATAAAGCTGCTACGAACACTTGTGTGCGTGTCTCTTGTGTGGGTGTGCCTGCTTAGTACACATCCCAGGATGTTCCAGCCACACGATAGGTGCATTATGCCAACCACTAGTTTATTGTCTCTTGGCTTGAAATTTAACCTTCAACACCTGCTGCCCAGCAATGGACAGAATTACTTTAAGCATTTCTCCTTTATACTGGGCAGATTCATTTTTTTCTTTTCTTTTTTTCTGAAACAGGGTCTCACTCTGTCCCCCAGGCTGTAGTGCAGTGGCACAATCATGGTTCACTGCAGCTTCGGCCTCCCAGGCTCAAGCAAGTGGCCCCATCCAAGGTCCCAACTCAATGTACAATAACGTACAATAATGCCTACTCAAGGTCCTACCTCAGCCTCACAAGTATTTGGGACTGCAGGTACACACCACCACACCCAGCTAATTTTTGTATTTTTTATAGAGATGGGGTCTCACCACGTTGCCCAGGCTGGTCTCCAACTCATGGACTCAAGTGATCCACCCGCCTTGGTCTCCCAAAGCCCTGGGATTACAGACGCGAACCACCACACCCAGCTGAGATTCACTTTTTTGAGGAAGGCAATAAAGGGTGAATTTGCAGCTGAGAAAAAATCAGTTGATAATTGGCCTTTTCCCTTGACCGTGGGTTGCATTGTCCTGTTTCTTCATGTGTCTAGTGATTTTTGACTGAACACTGGACATTGTGTGGAGAGTCTGTTCTGCTTCCTCCTCTGAAGCTGTCAGTGTTTGCTTTGCAGGTCGTTTCATTGCTGGGCCCTTGTGGGCTTGTTCTCATGTTTTGTTGGTGTCAATCTGTGGAAAGCCCAAAGTGTGCTTCCCAAGTCCTGCTACCTGGGTAAGATTCAACCCTCAATCTCAGTCTCCCCTGCAGATCTCTCTGGGGCTTGGTCTCAGCTTTCATTAGATGAGTGTGGAGTAGGCATTACTGTACATTGTAGTCCTTTCTCCTAAAAAAAAAAAAAAAAAAAAAAAAACAGTAAGGTCTCTCCACTCTGGCCAGGTCCAAATGCCAAAATGCCAAAATGCGACCTGACACAGCTTGTCCTCTAATATCTTTGTCCCGCTCTAACTTGGGGTGGACTCAACCTCAGGTGATCCCTGGTGAGTTGCAGCCTTGAATACTTTCCTCTGAGAAACACTATGGTTTGTGTCCAGCCCGTAGGCCACAGAAAGGTGATAAGTCACTCTGTGATTGGCTGCATCATTCAAGGCTCTGTCCTGGGGGACGCCCCTGCTGTCTGTGAAGATACAGCTGCTGGAAGGCCTGGGAGGGGGCCTGTATCAGGGAACCAGTGAGTGACCCCAGGCTGCCAGCCAACAAGCAAGCGGGGACCTCAGTCCTACCGCCACAGGGAACTGAGTTCTGCCAACAACCACGTGGCCTTCAAAGAGGACCTCAAGCTTCAGAAAGAAACACCAACACCTTGGTGGCACTCTTGAAACCCCAAACCACCCGGTGGAATTGTGTGTGAGCTCCTGACCTCCCAAAACCGAGAATAAATGCATGGGTTTTTTTTGTTATTTTGTTTTTTTTGGTTTTTTTTGAGACGGAGTCTCGCTGTCGCCCAGGCTGGAGTGCAGTGGCCGGATCTCAGCTCACTGCAAGCTCCGCCTCCCGGGTTTACGCCATTCTCCTGCCTCAGCCTCCTGAGTAGCTGGGACTACAGGCGCCTGCCACCTCGCCCGGCTAGTTTTTTGCATTTTTTAGTAGAGACGGGGTTTCACCATGTTCGCCAGGATGGTCTCAATCTTCTGACCTCGTGATCCGCTCGTCTCGGCCTCCCAAAGTGCTGGAATTACAGCTTCAGCCACCGCGCCCGGCCAAATGCATGGTTTTGTTTTGTTTTGTTTTGTTTTGGGGTTTTTTTGTTTTTTTGTTTTTTTGAGACGGAGTCTTGCTCTGTCACCCGGGCTGGAGTGCAGTGGCCGGATCTCAGCTCACTGCAAGCTCCGCCTCCTGGGTTCACGCCATTCTCCTGCCTCAGCCTCCTGAGTAGCTGGGACTACAGGCGCCCGCCACGTCGCCCGGCTAGTTTTTTTGTATTTTTTAGTAGAGACGGGGTTTCACCGTGTTAGCCAGGATGGTCTCGATCTCCTGACCTCGTGATCCGCCCGTCTCGGCCTCCCAAAGTGCTGGGATTACAGGCTTGAGCCACCGTGCCCGGCCTCAAATGCCTGTTTTTTAAAGCTACTAAATTGGTGTTGATTGGTTATGCAGTGACAGATAACAGCACGGGGCCTATAATCACTGCTCTCTGGTGAACCTCCAGTGCCTCCTCACCATCAGCCACAGGCTTGCAGAGGTCCCAAGCATTCCCTACCAGCAACATGCACGCTTAAGCCCCTCGCTCCAGTCTCTGCCTCTCATCCCAGGGGGACCACCGTGCTCTGCCTGGAGCTCTGCTTGTGGGGTGGCCAAGGAGAACCGGGCACGTGGGCACCTCCAAGCACCCTCTCAGTCTTGTGCTGTCCGTACCCTGCTGCCTGGAGAGAGCTGTGCACAAATTTTGTCTGGTCTCAGAGTCGTTTCTGGAGGGAGACGTACCTGGCAGCAGCTACTCCTCCACAACTGGAAGCAGCGGTTGACTCCACACCAATATAAAGATAATTTTTTATTTTGCAATGATTTCAAACTTACAGAAAAGTTGCAAAACTGGTACCAAGAACTCCCCGACATGCTTCGCCCAGGGTCTCTAATTGTTCACATTTTGCCCATTTGCTTTCTCATTCTTTCTCTTTCACACGTAGACTCTTTTTTTCTGAAGCACATGAGAAAAGGTTGCATAAATCACTGCCTTTAGTCCTCCATGCTTCTGTGTGTACTTCTGGCAGATACAATAAGTACTCCTACAGTCCACATTCCGACTGCCTACAGTCCACATTCCGATTGCCTACAGTCCACGTTCCAATTGCCGCGGTTAACCCAGCAGAGCTGTCTGTTGGGATCGCTGATCAAGGCTCGTAGCCTCCCTCAATCTCAGATAGCTTATCAGTTCCTCAGTCATTTTATTTATTTATTTATTTATTTATTTATTTATTTATTTATTTATTTATTTTTTGAGACAGAGTCTAGCTCTGTCGCCCAGGCTGGAGTGCAGTGGCATGATCTTAGTTCACTGCAACCTCCACCTCCCAGGCTCAAACCATTCTCCTGCCTCAGCCTCCCGATTAGCTGAAATTACAGGTGCCCGCCACCACACCCAGCTAATTTTTATGTTTTTAGTAGAGACAGGGTTTCACCATATTGGCCAAGCTGGTCTCAAACTCCTGACCTCAAGTGATCCTCCCACCTCAGTCTCCCAAAGTGCTGGGATTGCAGGCGTGAGCCACCACGCCCAGCTCAGTCTTTTTAATTTTATATTATTTTATTGTTTTAGTATTTTCATGCTATAGACATTGGGCCTTTTTAAAAAATCTCTTATGAGCTGGGCAAGGTGGCGGGCGCCTGTAGTCCCAGCTATTCGGGAGGCTGAGGCAGGAGAATGGCGTAAACCCGGGAGGCGGAGCTTGCAGTGAGCTGAGATCCGGCCACTGCACTCCAGCCTGGGCAACAGAGCGAGACTCCGTCTCAAAAAAAAAGTCTCTTATGACACTGAAACTTTTGAGGAATGCAAACCGGGTGTTTTGTAGATGGTCCCTGCGTTGAGTGTTCCCGACATTTCTGCATTAACAGATTGGCACAAGAGCCAGGCGTCCTTCCCAGCGCATGGGACGCTGGCTGCCCACAAGCGGCAATGGTACCTTTGATCCTCTGGGTAAACTGGCATCCACAAGTTTCTCGCAGCAGAGTTACCACTTTCCCTTTGTAACTGATAAGTAAGCCGGGCACGGTGGCTCACACCTGTAATCCCAGCACTCTGGGAGGCTGAGGCGGGGGGATCACTTGAGCCCAGGAGTTCGAGACCAGTCCAGCTAAAATGGGGAAACCCCATCTCTACTAAAAAATTAGCCAGGTGTGGTATGTGGTAGCACATGCCTGTAGTCCCAGCTGCTCAGGAGGCCGAGTCACGAGAATCACTGGATCCCAGGAGGCAGAGGTTGCAGTAGCCGAGATCACGCCGCTGCACTCCAGCATGGGTGACAGAGTGAGAGAGAATCCGTCTCAAAAAAACCCAAAAATTAAGAAGGAAGTACTTTTGATACCAGTGGCCAGGGGAGGTCCCCAAATGCCAATGAGACCTTGACCCAGGCCAGTGTCCGCCTCTTAACACCATCATAAAAGGAATTCAAGGACGAGTTAAAAAATAATGAAAGTAGAGATTTATTGCAAAGCAAAAAGTACACCCTCAAGAAAGCAGAGTGTGGCCGGGTGTGAAGGCTCACTCCTGTAATCCTAACACATTGGGAGGCTGAGGCAGGAGGATCACTTAACCCCAGGAGTTCGAGACTAGCCTGGGCAACACAGTGAGACCCCGCCTCACAAAAATAAATAAGTAAATAGAAAAAAAAACATAAAAAAGAAAGGGGAGTGCGGGTGTTCTCAAGAGAGCGAGTCGTGAGGCAGGGTTTGGGGCCCCTCCCTTGAATGGGTTTCTTTAACCAAGGAGTGGAATATTCATGAAGATTTCTGGAAGAAGATGAAGATTTCTAGGAACTGTGGTGCCACCCATTTTTATACCAAATATGTGTGTTCCTGGAACTGTCATGGTGCTGCTGAGTGTGATTGTGTGTTGATGAGCATATAATTAGGTCACTGGTGCAACCCAGGTCAAGTCTGCTGCCATGTGGGTCCAGTCGTGCAGTCGTCTCAGCCGGCTTGGCCCAGTGTGTCTGGCTGTCCCGGCCGGCTTGGCCCATGTCCTGGTTTTCAGGGTGTGATCACCCCTGGCCTCTGCAGCTTTTTCAACAGCTCCCTTTTGATAGTCATGAAACGGCTGCCTGGAATCTTCTGTTCTCCTGTGGCCACCCTGTCATAGTCCTGTCTCACTTTGGATTAGGTAAATGTTCTGTCCCTCGTCAGAATCCATCTCTGGACTTAGCATTCGTGGATGATTCGAACCTGGATCAGCGTTTACTACGACGGCTGTGGGTTTTAAATCACCGTTTTATCTGTCGTTATTTTTTTTTGGAAGTTGACTTTTTTGGAACATATATGACTCTATGGATATTCACACACACACATATCGCCACCGCCGTGGTCAGGAAGCAGGACATCCCACGACTCGGAAATCTCCCCAGACACGCCATTTGCAGTGACCCCTCCTCTTCCCCATGGAAACCCCATTTGCTCTAAGAAGGTTGGACGCGGCCCAGGACACAGACGCACCGGGTTGCGCTAGGGTCTGGCTTTTCTCAGTTAGCACAGCGCTGTGGAGACCCACCCGGGGGTTTCACAGATCGAGGGCTCGTTCCTCCTATCACTGAGCAGTATCTCGTGCACGACGCACCAGTCTATCCCCTCACCCGCAGGAGGACACCTGCAATGGTTCCAGGTTGGGCAGCTATGAATAGAGCTCCCACACGTCTGTGCACCGTCTGTTAACGTAAACCTGTTTGAGTTTGTCTTGGATAAATGCTCAGAAGCGGAATCGCTGGGTCACGTGCCAGGCGCAGGTTTCCCTTCGCCAGAAGCCGCCGACCTGGCCTCGGGAGGGAAACCCGGCCGTCTGCACCCCCAGGGGAGTTCCCGGAGCCTCACGGCCTCCACCCGCAGCAGCACTTGGCGTCCTTGGTGTTTGGAATTTTTTTTTTTTTTTAGCTGCTGTCATAGGTAGCCTCTCACGGTGCTTTTAATTTGCATTTCCCTAATGTTGAAGAACATGTCATGGGCTGGTTAGTACATGGTCTTTGGTGAAGCTCCCATTAAGTCTTTTATCCTTTTATTTATTTATTTTGAGATGGAGTTTTGCTCTTGTCGCCCAGGCTGGAGTGCAGTGGCGCGATCTCGGCTCACTGTAACCTCCACCTCCCGGGTTCAAGCGATTCTCCTGTCTCAGCCTCCTGAGTAGCTGGGACTACAGGCGCCGCCACCACGCCCGGCTAATTTTTTTTTTTTTTTTTTTTTTTCCAGTAGAGACGAGGTTTCTCCATGTTGGTCAGACTGGTCTCAAACTCCCGATCTCAGGTGATCCGCCTGCCTCGGCCTCCCAAAGTGCTGGGATTACAGGTGTGAGCCACCGCACCCAGCCTGTTATCTTTTTTAAAAACAGCTTTATTGAGATATCATTTACACGCCATAATATCCACCCATTTAAAGTGCATGATGCAATGGCTCTTCGCATCTTTACAGAGCTGTGCAACCTCACCATAGTCTAATTTCAGAACATTTCATCACCCCGAAAAGAAACCTTGTACCATTTAGTCATCAGTCCGCGCTCCCCTCCCACCTCCAACCAAGCCCTGGACAACCACTCATCTGCTTTCTGACTCCACGCATTTGCCTGTTCTGGGCGCTTCGTGCGAACGGAGCCGCGCCCACTGTGTGGTCTTTGCTGACTGGCTGCTTCCGGGTTTGGTTTCTGGGCCTCGCAGCCTGCGTCAGTGCCTTATTCTTTCTTGTTGCCAAACAATCCTCCGCTGTAGGGATGGGCCACGTTTTGTCCATCATTCATCTGTTGATGGACATTTGGGTTATTTCCCTTTTTTTTTTTTTTTTTTTTTTTGAGACAGAGTCTTGCTCTGTCACCCAGGCTGGAGTGCAATGGCGTGATCTTGGCTCAGTGCAACCTCCACCTCCCAGGTTCAAGTGATTCTCCTTCCTCAGCCTCCCAAGTAGCTGGGATTACAGGCGTCCACCACCACACCTCGCTAATTTTTGTATTTTTAGTAGAGACAGGGTTTTGCCATGTTGGCCAGGCTGGTCTCGATCTCCTGACCTCAGGTGATCTGCCTACCTCGGCCTCCCAAAGTGCTGGGATTACAGGCGTGAGCCACCTCGCCCAGCCTGTTTCCACTTTTTAGCTAACATGAATAATGCTTTATGGGCGTACAAGTTTTTTTGTGTGGACACGTTTTCATTTATCCCAGGTAGATATTGAAGAGCAAAATCCTGTGACTATATTTAACCTTTTGAGGAACTGCCAAAATGTTTTCCGAAGTGGTTACACCATTTCACATTCCCAGCAGCTGTGTAGCCAGGTTTCCGTTCCTCTGCTTTTATTATTGTGTGTCTTTTTATCAGAGCTCTGCTGGGTGTGAAGTGCTGTCTCATTGGGGTTTGGATTTGCATTTCCCTAATGACTAACCCTATGGATCTTTTTGTGTACCTTTTAGCCATTTGCATGTCTTCTTTGCAGAAATGTCTATTCAAATCCTTGACCCTGGCCGGGCGCGGTGGCTCAAGCCTGTAATCCCAGCACTTTGGGAGGCCGAGACAGGCGGATCACGAGGTCAGGAGATTGAGACCATCCTGGCTAACACGGTGAAACCCCGTCTCTACTAAAAAATACAAAAAAACTAGCTGGGTGAGGTGGTGGGCGCCTGTGGTCCCAGCTACTCGGGAGGCTGAGGCAGGAGAATGGCGTGAACCCGGGAGGCGGAGCTTGCAGTGAGCCGAGATTGCGCCACTGCACTCAGCCTGGGCGACAGAGCGAGACTCCGTCTCAAAAAACAAAACAAACAAACAAACAAAAAAACAAATCCTTGACCCTTTTCTTTTTTTTTTTTTTTTGAGATGGAGTCTCACTCTGTCACCAGGCTGAAGTGCAGTGGTGTGATCTTGGCTCACTGCAACCTCTGTCTCCCAGATTCAAGTGATTCTCCTGCCTCACCCTCCTGAGTAGCTGGGATTACAGGCGCACATCACCACACCAGGCTAAATTTTGTATTTTTTGTAGAGATGGGGTTTTGCCATGTTAGTCAGGCTGGTTTCGAATTTCTGACCTTGTGATCCGCCCACCTCAGCCTCCCAAAGTGCTGGGATTACAGGCATGAGCCACGGTGCCCACCCCCTTGGCCAGGTTTTAAATTTAATTGTTTATTTTTATGTTTTGGTGTTGAGTCTTGAGAGTTTTTTATGTATGGTGGATACAAGTCCTTTGTCAGTAATGTGATTTGCAAATATTTTTTCCAAGTCTGTGGCTTATCTTTTTAATCTCTTAACAGGATCATTCACAATACAAGTTTTTTATTTCAGTGAAGCCCAGTTTATCCATATTTTTCTTAAATGGATCATGCTTTTAATATTGGCTACTCAGGTCACAAAGATGATCTCTTGTACTTTCTTCTAGATTTTTTTTTTTTTTTTGAGACAGAGTCTTGCTCTGTCACCCAGGCTGGAGTGCAGTGGCCGGATCTCAGCTCACTACAAGCTCTGCCTCCCAGGTTTACGCCATTCTCCTGCCTCAGCCTCCCAAATAGCTGGGACTACAGGTGCCCGCCACCTCGCCCGGCTAGTTTTTTGTATTTTTAGTAGAGACGGGGTTTCACCGTGTTAGCCAGGCTGGTCTCGATCTCCTGACCTCGTGATCCGCCCATCTCGGCCTCCCAAAGTGCTGGGATTACAGGCTTGAGCCACCGTGCCCGGCCTCTTCTAGATGTTTTATAGTTTACATTTTATATTTAGATACATTATCCATTTGTATAGTTAATCTTTGTATAATATGTGAGATTTGGGTCAACGTTTTTGTTTGTTTGTTTGTTTGTTTTGCATGTGAATGTCAAATGCTTCCAGCACCATTTGTTGAAAAGATTATACTTTTTTTTTTTTTTTTTTTTTGAAATAAGGACTCACCCTGTTGCCCAAGCTGGAGTGAGGTGGCATGATCTCAGCTCACTGCAACCTCTGCCTCCTGGGCTCAAGCGATCCTCCCACCTCAGCCTCCTGAGTAACAGGGACTATAGGCACATGCCATGAAGCCCAGCTACTTTTTGTAGAAACAAGGTCTCGCCATGTTGCCCCGGCTGGTCTCTAACCCCTGGGCTCAAGTGATCCGCCTGCCTCAGCCTCCCAAAGTGCTGGGATTGCAGGCGTGAGCCACTGTGCCTGGCAGAAAAGATTATACTTGCTCTGTCAAATCACTGAGGTGCCTTTTCTCAGAGAACATTTGGTCGCATCTGTGTCAGGCTGTCTCTGCACTCTATCCTGTTACCCTGATGTCTGTGTCTGGCTCTTCACCAAGACCTCACTGTCTTGTTTTGTTTTCTTCTGTTATTTTTGTTTTTGTTTTTCTTTTTTTTTTTTTTTTTTTTTTTTGTGAGACGGAGTCTCGCTCTGTCGCCCGGGCTGGAGTGCAGTGGCCGGATCTCGGCTCACTGCAAGCTCCGCCTCCCGGGTTTACGCCATTCTCCTGCCTCAGCCTCCCGAGTAGCTGGGACTACAGGCGCCCGCCACCTCGCCCGGCTAGTTTTTTGTATTTTTTAGTAGAGACGGGGTTTCACCGTGTTAGCCAGGATGGTCTTGATCTCCTGACCTCGTGATCCGCCCGTCTCGGCCTCCCAAAGTGCTGGGATTACAGGCTTGAGCCACCGCGCCCGGCCTATTTTTGTTTTTCTAAGACATCTTTTTATAGCACACTGTCTTGATTATTGTGATTTTACAGCAATTTCTAAAATGAGGTCGTGGCTGGGTGCAGTGGTTTATGCCTGTAATCCCAGCACTTTGGGAGCCTGAGGTGGGCAAATTCCTGAGCCCAGGAGTTCAAGACCAGCCTGGCCAACATGGTGAAAGCCCATCTCTACTAAAACTACAAAAATTAGCCAGGCATGGTGGTGCACACCTGTAATCGCAGCTACTCAGGAGGCTGAGGCACAAGAATCGCTTGTACCCAGGAGGTTGCAGTGAGCCGAGATCGTGCCACCACACTCCAGCCTGGGCAATAGAGTGAGACTCCATCTCAAAAAAATAAAATAAAAAGTGAAATAAAATAAAATGAGGTCGTATATGGAAAGAATAGTCTTTTCAACAAATGATATTGGGATATCTTCATATCCACCTGCAATATAATGAGACCAGCTCTTCCCTCACCTGTCAATCAATATGATGAAGCCAGACTCCTCCCTCACCTATCAATCAACACAATGAAGCCGGCTCTTCCCTCACCTGTCAATCAATACAATGAAGCTGGCTCTTCCCTCACCTGTCAATCAATACGATGAAGCCAGCTCTTCCCTCACCTGTCAATCAATACAATGAAGCTGGCTCTTCCCTCACCTGTCAATCAATACAATGAAGCTGGCTCTTCCCTCACCTGTCAATCAATACGATGAAGCCAGCTCTTCCCTCACCTGTCAATCAATATGATGACACTGGGCTCTTCCCTCACCTGTCAATCAATATGATGAAGCTGGCTCTTCCCTCACCTGTCAATCAATATGATGAAGCTGGCTCTTCCCTCACCTGTCAATCAATACGATGAAGCCAGCTCTTCCCTCACCTGTCAATCAATACAATGAAGCCGGCTCTTCCCTCACCTGTCAATCAATACGATGAAGCTGGCTCTTCCCTCACCTGTCAATCAATATGATGAAGCTGGCTCTTCCCTCACCTGTCAATCAATACGATGAAGCCAGCTCTTCCCTCACCTGTCAATCAATACAATGAAGCCGGCTCTTCCCTCACCTGTCAATCAATATGATGAAGCCGGCTCTTCCCTCACCTGTCAATCAATACAATGAAGCTGGCTCTTCCCTCACCTGTCAATCAATACAACGAAGCTGGCTCTTCTCTCACCTGTCAATCAATACGATGAAGCCAGCTCTTCCCTCACCTGTCAATCAATACAATGAAGCTGGCTCTTCCCTCACCTGTCAATCAATACGATGAAGTCAGCTCTTCCCTCACCTGTCAATCAATACAATGAAGGAAGCCAGCTCTTCCCTCACCTGTCAATCAATACAATGAAGCTGGCTCTTCCCTCACCTGTCAATCAATACAATGAAGCCGGCTCTTCCCTCACTTGTCAATCAATACAATGAAGCTGGCTCTTCCCTCACCTATCAATCAATATGATGAAGCCGGCTCTTCTCTCACCTGTCAATCAATATAAGGAAGCTGGCTCTTCCCTCACCTGTCAATCAATACAATGAAGCCGGCTCTTCCCTCACCTGTCAATCAATACAATGAAGCCGGCTCTTCCCTCACTTGTCAATCAATACAATGAAGCTGGCTCTTCCCTCACCTATCAATCAATATGATGAAGCCGGCTCTTCCCTCACCTGTCAATCAATACAATGAAGCTGGCTCTTCCCTCACCTGTCAATCAATACGATGAAGCCAGCTCTTCCCTCACCTGTCAATCAATATGATGACACTGGGCTCTTCCCTCACCTGTCAATCAATACAATGAAGCCAGCTCTTCCCTCACCTGTCAATCAATACAATGAAGCCAGCTCTTCCCTCACCTGTCAATCAATACAATGAAGCTGGCTCTTCCCTCACCTGTCAATCAATACAATGAAGCCAGCTCTTCCCTCACCTGTCAATCAATACAATGAAGCCAGCTCTTCCCTCACCTATCAATCAATATGATGAAGCTGGCTCTTCCCTCACCTGTCAATCAATACAATGAAGCTGGCTCTTCCCTCACCTGTCAATCAATACAACGAAGCTGGCTCTTCCCTCACCTGTCAATCAATACGATGAAGCCAGCTCTTCTCTCACCTGTCAATCAATATGATGACACTGGGCTCTTCCCTCACCTGTGTATCAATATGATGAAGCCGGCTCTTCCCTAACCTGTACATCAATATGCGACCTAATAAAAGTATAAAACTATTTGAAGAAACCATAGGTATAGGCTGGACGTAGTGGCTCATGCCTATAATCCCCCAGCAGTTTGGGAGGCTAAGGTGGGAGGATCATTTGAGCCCAGGAGTTCAAGACCAGCTTGGGCAATATAGAAAGACCACATCTCTACAAAAAAGTAAGAAATTAGCCAAGAGTGGTTGTGTGCACCTGTAGTCCCAGCTACCAGGGAGGATGAGATGGAAGTATCCCTTGAGCGTAAGAGGTCAAGGCTGCAGTGAGCTGAGAATGTGTCACTGCCCTCCAGCCTGGGCAACAGAGGAAGACCCTGTCTCAAAAAAAAAAAAATAGGTAAACGTTCATGACCTTCTTAGATAAGACACTGAAACCACAAGCAAAGTAAGAAAAAGTAGGTAACTGGACTTTGCCAAAATTAAAAACTTTTGTGCATCAAAGGACACTGTAAGAGGATGAAAAGACAATCTACAGAATGGGGGAAAATATTTGCGAATCACAGCAGATAAGGGTCCAGAGTTCCTAATATACAAAGGACTCTAACAACTCAACAACACAAAGACAAAAACCCAATGTAAAATGGTTCCGAATAAACCTTTATCCAAAGAAGATGCCCAAATGGTCAATACCATTAGTCACTAGGAAAATGCAAATCAAAACCACAGTAAGACACCACTTCACACTCTCTAAGGTGGCTATAATCAGAAATAAGAAAAATATCAAGTGTTGGCAACAATGTGGAGAAATGGGAAGCCTCCTCCATTGCTGGTAGCAATGTAAAATGTTCCAGCCACTGCGGAAAACAGTCTGGCGATTCCTCAGTAAGTTAAACATAGACAACAGTGTCTGAGCCAGCAATTCCACTCCTAAGTACACACCAAAAGAGTTGAAAATAGGTATTCAAACAAAAACTTGTACATGGAATGTTTGCAATGGCACTATCTATAATATCCAAAAGGTGGGCCGGGCGCAGTGGCTCAAGCCTGTAATCCCAGCACTTTGGGAGGCCGAGACGGGCGGATCACGAGTTCAGGAGATCGAGACCATCCTGGCTAACACGGTGAAACCCCGTCTCTACTAAAATACAAAAAAAATTAGCCGGGCGAGGTGGCGGGCGCCTGTACTCCCAGCTACTTGGGAGGCTGAGGCAGGAGAATGGCGTGAACCCGGGAGGCGGGGCTTGCAGTGAGCTGAGATCCGGCCACTGCACTCCAGCCTGGGCAACAGAGCTAGACTCCGTCTCAAAAAAAAAAAAAAAAAATATCCAAAAGGTGGAAACAACTCACATGTTCATCAATGGATGAATGGAGAGACAAATGTGATCTATCCACACAAAGGAATGCTATTCAGCCATAAAAAATGAATCTAGAAAACTGGGTGAAAGAAACCAGAAACAAAAAGGCACAATTTGTATGATTCCATTTGTATGATGTGTTCAGAATAGGTAAATTCAGAGACACAGAAAGCATATTAGTGGTTGCTAGGGGCTGGGGATGGGGACAGGGAAAAGGACTGTTTAATGGGTATGGTTTCCTTTTGGGGAGATGAAATGTTTTGGAACTAGTCAGAGGTGGTGTGTGCACTGCACTGTGAGTGTTCCATGATGGGTGCACTGCATTGTGGGTGTTCCACGGTGGGTGCACTGCATTGTGGGTGTTCCACGGTGGGTGCACTGCATTGTGGGTGTTCCACGGTGGGTGCACTGCATTGTGGGTGTTCCACGGTGGGTGCACTGCTACATTGTGAGTGTTCCACGATGGGTGCACTGCTACATTGTGAGTGTTCCACGATGGGTGCACTGCATTGTGAGTGTTCCACGGTGGGTGCACTGCATTGTGGGTGTTCCACGGTGGGTGCACTGCATTGTGGGTGTTCCACGGTGGGTGCACTGCATTGTGGGTGTTCCACGGTGGGTGCACTGCATTGTGGGTGTTCCACGGTGGGTGCACTGCATTGTGGGTGTTCCATGATACTACTGAAATGCATATTTTAAAATGCTTCATTTTATGATATGGGAATTTTACCTCAACAAAAATCATTGAGGTAGCATAATTTCTCTATATCATTATTATCTTTTTTTTTTTGAGACAGAGTCTCGCTCTGTCGCTCAGGCTGGAGTGCAGTGGTGTGATCTCGGCTCACTGCAACCTCTACCTCCCAGGTTCAGGCGATTCTTCTGCCTCAGCCTCCCGAGTAGCTGGGATTACGGCACACACCACCAGACCCAGCTATTTTTTGTATTTTTTGTAGAGACGGGGTTTCACCATGTTGGCCAGGCTGGTCTTGAACTCCTGACCTCAAGTGATCCACCCGCCTTGGCCACCCAAAATGCTGGGATTATAGGCGTGAGCCACCGCGCCCGGCCTCTCTATCATTATTTTTCAGAATTGTTGTAGTTATTCTAGTTCATCTTTCCATTTTAATCGTGAGAACTGCTTGTCTGTATCTTCAGAAAATCTGGCTGAGATTTGTACTGGAATTGCATTAAATATATAAATCAACACGGCAAAAATCAGGATCTCCACTGTTGAGTCCAAAACCCAGCAACACGGCACATCTCTCCGTTTACCTGGGTCTTCTTTGATACTTTCATTAACACTTCATTTTTTAAAATTTCTGATTCTAACTGTACATTGCTGGTAGAAATACTGTATTACTTTGTTCTTGCACTGCTATAAAGAACTACCTAAGACTGGGTAATTTATAAAGAAAAGAGGTTTAATTGACTCACAGTTCTGCAGGCTGTACAGGAGGCTTCAGGAAACTTACAATCGTGGTGAAGGGCAAAGGAGAAGCAAGCACATATTCATGCGGCAGCAGGAGAGAGAGAACGAAGGGGGAGTTGCTACAGACTATCAAACCACCAGGTCTCGGCCGGGCGCGGTGGCTCAAGCCTGTAATCCCAGCACTCTGGGAGGCCGAGGCGGGCGGATCACGAGGTCAGGAGATCGAGACCATCCTGGCTAACATGGTGAAACCCCGTCTCTACTAAAAAAAAAAAAAATACAAAAAACTAGCCGGGCGAGGTGGCGGGCGCCTGTAGTCCCAGCTACTCGGGAGGCTGAGGCAGGAGAATGGCGTAAACCCGGGAGGCGGAGCTTGCAGTGAGCTGAGATCCGGCCACTGCACTCCAGCCCGGGCGACAGAGCGAGACTCCGTCTCAAAAAGAAAAAAAAAAAAAAACCACCAGGTCTTGTGAGAACTCTCTCACCAGACAGCACACGGGGATGGTGCTAAACCATTAGAAACCACCCCATGAGGCCAGGCGTGGTGGCTCACGCCTGTAATCCCAACACTTTAGGAGGCCGAGGCGGGTGGATCACGAGGTCAGAAGATCGAGACCAGCCTGGCCAATATGGTGAAACTCTGTCTCTACTAAAAATACAAAAAAAAAAAAAAATTACCTGGGTGTAGTGGCGGACGCCTATAGTCCCAGCTACTCAGGAGGCTGAGGCAGGAGAATTGCTTGAACCCAGGAGGCGGAGGTTGCAGTGAGCTGAGATCGGGCCACTGCACTCCAGCCTCAGAGATAGAGCGAGATTTTTCTCTCAAAAAAAAAAAGAAAGAAAAAGAAAAAAGAAACCACCCCCATGACCAATCACCCCCACCCGGCCCCACCTCCAACACTGGGGACCACAACTCAACATGCGACTTGGGTGGGGACTCAGAGCCAAGTCATGTCAAACACAGTGGATTTTTGCACGTTGACTTTGTATATTGCTATCTGACTAACCTCACTTATTCATTGAATTTGCTTTTTTGTAGATTCCTTGGGATTTCTATATAGACAATCATGTTGTCTGGGAATCGGGACGTTTATTTCATTTTCAATCTGTATGCAAATAAATCTCTTGTTTTATTTTACTGGCTAATACTTCCAATAGATTTTTTTTGTTGTTGTTATTGTTTTTGTTTTTTGAAACAGGGTCTCACTGTGTCACCCAGGCTGGCGTGCAGTGGCATGATCTCGGCTCACTGCAACCTGCACCTTCTGGGTTCAAGCAATCCTGCCTCAATCTCCTGAGGAGCTGGGACTACTGGCACGCACCACCACGCCCAGCATTGTTTGTTTGTTTGTTAGTAGAGATGGGGTTTCACCACCTTGGCCAGGCTGGTCTTAAACTCATGACTTCCAATGATCCACCCGCCTTGGCCTCCCAAAGTGCTGGGATTACAGGTGTAGGCCACCGTGCCCGGTGGGTAAATGTTGATAATAGGGGCAGGAGTGGATGTGCTCATCCTGCTCTGGGTCCTGGGAAAGGAGTCTCTCACCTCAGTACAGCGCTGGCTGTAAATACTTCGTCAGAGCTCTTAGATTGAAGGAGTTGTTTTTTCTTCCTGCTTTGCTCAGATGTCCACGGTGAACGCAAGCTAAATGTTGTCAAATGCTCACTGCCCATCACTGGATGTGAGGGGCTTACAACTGCATATTGGTGCATTTTTACAAATCCCAGCGTCTGTGCTATCTCAATGTTAGCATTTGCTGACTCTCGTTTTCCATTTGTTTGTTTTTTGGGGGTTTTTTGAGATGGAGTTTCACTCTTGTCACCCAGGCTGGAGTGCAATGGCATGATCTCAGCTCACTACAACCTCCACCTCCCGGTTTCAAGCAATTCTCCTGCCTCAGCCTCCTAAGTAGCTGGGATTACAGGCATGCGCCACCACACCTGGCTAATTTTGTATTATTATTTTTTTTTTTCGGAGATGGAGTCTTGGTCTGTCACCCAGGCTGGAATGGTACAATCTCGGCTCACTGCAACCTCCACCTCCCGGGTTCAAGAGATTCTCCTGCCTCAGCCTCCCAAGTAGCTGGGATTACAGGTGCCTGACACCATGCCCAGCTAATTTTGGTATTTTTAATAGAGATGGGATTTTGCCATGTTGGTCAGGCTGGTCTCAAACTCCCAACTTCAGGTGATCTGCCTGCCTCAGCCTCCCAAAGTGCTGGGATTACAGGCATGAGCCACCACGCCCAGCCTCATTTTCCATTTAAATTGAGATTTTCCTGGTTCACTTATGCCAAGTAATTGTGGATCTTAACCTGTGGGCAGCAAGCCATCCAGGTGCCAAGGTGAGAGACGGAGGGCACGAGCTGCGCCAGTCTGATATAATACATAGAATAAGAACAGTTACACTAGATATACATCATAGGTACGATTATACATGAATATCATTAATCATTAGTTTGTAGCAATTACTCTTTATTCCAATATTATAATAATCCTCGCTCTACAATCACAGCCTAGGAAAAGCCAGGTCATATAGAGACAGGAGCTGAGGGGACATAGTGAGAAGTGCCTTCTGTTATGCCCAGGCAGGGCCACCAGAGGGCTCCTTGGTCTAGAAGTGACGCCAGCGTCTGGGAAGATGCCCGTTGCCAAGCAGACCATGGTCTAGCAATAGCATCAGTGTCAAGGAAAAACACCTGTTCCTTAGCAGACTGGGAAAGGGAATCTCCCTTTCCTTTCCTCGGAGGAGTTCAGAGAAGACCCTACCCCTCCACCTCTCGTGGGAGGCCTGACATTGGTCAGACCCGCCCACAGTTATCCGGAGTCCTAACCGTCTCCCTGTGATGCTGTGCTTTAGTGGTCACGCTCCTGGTCCACCTTCATGTTCCATCCTGTACACGTGGCTCCGCCTTTTAGATAACAGTAGTAAATTAGTGAAAGTACTAAAAGTCTCTGATATGCAGAAATAATGGCATAAGCTGTTTCTCTCTGCCTCTCTCTCTGCCTTGGCTGCCAGGCAGGGAAGGGCCCCCCGTCCAGTGGACACGTGACCCACATGACCTTACCTATGACTGGAGATGGCTCACACTCCTTACTCTGCCCCTTTGTCTTGTATCCAATAAATATCAGCACAGCCTGGCATTTGGGGCCACTACCGGTCTCCACATCTTGGTGGTAGGGGTCCCCCAGGCCCAGCTGTCTTATCTGTCTTGTGTCTTTATTTCTACAATCTCTCGTCTCCGCACACAGGGAGAAAAATCCACCGACCCTGTGGGGCTGGACCCTACAATCCTAAAGTCCAGGGTTTTATTATTTTTTTTATTTATTTATTTTTGAGACGGAGTCTTGCTCTGTCGCCCAGGCTGGAGGGCAGCGGCGCGATCTCGGTTCACTGCAAGCTTTGCCTCCTGGGTTCGCACCATTTTCCTGCCTCAGCCTCCCAAATATCTGGGACTACAGGCGCCCGCCACCATGCCCGGCTAATTTTTTTGTATTTTTTTAGTAGACATGGGGTTTCACCGTGTTAGCCAGGATGGTCTCGATCTTCTGACCTCATGAGCTGCCCGCTTTGGCCTCTCAAAATGCTGGGATTACAGGCATGAGCCACCGCGCCCGGCCTTGTTTTCCATTTGAGATTTTCCTGGTTCACTTATGCCAAGTAATTTTGGATTTTGTCCTGAAGTCCAGGGTTTTATTCTTTTTAGAGATGGGGTCTCTCTCTGTCCCCCAGGCTGGAGAGCAGTGGTGCGATCGTAATTCATTGCAGCTTCGAGCTCCTGGGCTCCAGTGACCCTCCCGCCTCAGCTTCCCGAGTGGTTGGAACCACAGCGCCTGGCTCTTTGACGAATACACACTCCTTGGTTTGCTGTTTGCCTTTGGTTAAAATCCAAAGAACGGAAAGGGTTGTTTCTGACTTTTGTTCAGATTTACAGGTACATTCTGGGGAGAGGGTTTGTTGACCTCCTCACCCCTCTACTCTAGAAATCTCTACTATATTTTATTATGAAATTCAATCTTCCATCCATTATACATACTGGACGCCTGCCTCCTGCAGGGCTGGCTCTGTCTCAACCACCGGGACCCAGGGTGAACAAATAGGCCACCTTCTCCTACAGTGCTTGTGTAATCACCAAGCCAATGTCCTGAGTTTACTTCCAATAGTGAAAAGTGCAGGGATTAATATGGAACTGTCACTGAGCACCTGCCCTGTGCCAGATACCAGTCCAAGCACCTGCAGGAAGCATCTTACCTTCAAGGTGGCCCCAGGAGTTAGCTATGCCCATCCCACAGGCAGGGACATTGAGGAACAGGGAGCCTCAGCCGCTGCCCCCCGGACTCCACCTGCCGCATCAGGTGCTGCCGGCATAGCAGGCCTTCATCAAATATTAGTCAGCACTTCTGTTCTCTTCTGCACATGGAGACACCAGCTAAAAGGCACCAGCCAGAGGGCTGGACAGCAGCTGCCACCCGGGATGAAGATGGGCAGAGCTGGACCACTGGGGCCGTGGTCCGAACACACCACTCTCCCTCCAGGGGCCGACGAAGGAGCTCGGGGGGTCCAACCCTGGCTCTGGCTTTGGCAGAACTCTCGCCTCACCCCCAGACACCTGTGGGAGGAGCACAGTGCAGGTGGCGACGGCTCCCACGGGCCGAGCAAGGCTGTGAGCCTCCGAGCTAGGGGCCTCTCCCATCTAGTCCTCCCCACACACTGGTTGACAAGGTGCCTCCATCATCACGTCCACAAGGAAGGAGACAGTGGCTACAGAGTAGCAGGCAGCCCTTATGAGTAGGACTGGATGCCTTTCCCTCTCGCCCTGCGGGAAGCCTGTGGCCGTCCTCCCCAGCTGACTGTCCCCATCAATCTCATCCCTGCCAACGATCATATCCCGGCAGCAACTGAGGCTGGACCAGCCTCCTGTAGCCTGTGTACAAGGCATCTTCCGTCCGCTTAGTTTTTCTGTACCCATTTCCTGCAGCTGGGGAGGCTCAGGTGCAGTGTCTCTCCCTCCTCCTACTTCCTGAACCAGCGCCCATCTGTGAAGACCTGGGACCTCCCCAAAGCCCCCAGACACACCAAGGGCACCAC
The DNA here is from genome assembly GCF_037993035.2 of Macaca fascicularis. Taxonomy (NCBI): domain Eukaryota; kingdom Metazoa; phylum Chordata; class Mammalia; order Primates; family Cercopithecidae; genus Macaca; species Macaca fascicularis. Next base: position 119,643,632 of record NC_088384.1, read on the forward strand.
CGAACCCCTCAGAGCCAGGGGAGAGGAGAGGTGGCGTTTCCTGAGCTCACCTTTCCTGGTGGCACGGGTCCCCTCTGTCTGCAGCCACTGTCATGGGAAAAGCCAGGCTCAGCCACTGGCAAGAGCAGGCAGCCTGAGAGAGGTGGACGTGGGTCCAAGTCCAGGCCACGCGGCTCCCAGCAAGAGCCACGGCCAGCGGCCAGTCGGCAGGTCCTCCGCCTGACAAGGATGTGGGCCAGCGTCGTCTGCCGCCTCCACTGCACCTCAGAGGAGACAAGATCCAGGGGGCAGCCCCTGAGGGCATCCCGCGGGTCCTCACAGAGGCTGGGGATCCCAACGGGCCCGGCAGCGTTCTCCCACCTTGGCCAGGATGCCCTGGGACCACCATGCAGCGTCTCTGAGGCTTACTGTGCAGAGGGGCTCACAGAGCCCCCACTGGCCCGGCTTATTAAATGCAGTTTTCACCTTTTCCCTTTAAAGGAAAATGAAAATCCCTCCTTTCCGACTCTGTGACTGATGTTGGTTGGTGAGGTTGAGAATGAGGTGAGCTGGGTCAGGCCGGCCTAGAGGGAAGCGGGAGACCCGAGAAGGCCTTGCTGTCCGGCGTGATCGGCAGATGGCCCCATGGCTCCTTCAGGGTGGGCTTGGGCCACAGACACCTCACCAGGGTCTCCCGTTCCTGGGCAGCCAAATCTGGGTCCAAGCAAGCCACAAAGGCTATGCCAGCCGAGCCCAACGCAGGCCACCCCAATAGTCCCTGCCCGGCCCTGCACCCTCCCCACCCCTTCCCAGGTGCTGATCCCCAGTACTCACCCTGCACCCCAAACCCCGTCTCAGTGTCTGCCCCTGAGGACTGGCCTGGTACAGGTCTAACAGGACAGAGCCCCTGTCAGGAGGTGACCACAATGCGGCCGACTGAGTACCTTGCTCCCTGCAGGGTCCCAGACCTGGCCTGGCACAGGCTGACCCCAGCGCACAGCTAGCCTTGCCCTCGGCTAGAGACAGGCCGTAGCCTGTGACCCTGCCTGGTGTCCCTGCCCAGCATAGGCCTGCCCCCAGTGAGACAAGGTGTTGGCGTCCGGAGCTGGCCGTGGGAGGCTCTGCTGGCCAGAGCTGCAGGGTCAATGTGAATGGAGCCCCATCTAATCCAACAGCACCAAACGGCTCCCCACTAACTGCCAATGATTGGCTCTTGAAGATAGAACAGCAGGTCTCCCAGCCCCCACTCGAGGGAGTTGCAACTCCAACCTGAGAGAGGGGCGTCCTGAGTGTCCCCCTAGTCTCACAGCCCCTCGGCAGCCCTGGCCCTCTTCTGCGATGGTCGAGGTGCCTCCATCCTTAGGGTGGGCACAGCTCTGTGTCGGGGATGGGAGTTCTGTGGCTTCTTGAAGGCCAGAGGGGTGGGTCTCAGGACCCCAAGCAAAGCGGTGAGTTAGCACTCTGCCTGGCCCCTTTCCCTTCACTGCCCCCTGACAGCTGCCCAGGCCTGAGCCAGCCTGGGGAGGCCACAGGGAGGAACAGAGCCTCAGTCCCACTGGGGAGCAGATGCTGTCCGGGCAGAACCTGGCTCCAGCCTCCCCAAACCCACCACTACCACAGCTCCTTCAGGCCCCGAGGACTTCACACACGCTGGCCCTGCCGCCCGGAGCCCCTCGATGCTCTAGTGCTCACACTGCATTTACCCAGCCTTAGTTCCTGAGCTGCCACGGGCAAGGGTGGGGCCCCCTGGCTACCCCATCTCTGCCCACAGGTACTGTGCCCAGTCTAGACAAGGCCAAAAGCAGCCCCCAGCCCGACCAGGAGAGGTCTCTGGACCCCTGTGAGGGCCCTAAGCCAGCCCCCTTCTCCAGGGAACTCCTCAAGGCCCAGCCCTCTGTGCTCAGAGCCCCCATGGGATGGGTCAGCCACAGGAGATCTGACCCGGCGGTCCCACTCCCTTTGCCCACACTGGGGCAGTGCTGCTCCGAGAGTCCTGGCCAGGACCCCAAGGTTTGGCACCAGCCCTCACCCCACCCAGCTGTACCCCAGCTCAGGTAACCACCATGCCCTGGGTTCAGCAGGGGCAGATCACAGCTTCAGAGATGGGGTGTCCTGCTTCCCAGGCCCCATCCCCACTTCCTGGGCTTTAAGTGTCCTGGGCTTTAAGTGTCTCCCAGCCCCTGCCCACGCCGATGCACTGTCTTGACCCTGAAGGCGCAGTCAGTTTGAGGCCTATGTGAGGGGCTGTCTGGTACCCGTGGCCCACACGGATGCAGGAGGCTGTGGTGGGCAAGCCCTGGGCTGTGGGTCCTTGGGCCGGCAGTGCAAGCCTCCAGAGACAAGCCCAGGTCTTGCCAGAAACTTCTACCCTCCCAGTGTCAACCCGACTGACCCATCTGCCTCATAAGTGACCCCTCGGGGCTGCACACCTCTCCCATTGCAGGTCCTGGCACTGCTCCCCAGCACAGAGCTCCCCATCCCAGGTGGGGCTCGGGCGGTTCCCTGCCCTCCTTCCACAGCCTTCCGCAGACCTCAGCTGAAACCTGAACCCCCCTCCCCTCCCACGCCCCGCAGCCTCTGCAGTGCTCCCCGCGGGAAGGCCGTTCTCCCTGGTTCACCGTTCCCTGCGCTTGGCTTGGCCATGAGCACATAGTAGGTGCTTAACACACTCGTGCAATGAACACACACAGCGGCGCAGGGCCCAGGACAGCGCCTTCCCCACGTGCTCGGGAACACAAGGGCGTCCCTCCAAGTCTTGCTCAGGGGCCTCCCAGGGTCCCTGCCCAGCTCTGGGTCCTCACTGAGCACCTGGCGAGGGCAGAGTCCTACATCCGTTGGCCTCGATCTCCGGAACACAGGCACACGGCCGTCTCAGCCAGCAACGAGAGCCACGAAACAAATCCACCCAGGCTGACTCCCGAAGCCCTCGGACTGCGCCGCCCCACGGACCTCCCGGACCCTCTCTGCGACGGGGAAGACACCGCCCAGCCAGGACCAGGTGTGTAAAGAAACGGGACTTCCGTAGGGGCAGGCCGACATCCCCTGCGGGGCCGAGGGAGGTGTGGGGAGGATTCAGCTGGGGGGGGGCAGAGGAGGGACGGACGCCTTTCTACCTGGGAAGGGAAAGCGCGCCCCCTCCTGATTGACAGTTGACAGCAGGGCATGGCGGACCGTCCCCAGGGCCCTGCCAGGAACGCTCTGGGTTCCCCAAACATGGGGTCTCTGAGCAGCGGGGCCCAGCCTCTGCCTCCAGCGACTGGAGACTCACCTCACCCACCCAAATCCGCCGCGCTCTCCGTCTGGGCCCCGCCTCCCACTGCCCCTCCATCCGCACACCCTTTCACCGCCCGCTGCGGGCAGCAGGCGCAGCCTGGGGCTGGGGAAGCAGGTTCCGGAGCTGCCAGAGTTGCGAGGCGGGCTCGGGAGGGATCCAGGTTCCTCTGGCTGCGAAGTCCCTGGAGGCCGGGCCGGGGAGCTCCGCGCGCACAGCACTTTTTGGCCCGCCCGGCGCCCCCGTTGCCTCCACAGGGGCTGAAGAGGACGGGGCGGGCTGGACCAGGCTGGGCTCCGAGACGGGTCCGAGACGGGTCGCAGACGGGGGCCTGGGCCCGGGAGAAGGGCGGGGGCCGGACTCCTGGACCCGGAGTCTTTTGACCCCTGCAGACCCAGGCCCAGCCGGGCCGCCTTAAGAGAACGAACGCCACGGTGCTGGGCTCAGCTCACGCCAGACGGCAAGAGTCGCACCGAGGAGGAAGTTGAGGGCCGGGCCCGAGCGGGGCCCGGGGAGGGGGCGGGGCCGAGCGGGGCCCGGGGAGGGGGCGGGGCCGAGCGGGGCCCGGGGAGGGGGCGGGGCCGAGTGGGGGCCCGGGGAGGGGGCGGGGCTTCTCCGGGACGCGGGGAGGGGGCGGGGCCGAGTGGGACCCGGGGAGGAGCCGGTGCGCCCGCCCTCCGTGACGCGCCGCGGCCCCCCCCCCCCCGCTCATATAAGTGGGCGCGTCCGCGCGTGCGCACCCCGCGCGCGCGCGTCTCTGTCGTGGCGCGGTGTCCCGCGGTCTCCTCTGCAAATGGGCTCCGTGGCTTAGCGTCCCCGTCCCCGCCACCCGTGATCGTGCGCCGAGGCCCGCGAGGGGTTGCCGCCCAGGTGAGGGGCGCGGCGCGCGGGCGGGACGAGCAGGCCGGAGGAGCTGGGGGCGCTGGGCAGGGCCGGGGCTCCTCTCCTCTCCCCCTAGCAAGCACTGGGCGCGGGATCCCGGGCGGGCTCTTCCCGGGTCGGGCGGGTTGGGACGGCGCCTACCAGGTTCCTGGCGTCCGGGCCGGTGCCCTGCGCACAAAGCGCCTTTGTTCCACTCTCGGCCGGTTCGGGCTGGTTGGAGCCGCCCGCGCCCCGCGCAGCGAAGGCGGTCCCGGGAGCTGGGGAGCCCCGCCTCGGTAAAGAACCCAGCGTGGCGGCTCCACCCGCTGGGGAGCGCCCTTCCTGAGGGAATCCCGCTGATCCGAGGGGCTCCCCGACCCCCATGCGCAGGTCCCACCAGCCAGCAAGCCAGAGCATGGCGGCCATCCCCTCCAGCGGCTCGCTCGTGGCCACCCACGACTACTACCGGCGTGAGTAGCCTCTGCCCCCCGCCCACGTAGATGCTCTGTTAGCGCCAGTGCCGCCCCCGCGCAGCCTGCGGAACCAGCGCTCGGCCTGAAGGCCGGTGGGCTGGGGGGGGCTCTGTGCCCCGCGTTGCTGACGGGACCTCTCCTCTCCAGGCCGCCTGGGTTCCACTTCCAGCAACAGCTCCTGCGGCAGTACCGAGTGCCCCGGGGAAGCCATTCCCCACCCCCCAGGTGAGTGCAGGACCGCTCCTCTCTCCCTCCGCCCCTGCCCCCAGGAGCTGGCAGCATCAAGACCCCACTTTGCTTCTCTCAGGTCTCCCCAAGGCTGACCCGGGTCACTGGTGGGCCAGCTTCTTTTTCGGGAAGTCCACCCTCCCGTTCATGGCCACGGTGTTGGAGTCCGCAGAGCACCCGGAACCCCCCCAGGCCTCCAGCAGCATGACCACCGGTGGCCTGGCTCGGGACGCCCCTAGGAAGCAGCCCGGCGGTCAGTCCAGCACAGCCAGCGCTGGACCCCCGTCCTGACCTGAGCGGTTACCACCAGCCCGAGGCCTGCGGAGGCGCCAGTCCACCAGAGCCCTTCCCCGATCCCCGCCCCCCGTCCCCTCCCCACCTCCCACTCCCCACCCTGTAGACCAGGCGGCTGCAGCAAGCAGACCTTCCCATCAACACAGCAGACACCAAAAAGGAGTTAGGGCCCCGCTCTCTACCGCCCGGCCCTGGCACTCGCTAGCTTTCCTGACATCTGGAACTGTGCACCTGGCACCAAGCGGAAAATAAACTCCAAGCAGCCAGTACCCGATGGTGTGTTCCTGAACTGTGCGGCCCGAGGTTCCGTTTGAGTGTGAGAAATGGCTGAATCCCTCCTGACCTCACTCCCTGATGGGGGCTGGCCCTGCTCCCAGGCCTTCCTGGGCCTCCTCACTCTGTGAGGCCGCTGCTGGGACTGAGAAGGACGGGATTCGCCGCTGCTTCCGGGGACCCTTGGACAAGCAGGCTCCAGGGCAGCCACTGAGGTGGGCCCCTGTGTCACCTTCAGCCGGGGGGAAGGGAGCAGGGAGGGCTGGTCCTCTGAGGGATTCGGGCCCCTTACCCGGAGCTGCGGGGGGAGTAGCCCCTGGCTGTGAGCTGGAAAACCCTCCTCACTCTGGAGGGACCTGCTGGTGGGGTTTGGGCAGCTTCAGGGCTGTCTCCCAAGGGCCTCCCATTGGGGTGTTGCCCCAAGACAGGCTGAGGGGTAGCAGCTGCAGGCACCCTGGAGGGGTCTTCCTGTCGCAGGTAGCCCAGCTTAAAGGTCAGAGGGTGCAGGAACTGGGAGGATGGCTGCGTCTTTCTGGCCTAGTACAGGCATGGAGTGCTGGAGCCCAGGAGTGCTGCAGTCCAGCAGGGGTGGGGGTCCACACACAGGAGCTCATGGGCTGTGAGCTCAGTAGACTCCTCCATAACCAAGGTGGGTGGTGTCACCGCACCTCCAGGGGCCCACAGGGATTGACTCAGTTCTGTTGAGAGGCAGCTTAGTGAGCAGGTGGGAGTCAGTCAGATAGCTGGAGACTTGGTGTGTGGCCAGAGAGATGGTGAGGGGAGGGGCTGCCGTGGGGTGGGGAAGGGTAGGGCTCGAGTGGAGGGACCTCTCTGAGAAGGGGTGGGATTCAGTGGGGGAGGGGAGGGGCTCTGTGGGGAGAGGTGGGGACCAGTGGGTGCTCCCTGCCTGGTACCCTGCTTCACTGCACTATAAATAGCTGCACCAGTTGGTGGGAAGCTGGTGGGAAGGCATCTGGCTTGTGGCCTCTGATGGCTCAGCCTTTGTCCTGTCTGCAGGGTGGGGGCAGCCTCACCCAGCCATCCAAGCCAGTGGTCAGTGTGAGGCTGGGTGGGGAGCCTCTGATGGACCCGGGAGTGGGAGGCTGCTCCCAATGGCAGTTGAGCTCCCTGCAGTCTTGTCTTTTGCAGTGTCCAGATGAAGCCCACAGAGATCCTCTCATGCACACACAGCTGTGAGGGTAGCAGGAGTTGGTGTTGAAGAGAGAGCCCAGCCACGCTCAGGTCATGTGGCCTGGGGGGGCTCTGCCCTTGGCTGAGCTGGAGAACTTGGGGTCAGAACCAAGGGTGGGTCCACCCTGCTTAGTTAGAAAGAAGCTGTGCCTGGTTTTTGGAGTTAGCAGGGCAGGGGCACTGCCCAGGAGCTGGTGTCTTGGAAGGGGCAGCTGGGAGGAGGGAGCAGTCAAGCCCCAGGCTGCCCAGGGCATCGTCCCCTGCCTCAGGTCAGGGGGCCCCTTGGCTGGAGGACCTCACGACCCTGGGAGTGTCCATGGCCTGCTCCTGGGAGCTGCATCCTCATCAGATTCTCTAGGGGGAGAAGTCATATCTTTTCCTCACCCATCACAAGCTTCATGGCTGAGACCTGTTAGAAACAAAATGCTTCCTCAGTGCCACAAAGAAATAGCACTTGAACATTAATTTTCTCAGCAAGGCCATTTTTACTTCTATAGAAGGGTGCAACTCGCGGATGGAGCAATGGCGAGAGCACACCTAGACAAGGGAGGGGAAGGGGTTCTTATTCCTGACGCAGATATCCTATATTGCTGTGTCGTTCCCCTATTGGGTGGGGTTGGACCGCACACTCTAAGCTAATTCTGATTGGCTATTTTAAAGAGAGCAGGGGTGTGAGCCAGAGTGGTGGGGGGAGTAGTTTGGTAGGAAGGACAATTAGGAACAGTTAGCTAAAGATGACTTAGAGCAGGTGACCAGGGGTGACTCAGGTCAAAGCAGGTGACCAAGGGCCGGGTGTGGTGGCTCACGCCTGTAATCCCAGCACTTTGGGAGGATCACAAGGTCAGTAGATCGAGACCATCTTGGTGAACACAGTGAAACCCCGTCTCTACTAAAAATACAAAAAATTAGTCGGGCGTGGTGGCGGGCGCCTGTAGTCCCAGCTACTCAGGAGGCTGAGGCAGGAGAATGGCCTGAACCCGGGAGGCGGAGCTTGCAGTGAGCCGAGATCACGCCACGGCACTCCAGCCTGGGCGACAGAGTGACACTCCATCTCAAAAAGGTGACCAGGATGGGTCAGGACGAAGCAGGTGACCAGGGGAACAGATGTGAACTATTGATTAAAACTGGTGGAAAAGGTTGTTTACTGAAACCACGTGGAAGTTAAACTTTAAAATGGAGAACAAAGAACTGCACATACACGCTAATTCCTCAAAGAGACATCTAGAACTTAATGTATCCAACAGACCCTTGAACAAAAGACAGATTAAGCTGGGGGCGGTGGCTCACACCTATATTCCCAACAGTTTGGGAGGCTGAGGCGGTTGGATCACTAGATGCAGGAACTTCAAGACCTGCCTGGTCATAGTGACCAACGTGGCAAAACCCCGTTTCTACCAAACACAAAAAAAATTAGCCAGACGTGGTGGTGCATGCCCATAGTCCCAGCTACTGGGGAGGTTGAAGTGGGAGGATCCCCTGAGCCTGGGAGGCAGAGGCTGCAGTGAGCCAAGATTGCGCTACTGCACTCCAGCCTGGGTGTCAGAGAGCAAGACTCTGTCTTTAAAAACAACAACAAAAAAAAACATACAAATGTATTTAATGCAAGTTCCATGTGATGTGGGCCCCTTCAAAACAAAGACCAAAGAAATGGGGATATTTCACAATGGAGCAGGAGTGAGCGGAGGACGGAGGACAGAAGGGTGTGACTCTGGACTCTGACATCCCTTTTTCTCTGGTTAGGGGCGGGACACCACGTGACGGTCTGCAGGGTGAGAGTCCAGGGAGTGGCCTTCCTGGGTTTTATGGCCTGCTTCAGGGAAGAAGGGCAGGGAGGCCAGAATGGCCTCAACAGTAAAGTATTTATCTTTTTCTTCCTCCCTAATCCCTTCAGAATTCAGAAACTTGTTAGCAGATTTACATAAGTTCAGTAAGAATCTGTTCTTGTAATAGGGCACAATTGAAAACATTGGTTATATTACCAAGGCTCTGACTGGAATGTCCTATTTTCAGATATGACTAAAGGAGCTAGGGTTGACGGCATAGTCCAATAAATCCCCTTGGAAAAAAGCTGGCCTGGTACCTCACATACGTGGTTCCCTTACAGATGAGTAAGGAATGTCAATTCCTTGGCAGCTCCCAGAATCTTAAGATACTTTTGGGGACCTCAAGAAGAGAGGAATTCCCCTAAATGTGTACTTATTGCAGGCAAAGTCTGGTGGCAAGTCTTGGCGATGGCTTCCTAGCCTCAAGAGGTTTTTAAAAGCCCAATCTCAGATTCTTTATAAAAAGTTCCAGTAGGCCAGGTGCGGAGGCTCATGCCTGCAATCCCAGCACTTTGGGAGGCCGAAGCGGGCGGATCACGAGGTCAGGAGATCGAGACCATCCTGGCTAACACGATGAAACCCTGTCTCTACTAAAAATACAAAAAATTAGCTGGTCGTGGTGGCGGGCGCCTGTAGTCCCAGCTACTCGGGAAGCTGAGGCAGGAGAATGGTGTGAACCCGGGAGGCGAAGGTCACGCCACTACACTCCAGCCTGGGCAATAAGCAAAATTCCGTCTCAAAAAAAAAAAATTTTGTTCACTGCAGGGAGAAAAATTATGTTTCAAAATAAAACTGTCGTGCTCCCACTATTCGATTCTAGCCCAGTTCACTGTCTGGAGGTTTTGTCGCCCACCTGTGATCCAGACCAGGTCCTGAACTTCAGTTTCCTCTGATATCTGCCTACAGCTCACCAAACCATTCTTTCCATTTTTTTCTTCCACCATTCCTCATGGAGTCACTGAAAATTAAAGCTGCTCTTTTTCTGAAGCCCTGTAAGCTGAAGCTGCCCTACTTGCTACAGACTTCCGAGAAATCTGCCCAGCAACTCTCGTACAGATAGCTCTCATGTCCAGGCTGGGTCCCGAGGCAGGAGGATTGCTAGAGCCCAGGAGTTCGAGACCAGCCTGGGGAACATAGCAAGACCCTGAATCTACAGAAATAAATAAAGGAATAAAATTAGCCAGGTGTGGTGGTGTATTCCTGTAGTCCCAGCTGTTCAGGAGGCTGAGGCAGGAGGATCACTTGAGCCTGGGGATTCAGGGCTGCCATGAGCTGTGTTCACGCCACTGCACTCCAGCCTGGGTGACAGAGCAAGACCCTGTCTTCAAAAATAAAAACAAAAAATGGTTTCTTAAATCTGGAAAGCAAACTATGAAAGAACCATAATGTTTCAGACAAAAGTCATTAAACAGTAACATCCTCGTCAGTTCATTCATCCCCATGTCATTAATTCTTGTTCTGGTTGATCTGGGACAGCACTTTTGTGGACCTGCCAGGCTCCTCCTTCGAGTTCTGGAAATTCTTACCCAGTCTGAGGGTATGATCTGAACCAGAAACCTGTGCTCAGAGCACCTGTCAGAATCCTTCCCACAAATCGCTTTGAAGAAGAAACAGTTTGGGACTAGCTGATTGCAAAGCTTTCAGAAAAAATAAAAGTAAGATAATAACTGTGAATGACCAAAGACTTAAGATAACCATGACTCAGGGTCTGATGAGAGTTTATTATATTCACGACACAGTTGGCAAGGAAATGTGGTTATTTCTGTGGCGTACAGCATTTTAATGTGATAACCAAAATTACGACTGATAACATTGTACCAGATTTCTAGGAATAACATGTGAGATAGGACATATATCATAGGATAACATATCAGGTTTCTAGGAATTTTATAGAGTTTCTGCAACACTCATATCAAAAACAAACCCGTAAGTAGAACCTCCAGAAGACTTAGTGTCTCTTATTATTTCACATGCTTTCCATCTAATGCAGCGCATCAAATAAGCCTGATCAGTTTGACATTTCCCTTTCACAAGGCAGAAGACAAATCCTTTTGAGAAATCCTAGTACCTTTCTAGAAACTCTCAAAATTATTTTTCAAGGCTCACTGCAGCCTTGAACTCCCAGGCTCAAGTGATCCTCCCATCCCAGCCTCCCAAGTAGCTGGGACTGCAGGCTCACACCACCATGCCTGGCTACGTTTTTTATTTTTGTTTTTATACAGACAGGGTTTCACTTTGTTGACCAGGCTGATCTCAAACTCCTGGCTTCCAGTGATCCTCCCACCTCGGCCTCCCAAAGTGCTGGGATGACAGGGGTGAGCCACCGCACCTGGCCTAAAAATACTTAATTTAGAATTTGACTCTAGGGAGTTGTCAAAAATGTCAAAAGGTAAAAACACTTGATTAAATATGATCTTGGCTATCTAATCAAAGTGACAACGATTTTAAAAGGCAAATACAGTAGGTTCCATAGTTATGAGCCAAACTTAGCTGTTATAATGTTGAGAAGACAGTTTTCTCAAGTAACAAAAGACCTAATAAAAGACAACATGGACCGGGCGCGGTGGCTCAAGCCTGTAATCCCAGCACTTTGGGAGGCCGAGACAGGTGGATCACCAGGTCAGATCGAGACCATCCCGGCTAACACGGTGAAACCCCGTCTCTACTAAAAAATACAAAAAACTTAGCCGGGTGAGGTGTCGGGTGCCTGTAGTCCCAGCTACTCGGGAGGCTGAGGCAGGAGAATGGCCTGAACCCGGAAGGCGGAGCTTGCAGTGAGCGGAGATCGCGCCACTGCACTCCAGCCTAGGTGACAGAGCGAGACTCCGTCTCAAAAAAAAAAAAAAAAAAAAAGACAACATGAAGCATAAGAAATTATCTTAAAATTATCTTAAAACACAAAATTGTTGTTTCAGAGCCCAATTATTTAAAAGATAAAACTTTTCGTAATACCAAATTCTGGTTTTGCATCAGTATACTATTAACACTGAAGCTAATTTTAAAGAGAACTTTATCAATAACTTCAGTCAATGTTGGCCAGCGTTGACTACACAAGGTAAGATTCATTTTCAAAGATTCCTTTTACACAAACCTTTACCACTTTTTTTTTTAAACGTCTCCATCAGCTTTTCATTTTCCTCCTCCATCTTTATCTCATTCTGGAAGAACCAGTCATTCTGCTTTAGTAGAGAATTAACAGAGTGACTACGGTCAATAATTCATTGTACGTGTTAAATAACTAAGAGTAGAATTGGATTGTTTGTAACATAAAGAGAAGATGCCTGATTGAGCCGAGGGGTCTGCATGTACCTTGATGTGATTATTACACAGCGTACGGCTGGGTTGACATGACTCATGTACACCATAAATATATACAACTACTATGTACCCACAAAAATTAAATTTAAATAAAAAAAAGGAAATGGCCCAGACATTGAATATCTATTACTTAATTTAACTTAGAATAACTTTTATTTACTTATTTTTATTTTATTTTGAGACAGGGTCTCACTCTGTTGCCCAGGCTGGAGTGCGGTGGTGCGATCCCTGCAGCAGCCTCGACCTCCCAGGTTCAGGCCATCCTCTTGCCTTGGCCTCCAGAGTAGCTGGGACCACGGGCAGGTGCCACCACACCCAGCTAATTTTTTATTTTTATATTTTTTAAAGATGGGATATCTGGATCTCCTTATGTTGCCTAGGCTGGTCTCAAACTCCTGGGCTCAAGCAATCCTCCTGCCTTGACCTCCTAAAGTATAAAATAACTTTTAAGGCTGCAAATTACCAAAAAGATTTTGGAAACTGTTTATAAGTAGACAGAATTTATAAAACAATTATTGTTTTAAAGTTCATTTATGGGCCGGGCGCGGTGGCTCACGCCTGTAATCCCAGCACTTTGGGAGGCCGAGACGGGCGGATCACGAGGTCAGGAGATCGAGACCATCCTGGCTAACACGGTGAAACCCTGTCTCTACTAAAAAATACAAAAAACTAGCCGGGCGAGGTGGCGGGCGCCTATAGTCCCAGCTACTCGGGAGGCTGAGGCAGGAGAATGGCGTGAACCCGGGAGGCGGAGCTTGCAGTGAGCTGAGATCCAGCCACTGCACTCCAGCCTGGGTGACAGAGCGAGACTCCGTCTCAAAAAAAAAAAAAAAAAAAAAAAAAAAAAAAAAAAAAAAAGTTCATTTATGGCCGGGCGCGGTGGCTCAAGCCTGTAATCCCAGCACTTTGGGAGGCCGAGACGGGCGGATCACGAGGTCAGGAGATCAAGACCATCCTGGCTAACACGGTGAAACCCCATCTCTACTAAAAAATACAAAAAACTAGCCGGGCAAGGTGGCGGGCACCTGTAGTCCCAGCTACTCGGGAGGCTGAGGCAGGAGAATGGCGTAAACCCGGGAGGCAGAGCTTGCAGTGAGCTGAGATCCGGCCACTGCACTCCAGCCCAGGCAACAGAGCGAGACTCCATCTCAAAAAAAAAGAAAAAAAAAGTTAATTTATATCGGGCATGGTGGCTCATGCCTGTGATCCCAAGACTTTGGAGTCAGAGGTAGGAGGATCGCTTGAGCCCAGGAGTTGGAGGCTGCAGTGAGCTGCGACCAAACCACTGCACTTGAGCCTGGGCAATGGTATCTCTAAAAAGTAAAAATAAAAAATTTTAATTTAGGCTGGGTGTGGTGGCTCACACCTGTAATCCCAGCACTTTGGGAGGCCAAGGCGGGTGGATCACCTGAGGTCAGGAGTTGGAGACCAGCCTGGTCAACATGGCAAAATGTTGTCTCTACTAAAAACATAAAAATTAGCTGGACGTGGTGACAGGCGCCTGTAATCCCAGTTACTCAGGAGGCTGAGGCAGGAGAATCGCTGGAACCCAGCAGGTGGAGGTTGCAGTGAGCCAAGATCACGCCACTGCACTCCAGCCTGGGCCAGAGAGCAAGACTCCTTCTCAAACAAAAAAGTATTTAGAAATGTATTTATAAACTCTTATACCACTTATATTCACCTAATTCACTTGTTCTTAACAATTATGGTTGAACTGCTCATGAAGATTTCATGAAACATTAAATAAAACTGGCCATCATCGTGAGTTATTTTCCTTAGTGACCACAAATATCAAAAACATCACAGAAGCAAAGAAACTAGGGCCGGACGCAGTGGCTCACGCCTGTAATCCCAGCACTTTGGGAGGCCAAGGCGGGTGGATCACGAGGTCAGGAGATCGAGACCATCCTGGCTAACACAGTGAAACCCATCTCTACTAAAAATACAAAAAATTAGCGGATGTGGTGGCGGAGCCTGTAGTCCCAGCTACCCGGGAGGTTGAGGCAGGAGAATGGTGTGAACCCGGGAGGCCGAGCTTGCAGTGAGCCAAGATAGTGCCACTGCACTCCAGCCTAGGGAACAGAGCAAGACTCCATCTCAAAAAAAAAGAAACTAAAAAGAAAAGCATGGTATTCTCGCTCCTCTTTCCCCTCTGCTCCTCCCCGCACCCTCCTCCTCCCACAGCTGACCTGCATTAGCAATTCATTTTTACTGTGTATTCTGCTCTTAGTTTGGGTTTATAGTTTTATGATCTTAAAGACTGAGTGGTGGTAACATAAACTTGTTTTACTACTAAGCCCAGACCAAAACAAATTATACCTGCATTGTATTTAATGCTGACAATTCTGAAGCCATTCCTTTTTTTAATGTTACCAACATTCTTAAAACTAGTTTTATTTACCAAAGATTATCCCAGATCACAAACACTTATTTTAAAAATTTGGCGCCGGGCACGGTGGCTCACGCCTGTAATCCCAGCACGTTGCGAGGCCAAGGCGGGCGGATCACGAGGTCAGGAGATCGAGACCATCCTGGCTAACACGGTGAAACCCCGTCTCTACTAAAAAATACAAAAAAATTAGCCAGGCATGGTGGTGCGGGCGCTTGTAGTCCCAGCTACTCGGCAGCTGAGGCAGGAGAATGGCATGAACCTGGGAGGCGGAGCTTGCAGTGAGCAGAGATCAGGCCACTGCACTCCAGCCTGGGTGACAAAGTGAGACTCCGTCTCAAAAAAAAAAAAAAAAAATTTTGGCTTAGTTTCTATATTTCTCAGATTTTAGGAATATTTTGTTTACATAAGTACTTGTTTATCTGTAAGCCAAACTGAATATAACTTTTTAAAGATATTTTGCCGGGCGCGGTGGCTCACGCCTGTAATCCCAGCACTTTGGGAGGCCGAGGCGGGCGGATCACAAGGTCAGGAGATCGAGACCACGGTGAAACCCCGTCTCTACTAAAAATACAAAAAATTAGCCGGGCGCGGTTGTGGGCGCCTGTAGTCCCAGCTACTCGGGAGGCTGAGGCAGAAGAATGGCGTGAACCCAGGAGGCGGAGCTTGCAGTGAGCCGAGATCGCGCCACTGCACTCCAGCCTGGGCGACAGAGCGAGACTCCGTCTCAAAAAAAAAAAAAAAAAAGATATTTTATAAATTAATTTGGTAATACCATCTGAGAAAATCACGAATACATAATATAAACACATATATACATAAAGAATACACAAACAGATATAAAACAGATCTTACAGCTATTGTTTTAGAATTTTTATTCTCAAGTCAGTAAAACATAGGTGTCTCTTCAATTTTTTTTTATTTTTTGAGACAGGGTCTCCAAGCTGGAGTTCAGTGGTGCAATCACAGCTCACTGCAGCCTCGACCTCCTGGGCTCAAGGGATCCTCCTGCCTCAGCCTCATGAGTAGTTGGGACTACAGATGAACGCCACCACGCCTGGCTAATTTTTTTTTTTTTTGCGGGGGCTAGAGATGGGGTCTGTCTCTGCTGCCCAAGCTGGTCTTTCCTCATATTTCTCTCCAAGGTGTGTTTCTGGCCAAAATGAGGCAAGTTAAGATTCCTCACTCAGATGGCTAAAGCTGTTTACTAATATTTGTGGAAAAGACTTCTAGATTTTTTATTTGCCCAGTTTTCAATAAGTTTTTTTCCCCCCGAGGACAGTCATCTCCCTGAAGTTTGTATTTTCAAAAAGATGATTCAGGTTTTAGAAGAGACGAGGTAGAAAATTTACATCTCGAAGGGACGGAGAAAAACCTGTGTTCTCAGAAGAAGTCAGGGACATGTTTAAGGTCAGAGGCCATCCTTGAGGAGGCCATGGACTCGGTTTCCGGGAACCACCGGGAGAGCTCCAGGAGCCGCAGCCTAGCTCAGCCTTGCCAGCCTCAGGCAGTTGCTTCTTGGGAGCAGGAAGCCCTGAAGTCCCCGTGCCAGGGCCCGTGTGGGAAGGGAGTTCTGGTTGGGGGAGACACGGTTGTCAGAGCCACGCAGGAAGAGGACATGGCGAGGACTGGAGGGGGCAGACAGGAGAACAGAGCTGGCAAAAGGAGGAAGGAGGAGTGAAAGCAGGCTCAGAGGAGTGGCCATCGGAAGCTCCCATGGATGCCAGGAAGGTCCAGCAGGGAGTGGGTGGAGCTGGCGGAGCCGACGCCCCCAGGGCTTCTAGAAGAGTTTCCTGTGACCGAGAAGCTGGAGAAGCAGGAGCCAGTGAGAGGAGAGAGAGGCTTGGGGCCAGGCACGGGGACTCCCGCCTGTAATCCCAACCCTTTGGGAGGCCGAGGTGGGTGGATCACCTGAGGTCAGGAGTTTGAAACCAGCGTGGCCAACATGGTGAAACCCCATCTCTACTAAAAATACAAAAATTAGGCAGGCGAGGTGGTGGGTGCTTGTAATCCAGCTACTCGGGAAGCTGAGGCAGGAGAATGGCTTGAACCCAGGAGGCAGAGGTTACAGTGACCTGAGATCGCGCCTCTGCCCTCCAGTTTGGGTGACAGCAAGACTGTCTCAAAACAAACAACAAACAAACAAAGATTATATATATGACCTATCAGTTTCTCATTAAGTCAACTTTTGACCAGAAAACTTTTTTTTTTAAATCCTTTCAGATATCCTATTATCCTATTTCTGCTGCAACAAGCAGTAAGTGTTATTTGTGGCAATGCTGGACTCTTTTTTGTTCTACCTTTTTTTTTTTTTTTTTTTTTGAGACGGAGTCTCACTCTGTCGCCAAGGCTGGAGTGCAGTGGTCAGATCTCAGCTCACTGCAAGCTCTGCCTCCCGGGTTCACGCCATTCTCCTGCCTCAGCCTCCCGAGTAGCTGGGACTACAGGCACCGCCACCACACTCGGCTAAATTTTGTATTTTTAGTAGAGACGGGGTTTCACTGTGTTAGCCAGGATGGTCTCAATCTCCTGACCTCGTGATTCACCCGCCTCGGCGTCCCAAAGTGCTGGGATTAGAGGCGTGAGCCACCGTGCCCAGCCTGTTCTTCTTTTAAACAAAAAAGACTTTCAGGTGAGTCAAAACCAAAACCAATCAGCTTTTTATGACTTAATCATGGATGAAAGAGACACCTTCAAAAGCAGGTGCAAAGGAGGCAGCCCCCCAGCCCGGAACCGCCCCACAGACAGCAGAGAAGGGTCCTTCTCAGGCAGGAGTCAGAAGTGCTTTCCAGCACTGACCCAGCAACAAAGGTGGAGGCGAGAAAAGCCCCTCGTGGATGGGGAACCTCTTGTTACAAACCCCCTAAGAGCTGGCGCCTTGGGCAGTGATGCTCGGGCTGGCGGAAACTAGGGGGAGAGTTCTCACTAGTCACAAAGCCAGGCTCTCGAGGTACAAGACAAACAGGAAAGAAACACCTGTCCCTGGGAGGAAAGCACCTGTGGGCACCAAAACCAAATTTACACAAGAGTCGCGAGCCGTACGAATGACTTTCTCCTGCCAAGCTGAGCTGGGAAAAGCAGGGGCAAGACGTGTTTGCCTCCCACCCTCAGCCGGTACTGCCGACAGACATCCAGAGAGCAGGCTGTGGTCGGAATCCCCTCTGATCTCGGCTGGCTTCGTGTCAGTCTCCCGGGATCTCACCTGTAGGCTCCGGAGCAGGCTGCCTGTCAGCAGCTGAGACCCAAGGCACACACGACGGAGGAACGAGAGCACACGCGTGTGTGGGACGCGGGCACTCCACGTTTCACACGACGGAGGAACGAGAGCACACGCGTGTGTGGGACGCGGGCACTCCACGTTTGTGAACCTTTCCTGCACCCATCACCTCAGTAAACCCTAGGGTGGCGCGTGGGCCTTGACCCCAGGTGCAGGCCCTCTGCCCAGGGCCCTCCTCAGCAGGGCCCGGCTGTGCCCGCTCCACAGCCGCTCAGGTCGGGTTCTCGTAGCTGGTGAAGCTGGAAAGCCTCTCCCGAAGGGCCTTGAAGCAGGGTCTCTGCTCAGGGTCCCTGCACCAGCATGTCAGCATCAGCTTGTGCACGCTAGGCGGGCACTCCAGAGGGCAGGGCATGCGGTAGCCGGCATCCACCCTCAGGAAGGCCTCGTGGTTGGACATGCCTGCGGCCGACAGGGATGAGAAGGGCTGGGGCCCACCTGTCCACCTTCCCCAGGAAGCCATACCAGCCACCCACTGCACCTCCCTGGGGCCTTCCCTGCAGCCTCAGTGGCCGTGCCTTGGCGCCACCCAGCACATTGTCCGCTGCTAACACCTCCCTCTGGATGGGGCTCCAACGGGCAGCTCCAGGCACTGGCCTGGGTGCTCAGAGAATGGTGCAGGTGTGGAGTTCAGGTGATGGCTGGCGGCGGAGGGCCCTGCAGCCCGTGGGGGAAGCACCCGCCACCATCCCTGCCGGCCACCCAGGACCTTCCCCACTCTGTCTCCCACGCCCAGTCAGGGACACTGGGGGCAGTACCTGGGTAGGGCACCTGACCCCTGCTGAAAATCTCATGCAGGAGAACCCCAAAGGACCACACGTCGGATTTGGTGGAGTAATGGCCTCGGGAGAGTGCTTCGGGGGCCGTCCACTTGTAGGGGATGTTACGGTCATGGGAGAGGTAGACGTCCTCCTGCAATCAGGCTGCGCTGAGTGGGCCGCGGGGGACTGCCTGTGCCCTGCCCCCGAAGCATGACGGGCACAGCGGCCACACTGCCCCAGCACGCACGCACGGCCGCTGCAGCTAAGACCACGCCAGGGCCTGACCACCTTCAGGAGCCCAGCTTCCCCTGGGATTCCAGGTGCATGGGGATGAGAAGGCCTGGGGTCAGGGAACTGGGAGGCTCCCAGGCCATCAGAGGGGCCCAGGGCTGGGCCAGTGAACGAGGCAGCGGTTGCGTGGTGGGCCCTGCTGTGTGCGCCATCCGGAATGGGGTCCGCGCCATTCGGAATGGGGTCCCCACCGGACTCACGGTGGCTTCCCACCTCCCTGCTCAGCCTGGGCTCCCGAGGGCAGAGGCCACATCCTGCTCCCAGCCGAGTCCCCAGCTCCACACACAGGAAGCCCCCGAGCCTTCCGGCCACGCCCTCCGAGGGCCCTACCTTGATGAGCCTGGCTAGCCCAAAGTCCCCAACTTTGCAGAGAGTGTTTTCCCCGACAAGGATGTTCCTGGCGGCCAGGTCCCGGTGGATGTAATTCTGAGACTCCAGGTAACACATGCCCTCAGCCACCTGCCAGGCGATGTCCAGCAGCTCCGAAACGGGCAGGACTTTCTTGTCAGAATCTGCAGAGGGGAGGGGAGCCTGGGGTCAGCTGAGCCAGCTGCGGTAGGGACGGGGTGGGGAGGCTGGGCTGTGTCTCATCTGCCTCCAGGCTCTGCGGCCTCAGAGGAGGGGCCGGGGCAAAGGGCAGCTGGCCTGGTTGAAAATTGGAACTGCAGGTCAGCCACCGCCCTTGTGGAAGGCAACTGTGTGTCAAGAACCAAGGAGCAAGCCAGGTGTGGAGGCTCACGCCTGTAATCCCAGCACTTTGGGAGGCTGAGGCGGGTGGATCATGAGGTCAGGAGGTTGAGACCATCCTGGTGAACACGGTGAAACTCCATCTGTACTAAAAATACAAAAAATGAGCCGGGCGTGGTGGTGGCGCCTGTAGTCCCATCTACTCGGGAGGCTGAGGCGGGAGAATGGTGTGAACCTGGGAGGCGGAGCTTGCAGTGAGCCGAGACCGCGCCACTGCATTCCAGCCTGGATGACAGAGTGAGTCTCAGAAAAAAAAAAAAAAAAAGAACCAAGGAGTGGTTCCTAGTGGCCTAGCCCAGCGATTTCCTTTCTGGAAGTTTGCTATGACGCGGGAGAAGCTCGACGCGGAAGGACCAGCGAAGAAGCTCATGACTGCGTGATGTAGGCGGCGGGAACTTGAGCAGGATAATGGCTGAGTGACAGCAGCATGCGGCCTGGTGGTGCCTGTTAACCCCCCGTTCCGTCCCGGAGGACCCTGAAGGGCGTGGGGACTGTCTGAGATGATCACGGAGCCTTTCACTCAGAGCTCAAACGTGAGTGGCACCTCAATGTAGCTCTCCTCAGACACACACGGCATTTTTCCTCCACCACAACGTTCCCTCCCATTCTAACATTGGAATCCAAACTGCGTCTTCACGCACGGGCATCTCAATTCCCTGCAGCGATTGTCTTTGATTTTGGTGATAAAGGAAATAATGGAACTTAGAGACGATGAAGTCTTTGAGCCAATGTGATCTGTGTGTGTGTGTGTGTGTGTCTGTGTGTGTCTGTGTGTGTGTGTCCGTGTGTGTGTGTCCGTGTGTGTCCGTGTGTGTGTGTCCGTGTGTGTGTGTGCCTGGTGTGTCTGTGTGTGTGTGTCTGTGTGTGTGTGTGTGTGTGTGTGTGTGTGTGCCTGGTGTGTCCATGTGATCTGTGTCTGTGTGTCTGTGTGTGTGTGTCCGTGTGATCTGTGTGTCTTGTTTGTGTGTCTGTGTGTGCATGTGTGTGCATGTGTGTCTGTCTGCATGTGTGTCTGTGTGTATGTGTGTGTGTCTGTGTGTGCCTGGTGTGTCCGTGTGATCTGTGTCTGTGTGTCTGTGTGTGTCCGTGTGATCTGTGTGTCGTTTGTGTGTCTGTGTGTGCATGTGTGTGCATGTGTGTCTATGCATGTGTGTCTGTGTGTGTGCGTGTGTCTGTGTCTGTGTGCATGTGTGTCTGTGTGTGTGCGTGTGTCTGTGTCTGTGTGCATGTGTGTCTGTGTGTGTGCATGTGTCTCTGTGTGTGTGCGCGTTTGTCTATGTGTCTGCGTGTGTGTGTCTGTGTGTGTGTGTGTGTGTGTGTGCGTGCAGACGTGGGGGTGTGTGTGCACTTTATTTCCTCGTGCACCCCCTTTACCTCCAGCGAGAGCCCCGGCCCGTGCCACTCACCACGAAGCAGCTCCAGCAGGCTGCCCTTGCCCATGAGCTCCGTGATGATGTACACAGGGTCCCCCACGGACACCACGGCGTACAGTGCCAGGATGTGTTTGTGCCGCAGCTTCTTCATGGCCTGGATCTCCGACTGCAGCGTCTGCTGGTGCAGGAGGTTGTCTGCGGGGATGGGTGGCCTTGGCAGGTGCAGCCCCTGACCCTCCCCTGGCCCCAAGGAAGAGGCCAAGGCAAGGCTCTGCCCACACACTCAGCAGCTGTGCAGAACACCGGACCTCCTGCCCCCGACAGGGCACCTGGCTCCTGAGGCCACAAAATGGCGGACACAGCCGGCCCCACAAGCCACCAGCCTGGCGTACCCATGGGGCCGTGGTGGCCCCCCAATGTCTTCCTGCGCCCGGCCCAGACCTCTGACGTGGAGGCCAGACCTCTGCTGGGGCCCAGGCAATTTCCAGGGAAGCTTTTCTTTTTGAGAGGGTGTCTCGCTCTGTCACCCAGGCTGGAGTGAGTGGGCGCCATCTCGGCTCACTGCAAGCTCCGCCTCCCGGGTTCACGCCATTCTCCTGCCTCAGCCTCCCGAGTAGCTGGGATTACAGGCGCCCGCCACCTCGCCCGGCTAGTTTTTTTGTATTTTTAATAGAGACAGGGTTTCCCCATGTTGGCCAGGCTGGTCTCAAACTCCTGACCTCATGATTTGCCCACCTCGGCCTCCCAAAGTGCTGGGATTACAGGTGTGAGCCACTGTGCCAGGCCTGAAATTTTCTTTTACAATAAATGTATTTAGGTAAAAACAGGTGCAGTTGAAAGGGAACCACTCCTGCATGGGTGCTGTGGGTGCTGCGTGGGGCTCGAGGCCAGAGGTCCCTGTTGGCGGGGCGGGAGGGTGGCCCAGGGCGGGCACGGGGCCACACAGAGCCCTGACCGGGGCTCACTCACCTCGAGAAATCACCTTAATGGCCACCTGGACCCGGTCTTTCCAGAGCCCCTCGAAGACCTCCCCAAAGTAGCCAGACCCCAGCTTCCTGCAGAGCGTGAACTCCTCCCTCGGCCTCTCCCAGTCATCCCAGTGGGGCAGAGGCTCAGGCTCACGCTGGAGGGAGAGTCGGGGACACAGGGCAGAGGCTCAGGCTCATGCTGGAGGGAGAGTCGGGGACACAGGGCAGGGGCTCAGGCTCACGCTGGAGGGAGAGTCGGGGACACAGGGCAGGGGCTCAGGCTCACGCTGGAGGGAGAGTCGGGGACACAGGGCAGGGGCTCAGGCTCACGCTGGAGGGAGAGTCGGGGACACAGGGCAGAGGCTCAGGCTCATGCTGGAGGGAGAGTCGGGGACACAGGGCAGGGGCTCAGGCTCACGCTGGAGGGAGAGTCGGGGACACAGGGCAGGGGCTCAGGCTCATGCTGGAGGGAGAGTCGGGGACACAGGGCAGAGGTTCAGGCTCACGCCGGAGGGAGAGTCGGGGACACAGGGCAGAGGCTCAGGCTCATGCTGGAGGGAGAGTCGGGGACACAGGGCAGGGGCTCAGGCTCATGCTGGAGGGAGAGTCGGGGACACAGGGCAGGGGCTCAGGCTCATGCTGGAGGGAGAGTCGGGGACACAGGGCAGGGGCTCATCCTTCAGGAACTGCCAGTCTGAAGCCAGCGCAGGGAGCCTGGATTTAGCCTCAGATTTAGAGCCACGTTCAGCTTGGGTTGGGGGTTTCTGAGTGTCTGACACGAGGCTGGACTCTCCCGGTGGCTGCCCCAAGCCCAGCACAAAACACCCGGAGAGACTGAAGCCAGGACCCTGCAGAGTGCAGCTGGCCTCTCCGAGAGTGGCCAGGCCCAGGGGTGGTCTCCTGGCCCCACCCCCAACTCAGGCAAACACCTGTGTTCTGCAGAACCACGGGCTTGCCTCCAGCCGGCCACAGCTCAGTGAGTCAGGACCCCTCCCATGCTGCCTGGCCAACCTCTCCCAGTAGGAAACGCCAGCCTGTGACCCCCCAGCCTGACCCTGTACGACCAAGTCAGGGCGGAGCGGCTACCTTCCGGCAGGGCGCGGCCAGCCGCAGGCCGTGGGACAGGCTCTGGGCCCTGTGGTAGTTCACAAGCTCGGACAGGCTGGGGAAGGACACCGCCTCGTTCAGGTGCAGCTGGCCCCCGGCTCGCCACCAGATCTTGTAGTGCCGCACAGCCTGCGCGTCCCGCACTGGGAGGGAAAGCGTGAGCGGTGTCACCACCCCGCTCCAACGCCTCCCTGCGCGTCCCCAGCCCTGCTGGCCACACCTGCTCAGAGCTTCTGGGTCCCCATAGTTGCTGTTGGTGCTTCCTCAGTACCCACCCCTGCGTCCCCTCCCTTGAAACAGCTCCCTCCTGCCCTGCCTGCTCTGGCCAAGCTCCCTGGCCCCTCCTGCCTCCGTGCCAGGCAGCCCATGGCCTCTGCCTGGATGGCAGCTGCCTGAAATCCCAGCCACACTGAGATCCTCAGGGGCAGGAATGGGGTTTCTTCGCGCCTCGTGCACCCCGGACTCAGGGTCTCATGCTGGACCAGGTTCCCACAGGTGCCAGGACCTCCCATGAGTGCCTCAGGCAGGGCTGGCCGGAGAAGCCCCTGCCCTCCCAGGGAGGGGCCCTGCCCCACGACTGCCCCAGGCCCCAGGGAGGATCGGGCCAGGTGGGCGGAGGGGATGGGGGCTCCCTGGAGAGGAGCCCATGTCCCCAGTCACAGCCCGAGGGAGCCAGTTCACCACGTGGATGGGAGGGCTTAGAGCAAGGAGCCCCCGCAGGCTCGGAGGCTGGCCGCACCCGACAGGACGTAGTTGGCGCCTGGCTTCTCGCTGACCCTGATCAGGAAGGTGCCGGCGGCGTTACCCTCCGCCTGCAGCCGACGCACAGCTTCTGAGCGGGAGATGCAGCCGAAGAACCACCTACAGGGGAGGAGTAGTCTGAGCCCGCGCAGACCTGGGCCCACCCCACGTGGACCCCCCGCGGGCCCCAGTCTGCCCACCTGGAACCACAGCCACCCTTGCCTGCCACCTCAAGCTCCCAGCCCTGACCACAGCTGCTATTGGGAGCTGTCGCTGACCCAGACGCCCTGAATGTCCCAAATGGCCAGGACAGGCCCCTGAGGACCCAGCGGGGGGAGGGGCAGGCTTGACCACACCCTGCCCTGAGAGGCCCGTGTCTAAGGGTCAGAGCCTAGGGTGGAGTTGGGGAGGGCACCTGAGCAGTAGGGCTGCCCAGAGCTGCCTGCACACACACCCACGTGTGACACGTACACACATGCACTCACACAGTTGCATACCCCCACACATGCGCATGGTTCACCCGCACACCTGAACACACACACACACATGCATGCGGGCTACCCCCACACAGGCACACAGTTCACCTGCACACCGAACACACACACACGCATGTGGGCTCACTTGCCCACAGTCACACACACACACAGTCACTCACACACACTAACTCCCGGCTGCAGGGTGTGGGCCAGCCCTGGACTGTGGACTTCCAGGTGGAGCTCACAGAAGCTCCAGGTGACCTGTGCCCAGCCCTTTGTGTCTCTGACTCCCTCGGGCCACTGGAACACGGACCCCACATGAAGACCACCGCCCAGCATGGAACCCCTGGGGTCTACCCCCTCCGCTTCTGCACAGCTGGGAGCACTGCCCCACTCACCCC
The DNA here is from genome assembly GCF_037993035.2 of Macaca fascicularis. Lineage (NCBI taxonomy): Eukaryota > Metazoa > Chordata > Mammalia > Primates > Cercopithecidae > Macaca > Macaca fascicularis. The sequence continues at coordinate 119,667,871 of NC_088384.1, forward strand.
TCCAATCACCTGGCCTCCTTCCCACTCCTCACCTGGGCGAGTTCTCCGGGCCTCAGGGTCTTTGCATCTGGGAGCTGACCAGCCTCTGGCCAGACCCTATCCCTGCACCCCTGCTCCCTAACGAGGTGGTGGGTCTGAATGTGACACAGGGGTCTCCACCATGGGCCCCTGCCCAATGGCCTCTTTACAGCCTCCCCTGCTTGTTGCTTGGGTCCCCCAGGAATTAACCCTACACAGCCCGTGATTCATGCACGCACACAGTAGGTACCCAATCAATGATGAGAAAAGCGGGATCTCAGGAGTGTGAGTCGTAGAAACCCCTCCCCCAGACCCTCCCCAGCCTGAGCTCCGAGCAGCCATGGAAGCCGAGGCCGGACCACACCAGCTGGTCTGGTTCCTCGCAGGGCACAACAGGCAGGAAGCTTGCCTGGCAGCCCGCCCTCTCCCCTACCTAGCTCGTGTGTCTGGTTCTGGCAGTTTGGAAACTGAGCAAGCTTCGTTCCCCCAAAGGCCCTGGAACGCCCCAACAGACCTTGTCACTGGCCACTGGACCCCTAGAAGTCCACCCTGGACCTCTGTCCTCCCTGGGTCCTGGCAGAGCAGTGTCCACCACCGAGCTGTGACAAGGATGAGCCCAAGGGAGGGGCCATGCCCTCTGAGCCCCCTGCTCCAACTCCTGTAGCGACAGTCCTGTGGGCACTCCCAGGTGCCAGCACATGGGACCTGGAGCGAGGACCAAGCGGGATGCCCAGCCTGGACTTCGGGGTACAGGAAGATGGAGCCGGGGTCCCACCTTCCTGGGCCTCCCTGGGGCCAGCCCAGAGCCCTGTCCCTCCCTTGTGCCTAGAGGGTGGCCTGCGCCAAAGCTCCCAGGAGTTCAGGACACGCACGGTTCCGACTCCACGGTCTCCCTCTCGGCCAGGTAGCTGTGGGGCACATAGCCCTGGGCCACGGCCCCACCCGCCTCGTCCAGCAGCGTGGCCCACCACCACTGCTCCTCCTTCCTGGCCACGTGGAAGACGTCCCCCGCTCGGAAGCTCAGCTCCTCGTCCGTCCGGGCCTTGAAGTCCCAGAGGCCCACATACTTGGGGCCCAGGTGAGCCTGGTCCCGGGACACCATGGCTGGCGCAGTGGCAGGACCAGGCTGTGGCCCAGCTGGAGCACCTAGGGCTGGGCGTGGCAGGCGGGCGGTCCCACTTCCTCGTGACAGGCAGGGAAGCAGCCACCCCAGCACCCACAGGCTCTCGAGAGCACCCCAGCTCCTCCTGAGGGCCCAGCCGGCCCCACGAGTCCTCACGCCCCCTGGGGCCCATCTGGGCACTTAGTGCCCCCACCACGGGAACCTGCTGGGCAAGCAGCCACAGGGAGGGAGGGAGGAGTACTCCCCAGCTGGGGCTTCTCGGGGGTCCAACCTGTGGACACTCAGGCACTCAGGGAACCCAAGAGCCCCCTTGGGAATGAGCCTTGCAGCCTGAGGGCAGGACGGTGAGGGCTGCAGGTGCTGCCTCCCAACCCTCAGAGCTATGGGGGCACAGGTGGGGGCTTCTCTCCCCACTTCTGGAAGCTTCTCCTCCACCCGTTGGTGCCTCCCCTCACCCAGCCCCAGACTCCACCCCTGAGCACGGGGCCCAATGCCAGGAGCTGCTGTGGGCGGGCATCCTGAGAGCCACCTCGTGGGCAGGCCCGCCCTCGGGTAAGGGCCAAGCGGGGAAGAGGGATTGGAGTCAGGACGGTGACAGCTGTGTGGGTCGGCCGGGAGGACTTCCCAGAAGAGGAGGGCCCGAGGGTTTTGGGGATCCCTGGGGGGGCAGGGCCAGGGGCACCCGCAGCTGAAGAAACGGGCATTGCCTTCCTCCACACGGACGCCAGGGGGCAGGGAAGGACCGTGAGTGTGGCCTGGAGGCGCCCACAGCGCTGGGGCCCGGGGCGCAGCTCCCTCCCAGGCAGCTCCTCCAGCCTCCAGCCTCTGCCGCCTCCTGCCCAGCCCCATGACCCTTGCTCCCTTCCAGCTCACCTCCCCTCTCCCCACCCATGCCTGAGTGAGCCCTGGCGTGACCCCCACCTGCACCCAAAGGCCGCCTGTCCCCCAGCCCCTGAGACTCAAGACACCCCTCCCCAGGAGCCCCTGCCCGCCCCACCCTCCCGCTGACCCTCCTGTGTCCACCAGGGGCTCCAACGCAGGGGCCTGGATCGGCAGCCTCAGGGGGCAGGAAGGGGTGAGGAGGGAAATTCAAAGTCTGCAAGGAATGGCAGGGAAAGTCCTAAACTCTGCGTATTTGAACTTTTATTTTTATTGCAAAGAGAAATAATGGAACCTTCCGCTCATTGTTTGGAGATTAAGAACAATAATTATTTAACAGGTTCATAGATTTCTGAGCAGCCCAGCTCAGGGCTGACCAAGGTAGGGAGGGGCAGCGGGGTGCTGGGCTGGGCAGTGTCCCTCAGGCCCTGCCAGCTCTGCCGGGGGTCGGTCGGGAGAGATGCAGGGGGAGGGGTGGAGGTGGGGCATGCCAGAGGAGGGCGCTGGGGCATCTGCCCAGGCAGCGTCCCTCAGAGCCCACCAGCTCTGCCACCACCCCGGTGTCCTCGAGCCTGGGGCCTCTGGGCCGTGAGTCTGTGTCCAGGAAGCCTCGAGTGTCCCTGAGTTCGGATGTGCAGGACGTTCAGTCTAAGCCACACCAGGAGGCAGGAACGTCCCTGGCCCCTCCCCGATATCCAGGAGCACCAAACTTGTTCAGCTGGTGGCTGGTGAGATGCCTGGGAGGGCACGGATGCCACAGACACACCTGGTCCCCTTAATCCCATGGCAGCCACAGAAAGCACAGAGAGCAAGGCCTTCTGTGCCAGAGGAGCCCCCAGGCTGCGGCGCTGGGGACATGCCAAAATCGGAAGCTCAGCTCAAGGCCTCAGTGGGCCCAGGTACCAGAGCCAGCCCTTCCCCTAGGTTCTCCCACGCAGATGGAACTGGGCAGCTGGCCAGGGTCCCAAACGGCTCAGAGAAAGCCTCTGGCCCCCACCATCTGCAGGGGTTCTGGTTCCTGCTGCTTCCCTCTACTTGGCCTTGTTCTTCCTGCTCACGGGCCCCAGGAAGCCCCTGGACTGCCTCCGTTCTCTGAGCCTCCGAGTGGCCTCTTCCCTCCCCGGGGCCACTGACCTTTGCGCATGGGAGTCTCATCTCTTAGCTCCCTCCCGAGTCAGGCTTTGGCCTGTGGACAGTGGCCATCAGCGCATTGGCTCGGCAGGTGCAAAGCTGACCCTAACTCTAGGGAACAAGGAACTCAGTCGGGCCTGAACTTGTCTCCAAACTTTCTGTCCCCGAAAGCCTTCTGGGGCACAGCTGCCAACCTGGGCTCCCAGGAGGGTGGGGGGCAGGGTCTCCGGGGACCCCAAACAGACCCCGCCGGCCCCCTTGCTTCTGATTTCACAAAGACCTGAGCAGAGGCTTCCCTGAGCCAGACATGGGGTGAGCGAGGGCCAACCCTGCACATCCCTGCCCCCTCCTGCCTCGGTGGCCCCCGAGCACTCACACCCAGAGGCTTCCTGAGCCAGCTGCTGCCCAGCACACCACGGCATCTACCTCTGACCCCCCGACCAACCCTGCCTGATCCTGAACAGCCAGAAGACTCCAAGTCCCCCAGGGCCCAACCTGAGGCCCCTGGAAATAGCCTCCAAGGGCAGCTCCCAGGCCACCAAGCCTCCCGGCCCCCCGATCCTGTGCCCCCTGGAACCCGCCCAGGGAGATGGAATTGGCAGCTCAGGCAGCTCCCGCCAATGCCCTTGGGGTTCACACTGTCTGGGCAGTGTGATGTCCTGGGCTGGGGGTCTGGGCCGCACGGGGGCCGCTCCAACCTGCATTTTCTAGCCACGTGGACTCCCGTGCTCCAGCTCCTGGGTCTGCGTTTGGGGGCTGAGCCTGTGTGTGATGTGAGCCTGTGCACGTGTCTGCATGGGTCAGTCGCAGCTTACTGAGTGCCGGGTGCATGAGTGGGTCTGTGCACAGGCCGCCAGCGTGTCTGTGAGGGGCAGGTGATGGTGCCTCCCCGTGTCTACACACCACGCACCCAGTGGGGTCAACACCGTGGTCTGCCCGGGAGCCAGCACTGGTCACTTCCACAAACCCAAGCTGGGACTGGGGAGAGAACTGGGCCTTTGGCTCTTGACCCTGGGAGGGAGTCCAGGGGACCCGGACAAGAGACACGCTGGGCTCGGGTTCCCCGCCTAGAGCCTCCAAGTCTTCTCCCCACCTTCCTGTGCTGTTTTCTCTCTTGAGACGCCAGGGACACGTGTCACACTGCACAGAGAACGTGAGCCCTCCACCGTCTGCACATGTTTGCCTGGTGCACAAACACGTGTGCACGCCAGGACCTGAGGCCCACGGCCACGTGTCTGCCTGGTGCACAAATGCATGTGCACGCTGGTGCCTGAGGCCCACAGCCAGAGGCTCCTCGGTCTGGCCGACCAGCATCCCTTAGAGTGGACGCTCTGCAGGGAGGAGGGGCTGGCCTGGTGGAGCCCGGAGCCCTGAGTCACGTGAGGACCCGGGGAAGGCATCTGTGGATGGCGTGCAGCTTCTCCCACAGCGTGGCGAAGGAGGGCCGTTCCTCGGGGCTGCTTCTCCAGCACTCCAGCATGAGCACGTAGACCTCTGCCGGGCAGGCAGCCGGGCGCGGCAGCCGGTACCCTCGCATGATCTGCTGCAGCGTCTCGTGGTTGGTCATGCCTGGGAGGCGTGGGGCAAGAGCTGCCTTGATTCTGCCTGGGGGTCCCAATGGAGGCCTCCCATAGCCCCCGTGTCACCTGCCTGCCCTTGGCCAGACCCTCCAATCCCCTGCTAACAGCGTCCAGGCCCGGGGCCAGTAACTCCTGGGCAGAGCCTGCCTCCTCCCCGCGGCTGCCTGGGAATGCACCTTCGTAGGGACACTGGCCATAGGTGAAAACCTCATACAGCAGGACACCGAAGGACCAGACGTCCGACTTCTGGGAGAAGACACGATAACTGGCCGCCTCAGGTGCTGTCCACTTCACCGGGATCTTGGAGCCGCTGCTCGGGGAGTAGATGTCGTCCTGGGGGCAGGGAAGGCCCCTGGTAGGACAGGTGGACTGGGGCCCCCCTCACACACCCCCTCGAGCAGTCAGGGGTCCAGAGCCTCCGCTGACCTTGAGCAGCCGGGCCAGGCCAAAGTCAGCCACCTTGCAAGCCAGGCCATCGTCCACAAGCACGTTCCTGGCGGCCAAGTCCCGATGCACAATGCGCTGCCCCTCCAGGTAGTTCATGCCCTCAGCCACCTGGCAGGCAAAGCCCAGGAGCGGCGGCAGACGCAGGGCCCGGCCCTCGGGGCCTGCAGGAGACAGCGCAGGGCCTTTCACGGCGCAGGGCCAACAGCCAGAGAGGCCAGCGTCCACGCGTCCACCCACGTCACCTTTCCCCATGCCTCAGCCTCCTCATCTCTAAGACGTGATGAGGATGGCGTGGCCGGCTAAGGCTGCAGGAAGCCCCGAGTGAGACAGGGGGAGGGTGCTGTACTCACCACGGTGACCTGGCAGCCAGCCCAGGCCCCTAATAAAGACCGGGGCAGAGAAGAGCCAGAGGCTGGGCTGGGTCCACATCCCATCAGACCAAGGCTGATGACCCAGATGGGACCGCACTCCCCCAGCCCCAGCCCCGGAACCACAAGGCTCTGGCCTGGCCCAGACCTGGCCCCAGCCCTCTGTTGGCTGGAGACCAGACAGGGATGGGATCTGGAGCCGGGGCCACCTGCTCCCGGTAGAGAGGCCCAGTTCACCTCGGGACCCCGGCAGGTTCAGCTCTGCCCGGAAGGGAAGGGGCGGCCGCAGGCGCGGCCATGTGGCAGCAGGGAGGGACTCACTGCCCAGGAAGACCTGCAGGTTTCCCTTGCGCATGAGCTCCGTGACGATATACACAGGCTCCCCGCCCGAGCACACTGCGTGCAGCCGGATGAGCCGCTCGTGCCGCAGGCCCTTCAGCGTCTGGATCTCCTTGGCGAGGTCAGCGAGCTTCATGTCGGCTGCGAGACAGGGTATGGCTCCAGGATTGGCCCACGCCACGGACATCACTGCCCCAGGGCTTGAGGGTTGGACAGCGGGTGTGGGGCCCGGCCATGGCGCAGGATCTCGGGGCCTCACCTGACTTGATGACCTTGATCGCCACGGGCAGGGAGCCCAGCCACAGGCCTTCCCACACCTCCCCAAAGTAGCCTTCACCCAGCTTCCTCCCAAGGGCAAATTCGGAGTGTGGTCGCTCCCACGCATCCTGCCGCGGGGCCTTCTGAAAAGCAGGGAGCTCAGTGCCCTGCCCGCTCCCCCCAGGAAGTGTGGGCAGGGAGGCTGGTCAGCATGGGCCCCTGTGCTCTGTCCCAGGCAGAGCCCCCACACCAGGCCTCCAGCGGGCACCCCCGTCCCCAGCACACACTCACCCCACCCTGGCCGGGACAAAGGGGAGTGGGTGCTGGACTTGGAGGCCTGGCCCAGCCCTGCGGGATCTCATTGCTCTGGGGGCCTAAGTGGCACCTTTGCCCCAGCCGGATATCCGTCTACACATGCTCATTACTGCTGCTGGCCGGGCTGTCATTATGAGACCAGAGAAACCAGATTGCTGCCCTGGCCCTCAGCAGGGTGGTTCACATCGGGGACAGTCCCCGGGATCCAGCAGCTCCAGCCCAGGTGCAGCATCTTGTGATCCGCGTCTCCTCCCACAGCTTCCACCCTTGGGGCCTGGGGCAGCCTTGAGTGCCTTCCCCAAACTGGCCCCACCCTCCTGGCTGCTCCCTGCAGAGCCGGGCACTGCTATAGCTCTCCTCTCCCGACTCCCAGACCCCCAGGAATCCCAACAGCCCTCGGAGACACCAGCAAAGAGCAGCATGTGCAGGGGCCGCTGGGATGCCCCATGTTCCCAGGCCTGGGCAGGGGCTTTGAGACGGGGTGGGGAGGAGCACCTAGAACAGGGCCAGGCCTCAGGCCAGTGTGGGGCAGCTTGGCAGGCATAGGCCCACCTGACGCACGCAGGGCTGCAGCAGGGGGTTCTGGATCAGCTTCCAGTTGGCCTTGTAGTAGGTGAGCAGCTCCTCCAGGCCAGGAAAGAGCCGTCCCTTCTGCAGGTAGAGGCTGCCATCGGCTGCCATGGAGACCCGGTAGTGGCAGACCTTGGCCTGGGCCCGGACTAGGAAGGGTTCAGAGATGGAGACTCCTGCCTCGGCTGCCAGCTGCCCCGACCCTCTCACCCCAGAGGATGCTGGCCACAACCCACCTAAGGGGTCTGGCTCAGACCTAGCTGTGTGGAGGAGGCAGTGTGGGCAGCCATAGGCTGGGGCGGGGCAGCGAGAGGGGTCCAGGTTGGAGCTTTTCTGCTGACAGTGTGTGCAGAGTAGGCACTTAATAAATACTTGTAGAATGAATGAGTCCATGATTCAGTGAATGAATGAAGGAATAAGGAAGGAAAGAAGGAAAAAGTGAATGAGTGAATGAATAAGCAAATTAATGAAAGAATAAGCCAGTGAACAAATCAGTGAATAAATGAGTGAATGAGTGAATGAATGAATGAGTGAATTAGTGAGTGAGGAGTGAATGAACAAGCAAATGAGTGGATGAATGAGTGAATTAATGAGTGAGTGAGGAGTGAATGAACGATGAATGAATGAGTGAATGAGTGAGTGAATTAGTGAGTGAGGAATGAATGAACAAGTGAATGAGTGATGTTATAAATGAGTGAGTGGATGAATGACGGATGAATGAATGAATGAATGGGTAAGTGAGCAAATGCAGGAGGTGACCGGCATATCTGCTGTTGGGCCCTCAGTGGCGCGGGGTGTGATTCAGGACCCGGCACTGCCTAGAGACCAACTGCCCCAAGGTCAAGAGCACTGGCCTGGTGGGGGACAGAGGCAGGAGGGGCCGCCCCAGGTACCTGACAGTGAGTAGCCCCCGAGGCTGCTCTCGCTGGGCCGGATGAGGAAGGCTCCCGGTGCGTTGGGTGGGGAGAGGAGCAGCTGCTGTGCCTGGGTCCGGCTGACTCCACTGAAGTACCAGCTGAAAACGCAGGTGCGGCGTCACCTTGCAGGCCCCTCAGCCAGTGGCCCCACATGCTCTCCTCCATGCTGGTGGCAGGGCTGAGCCCAGCGGTCCCACTGCCTCTCAGGGAGAAGGTCCACCCTGTGGCAGGGCTGGAGTCCCAGCTCAAGGTCTGCACTGCCTCAGCCCCCATCCTCCTGCTCAGCCCTGAGCGTCCTCACCTTGGCCGTGGGCTCTCTGTTAGCCCTGCTGGGCATGACCTCCAGTTTCCTGTTCATAGTGACCGCCAGCTCCAGCCACAGGTTAACAGTCAGCCCTGGCCATAGGCCACAGGCCTCCAAACTCGGCTTCGCTGAGCCCCTGCGCGGACACGGAGCCGACGGCCTGATGAGCTGCCCGGAAGCACTGTTGGGCTGTTGGTGTGGTCGTACAGGGCCACAGGCGCCACCTGGCTAGGCACAGCCCACCTGCCTCAGGCAGTTGGTTAGTGGGGATGGCCCATGCAGAGCTCTGTCCTGAGGAGGCGGCCTAAGCCAGGCTGGGCAGGAGATCAGGAGGGGCAGCCAATGGGCGGCTGCAGGGGGGTTGCTGGGTGAACATTCAAAGCATCCTGCACCCTGTTCTGAAGAGTTGTGCCCAGTACAGGTTGGCCCCAAGCCCACTGGCCTCTGTCCACACAGACCCCCCCCTCCGAAAAGCCAGGTGGAGGTGAGACCACTCTGAACATGGTGGCACGGTGGCCGGGAGCTCCCAGGCACCCACTCCTCAGATGTCCAAACACGAGGAGCCCACACCGGGTGTCAGGAGAGGGGCCTGCTGGGGCTCCCCTGTCCAGGTGGGTCACCCACCAGGTCACATCTACTCACTCCAGAGGCATGCTTGGAAGGAAGATAGAAATGCTCCCAGCCCCACCTCGACTACATATCTCTGCTTCCGAAGGCCAAGGCAGGGACTCCACACCTGACTCAGCTTCCCACCCTGGAGCTTCCTGGGACCCAGGGAGGGATACCTGCCACTCCCCCGCCCCAGGGCACACCCTGTAAGCACCAGAAGGAGGAAGCAGAGTGAGCCGGGTGTCAGGGTGGGGCTGAAACCACCCGAGGAGTGGGACTAGGAGAGGACCCAAGGCGGGCCTCAGAGTCAACACAAGATTCGGGGCTGGGGTACAGCCGTGCCATCCTGGGCAGACGTGGCTGCTGGAACTGGGCAAGATGGAGGACAGTCTGGCACCCCTGCCCCGGGGACCTGGGGGGCAATGGGGGCAGCAGGAACAGAAACCGGCATGGCCAGGGCCATGGGGCTGGGCTGAGGTTGAAAGGAATGAAGATGGAGAAGAAGAGCTGTGGGACCAGGGACTGGGAGGCGGCGGCCTGAGACGCTGGCTCCATGGATGCTCTGTCAGCCAGGGGCCCTGCCTTCTGGGGTCTGCTGGCAGGGAGACGCAACCCTCTCACGTGTGAAGGGACTCAGGCCCCTCCTGGCACTGCGGAGTGTGGGCATGAGACACAGGCGTTTCCCCGACACACCACCAGCCCCTCTGACACCCATATCAGGGCTTGGAGGTCGGAGGTGGGCCCCTGTGTGGTTGCTGAGATGCAGGGGATGTGACTGAGGTCTCTCCCTGGGGCGTGGGGCCAGGTGTCTGGAGCTAATGACACCTGAGTGTGGTTAGTCTTTTAATCTCCAGCCTAGGCAAATAGTCATTAGCTTTGCCTATGGACAGCACTGCTCTACCCCAAGCCCTGCCCTCCAGGAACTGCTGAAGGGACCTGCCGTCCACACCTGCGGTGGCTGTGAACCCGTTCCCATCACAATGGCTGCCCCCCAACCACTGCTCAGGGCAAGCGAGGCAGGTGTGCGGTGAGGGTCTGGGGCCTCTCAGAAGACACCTTCCCATGACTCTGGCTTCACCCACCCCATGCAACCCTCAGGACGATGTGTGAGTGCCAAGGGTCCCCCAGGAGGCTGGAAGTGGCCCTGAGCAAGGCTGACCCGGAGGTCTCCAGGGCTCAGGCCTGGCCCAGCTGGACACAGGACCAAGGAAGCTGCTCAGAGCAGCTGCACTGGGCATCTGGACTAGGTGCCTCTGCAGCCCCTGCTCACCTGCCCTCACCCAGAGCTCCTGGAGCATGAGCCCCTATGTCATCTGGTGCCTCCCAGCCCCCAGCCCCTGCCCTCCAAGGAGTGGCCACTCCATGAACACTCCATGAACACTGGACTCCCTGTGTGAGGGCGGGAGGGCCTGGCCAGCCAGGCAGGGTCCTGGAGGAACTGCCCGCTGGGTGCTGGGCTGGTGCAGCTGGTGTCCCCTGGACCTGACCAGGCCTGTGGAGCCTCCTCTCCCTCTTGGCAGCGCACAGCAGACTCTGCTGTTCTCCTACCCTACCTGCCGGCCCGGGGCTCATCAACTGCCCCTGAATGAATGCAGGGATGAACGAATGAATGAACAGATAGCCACGGACATGCGATTTCAAACTCAAACTCCTGCCGTTTTCCAGACTCCCCAGACTAGGGCGAGGCAGGCTCTGACTCCAGGTCGAGGTACTCACGGTTGGTCTGAGAGCGTCTCGGGAGAAGCCTTGGCCACATGAGTGATGGGCACAAGCCCGGCGCTGGGCTGGCCCGAGAGCCTGCGCGCGAAGATGTAGCCGCCCCCCTCCTCCAGGGCGCAGAGCCTGTCCCCGCGGCGGACACTCAGCTCCTCCCCGCGCCGCGCCGCGAAGTCGTAGAGCGCAAGGAAGAGCTGCGGGAAGGGGCTGCAGGGCTCCGCGGGGAGCGCGGGCACTGGGTCGGCGCCGGGGTCCGTGGACCCGGGGGTGCCGTGGTCCGGCTCGCCGCCCGCAGGCCAGATCTTGTCCCAGAAGAAGGACAGGAAGGCCAGCCGCCTCCTGAGGAAGGGCTCCATCCCCCCGGGTCACCGCGCTGGGCCGGGGGCCATGGGAGCCCACGAGCGCGGAGGAGGAACTGGCGGGGCCGGTGGGACCCGGTGTCCAGCGCTCCCTGCACCGGCCGTGGGGCGACAGGGGACCCCGGCCCTGTGGTCACTCAGAGGTCCCCTGGATCCAGGAGGCACACCGTTCCCACCGGCGTCCGGGCTGGCGTTCGGGCTGGGTGGGGCGCAGGGCGGACCCCCTGCCTCAGACACACCGACAGCCCCTCCTATTCGATCTCCTTGGCTTCTGGAGTGCACAGTCCCCTCCCCCGACCGGAGGGCAGAGGGCAGCTTCGGCTGGGGCGCGGGCGGGGGCGGGGGCTGGCTCCAGGAGGGGCCTAGGAGGGTGGGGTGGGCGGGGCCAGCCTCTTTCCTGCCCTCTGCAAGGCCCAGGCAGGCGGAGTGGCTCTGCCCACCCAAGCCCGGCCCACGCCCAAGGGCACCACAGTCCATCAGCCACCATGCCCGCGGAGAAGTGGGGGGTCCACGGAAGGGTGTTGCTGTTCAGTACTTGCAGTGGTTGCCAAGCCTGAGCTGCCCTTAGGTGAAAAGTGCTTACTTAAATGTTGGCCAGATATTTTAACATCATTAACCCCGCACCAGGCGCTGAGCCTCCGGCCTCTACAATGAAGGCCAACGACAGGCGAGTGAGGGGGCTGTCAGCACCCCAGCTTTCATGCAGTAAAACGAGATGCTGATTGCGGGGAGCTCGGCCGCAGGCCAGGCTGGGGTGGGGTCCTGAGTGGGGGTGGGGTGGGGGCCCATCTGCAGTCTCTTGATCCTCTCGCAGGCCTCCCCCCCAGCAGCCCCTGCAGCACCTGGGTGGCCTTCATGGAGCCTCACACCCCTTCCCCACATCTCACACACATCAATGCCCACACTTCATGCGTGGGTTGAACACATCCCTCCAACAGGCATGACCAGTGTCCAGCCAATGACAAGACCCTCTCGCACCTGCCTGTCCTGGAGCCACAGATGGGCTTCTCGGCAGTCTCACGTCTGGGGACTGGTGTGTGCACTGTGGGGTGGCAGTGACACCCGTGGCCTGGCTCTCAGGGCACCCCAGCGGCCAAGCTGTGTCCGAGCTGACGGCCTGGAGCCAGCAGGAGCCCTGGGAGGCTGGACATTGCCAGGCTAAAGGCAGGCTCTGCCCCAGAGAGGTGTCCTGCTGGGAGCGGGGGAGGGTGTTCAGAAATGTGGATAATTGTAAATACTAAATTGGGGGTGGCCTTTGAGGGGCCCCAGCATCTTCTCCTCCCTTCCCCGGCGCCGTCTCCTCCCCTCCCCGGGCGCCTTCTCCTCCCATCACACATGCAGGTGGGGTTTTTGCCCACCAGTTTCTTTTCTCTTTTTTTTGAGATGGAGTCTCTCTCTGTTGCCCAGGCTGGAGTGCAGTGGCGCGATCTCGGCTCACTGCAAGCTCCGCCTCCCGGGTTCACACCATTCTCCTGCCTCAGCCTCCCGAGTAGCTGGAACTACAGGTGCCCGCCACCACGCCCGGCTAGTTTTTTGTATTTTTTAGTAGAGACGGGGTTTCACCGTGTTAGCCAGGATGGTCTCGATCTCCTGACCTTGTGATCCGCCCGTCTTGGCCTCCCAAAGTGCTGGGATTACAGGCTTGAGCCACCGTGCCCGGCCCAGTTTCTTTTCTTTTACGTTTTTTTTTTTTTGAAACAGGGTCTCACTCTGTCGCCCAGGCTGGAGTGCAGTGGCATCATCACGCCTCACTGCAGCCTCGATCTCCTGGGCTCAAGCTATCCTCCTGCCGGACTACAGGTGTGAGCCACCATGCCCAGATAAATTTTTTATTATTTGTAGAGATGGGATCTCACTATGTTGCCCAGGCTGGTTTTGAACTCTTGGCCTCAAGCGATCCTCCTGTCTCCCACAGTGCTGGGACTACAGGCGTGGCCACCAGCTCTCCTAAATCCCCCCCAGGATGTGACTCCTCCCTCCTAGAACACCAAGGCCGCAGAGCCCCAGGGAGGCCTCCTCAGGCTGTGGAAGGTTCCTGTGCTCACCACACTGGGGCCAGGTGTTCAGGGCACTGAATGCAGATTCCTTCCAGACACTCCCTGTCCCTTAGAGCCACGGGATCGTGGCATAGGACTCAGCACATTCCATGCCCAGCCGGAGCCAGAGGCAGGCCTGGCTGTCAGGGTTAGGGCCCCACTGGGCCTCTGCCCAGGCATGTCTCACCCCCACTACCCCACCGGCCCACAGATCAGCTCCCCACGTCCGCCCCATCTCCCCCTCCTTGCACCTGCTGCCCTTGCACTGCACACATGCCATGGTGAGCGCGGTCGGCAAGCAGCCAAGGCCAGCTCCATCCAGCTCCTCCCCGGTGGTCCTCAGAATCCCCGGCCCCGCAGGCCCAGCTACCCTGTCCCACTGCCCTCCAAGCTGTGCCCGCCCATCCACCCCTTCCTCACCTCACCCACCAGGTGCAACACAGCCCAGTGTAGGGCCCCTGCCAGGTGTCCGTGTCAGCAGCTCCTTCCCTCCCTGCTGTGCCCTCACCCATGACTCACCTCCTCCCTCAGCCCTAACCGGATGGGTGGCACAGAGGGGAGTGAGGAAAGGGGTCTGGGCACAGGATCACTCTGGACGGGGTCAGGAGACTGGGGCTTGGCCAGGTGAGGCGGCTCACTCCTGTAATACCAGCATTTGCGGAGGCCAAGCAGGAGGATCGCTTGAGCCCAAGGGTTCAAGACCAGCCTGGGCAACATAGTGAGACTCCCATCTCTATTTTTTAAAAAAAGAAGAGGCCGGGCACGGGCACACCTGTAATCCCAGTACTTTAGGAGGCCAAGAAGGGTGCATCACCTGAGGTCAGGAGTTCAAGACCAGCCTAGGCAACTATCGTGAAACCCCGTCTCCACTAAAATACAAAAATTAGGCATGATGGTGGGCACCTGTAATCCCAGCTACTTGGGAGGCTGAGACGGAAGAATCACTTGAATCTGGGAGATGGTGGTTGCAGTGAGCTGAGATTGTGGTGCCACTACACTCCTGCCTCGGCAGCTGAGCAAGGCTCCGTGCCCCCCAAAAAAAAAGACCAGGGCTGGAATCCTGCTGTCAGACTCACTGGCCACATGACCTTGGGCACACAGTGCTGAACTTCCCTGTGCCTCAGTTTCCCCATCTGTAAGAGCACTGAGCTTACAACAGCAGTGAGGATACAGACAGGAAGATGGGGTGCACGCCCTTCCTAGTGTTTAGATGGAGGCTGGTGGCAGGAGCTCTGCCACTTCAGGCCACCCCCACCCAGGTTTATGCATCTGAAGGGTACAGCTCTGAGGGTCTCAGCAGTCAGGGTGCACTCTCTCCCCGATGACTGGCCCCACTATCCCCAGCCTTCACCATCCTCAGGGCCCAGGGAAGCTGTGTCCACCAGGGACAACAGACCCAAAGTGTTCACTGCCCATGCCCTGGTGGCCACAAACAGGGTTGAGCAAGACTAAGCACGAACTGGCCCCTGGTGCCCAGCAGTGAACAGGAGTGACCATTGGCTCTGCATGGAGAGGACTATGCTGAGCCCAAGAAGCCAGTCCCAAGGCTGCATACTGAAAGCCTGCACTGACAGGACCTTCTTGAAACGACCAGACAGAGCCGGAGAGATGAGTGGTTGCAAGGCTAGGGAGGGGTGGGAGGGAGCAGCGTGGCCATAAAGAACATGTCGGGGTCTCATGGGGGTGGCACTGTCCTGCGTCTGTATCGGTTCAAGGTCCTGGCGTGACTGTGCACTGCAGTCTTGCAAGATGCTACCACTGGGGACGCTGGGTAGAGGGTAACGGGACCTCTGTGTTTCTTCCTACAACTGCAGGTAAATCTACAATTATCTTAAAACTAAAATTTAACTTTATTATTATTATGATTTTTGAGACAGGTCTCTGTCTTACTGCACCCAGGCTGGAGTGCAGTGGCACAATCTCGGCTCACTGCAATCTCCACCTCCTGGGTTCAAGCGATTCTCCTGCCTCAGCCTCCCGAGTAGCTGGGACTACAAGCATGCGCCACCATGCCCAGCTAATTTTTGTATTGTTAGTAGAGACTGGGTCTCACTCACTATGTTGGCCAGGCTGGTCTCGAACTCCTGACCTCAGGTGATCTGCTTGCCTCAGCCTCCCAAAGTGCTGGGATTATAGGCGCGAGTCATTGCGCCCAGCCATTATTATTCTTTTTAGAGACAGGGTCTCCCTCTGTTACCAGGCTGGAGTGCAGTGGCACCATCTTGGCTCACTGCAGCCTAGTCTTCCCAGGCTCAGGTGATACTCCAGCCTCAGCCTTCCAAGTAGCTGAGACCACAGGTGCACACCACCACACCCAGCTAATTTTTCAAGTTATTTGTAGAGACAGGGGTCTCCCTATATTGCCCAGGCTGGTCTCAAACTTCTGGCCTCAAGGGATCCTCTCACTTCGGCCTCTCAAAGTTCTGGGATTATGGACCTGAGCCACCCAGCCTGGCTAAAAGTTTAACTTTAAAAAATTAGATTAGAGGCTGGGCGCAGTGGCTCATGCCTGTAATCCCAGCACTTTGGGAGGCCAAGGCGGGCGGATCATGAGGTCAGGAGATCGAGACCATTCTGCCTAACACAGTGAAACCCCGTATCTACTAAAAATACAAAAAAAAATTAGCTGGGGCCGGGCGCGGTGGCTCAAGCCTGTAATCCCAGCACTTTGGGAGGCCGAGGCGGGCGGATCACAAGGTCAGGAGATCGAGACCACAGTGAAACCCCGGCTCTACTAAAAATACAAAAAATTAGCCGGGCGCGGTGGCGGCGCCTGTAGTCCTAGCTACTCAGGAGGCTGAGGCAGGAGAATGGCGGGAACCCAGGAGGCGGAGCTTGCAGTGAGCAGAGATCGCGCCACTGCACTCCAGCCTGGGCAACAGCGTGAGACTCCGTCTCAAAAAAAAAAAAAAAAAAAAAAAAAAAAAAAAAATTAGCTGGGCGTGGTTGTGGGCGCCTGTGGTCCCAGCTACTTGGGAGGCTGAGGCAGGAGAATGGCGTGAACCTGGGAGGCGGAGCTTGCAGTGAGCCAAGATCGTGCCACTCACTCCAGCCTGGGTGACAGAGCGAGACTCCGTCTCAAAAAAAAAAATTAGATTAGAAATCAGAAATTGAATGAAAGGGGATAGGGTGGAACCCAGGAGAGAGCAGACATCCAGGACCTGCCTGGCCCCAGAAGAGAAGGGGAGGCTGCTCTGCCCCCACCCTGCTTCTCTGTGAGTGGGCTGCAGGGTGGGGGGTAAGGGGTCTAACTCCTACTGCTTCCCAAGCCTGTGTGTCAGACAGCACCCCCTTCTCCAAACAGCCTGGCTTTGTCCCCTGGAGCCCTAAATAACAACAACAACAACAATAGCTGACATTTATTGAGTTCCAGCCCAGGCAGGGAGGGCAAGGCAGAAACAGCACCCAACAGGACTGGGCGCGGGGCTCACACCTGTAATCCTAAAGCATCAGAAAGACCCAGGTGGGAGGATCACTGGAGCCCGGGGGTGGAGGCTGCAGTGAGCAGGTGGAGACTGCAGCATGGTGACAGAGCAAGACGCTATCTCAAAAAAAAAACCACCCACACCCACCCACTTCCTGCCAGGCCTAACCCCTGCGGCCTCCAAGCGCCAAAGGAAAGCTCTTCCGAGGTGGGGTCGCTGGGAGGAGGGGGAAGCTCAGGTTACAGAAGAGCCTGGGAGGGGCTCAAAGACGCCCATCCTGGAAGAGGCCCCAGCACTGACCTCCGTGGGGATGGAGATGAGGAGGATGGAAAGAGTGTCTTCCTCCAGCATCTTCCTGAAGGTGAAGGAGGGGCACCTTGGGGTGTCTGAGATTGTCACCCCCGCAGAACCCCAGGTAGCTGGGGTGTGCTGTGGGGGAAGGGGAGGATCCCAGAGGCCCTGAGCCCAATGGAACGGATACAGACGGGACCAGATGGCCTCAGAGCTCCTCTGTGGGGCTCCCTGGAGCTATGAAGACCCCATTTATCCAGAGTCAGGTCGGGGCCTGAGCTTGGGCTGCCCCAGGTGGGAGACCCCTCGCCCCGTACGGAAGGAGCCCGTGGTGGGAGGAGCCTGTGGTGGGAGGGGCCGTGTGGGGTGAGCCCGTGGTGGGAGGAGCCTGCGCTGGGAGGAGCCTGTGGTGGGAGGGGCGGTTGCGGGATTGGGGGCAGCCTGAGGTGGGAGGAGTCTGAGGTGGGGGGAGCCCGTGGTGGGAGGAGCCTGTGATGGGCGGGGCCTTGCTGGGCGGAGCCACCCCCTCCTCTGCACTGGGTGGGCCGTGTGCCGGGTCACGGGGCCCTGCCTCGCTCCCAGATTCCTCCGAGGGATTCCGAGGAGTGCACTAGGACTGGGGGGTTGAGCAGGAACCCCCTCCCAGTCACCTGAGGCTCTTGCGCCCCGCCGAAAGCCGGGGGTGCGTGGGGACGGGAACCCCACTTGGAGCCCGGCTCTTGGACCAGCCACCCGAGGTGGCCCCCAAGCCGGGGACGCGGGCCCCCAGAAGTCTGGGGCTCCCCAGGAAGCGAAGCGGATGGAAGATTCCTCGGCTCAGGGTCCTGGGTCCCCACCCCCCCGGCCCTGGGCAGCAGCGTCACAAAAGCCCGTGGTCCCCAGGGCAACCCGCGGAGCGCGGAGGGAGGCTGGGCTCTGGGAAGTCCGCGCGCGGCTCCGCTTCGGAGGCAGGGCAAGTGGGCGCGGGTCTGGGGCGGCGGCGGGGGCTGGGAAAGGAGGGCTGGGGGTCTCAGGAAGGTAAGGGGCAGGCAGAGCGGCCGGGGAGGTGGGCCCGGGCCAGGGGAGCCTAGGGGAGTGTGGTGGAGGAGGTAGGGTGCGGGCACCTGGTGGTCTCAGGGAAGCGGGCCTGGGACCAGGGGTGTGAAGGAAGCAGCGAGGGGTTCGGAACCGCTTTCCAGGGCTCACGACCAGCCCCTCTGGGTTTTCCACCTGGGCAGCTGCTGGAGACTGGAAGACATCTCTGGAACAGAGGCACGATTTCCCTCCAGTGGTGAAACCCGCCCCAGCCTCCAGCCAGAGCAGGGCTTAGGCCTGGCGTCCCGGGGTCCTGCTCTCAGCTGGCACCTCACCCTAGACACACTCCCTGCTGTCCGAGGGTCCTGTTCTCACCCCGCTGCCCCAGGAAGGTCAAGGGTCGTCCGTTTGGGCGTGAGGCAAACATGGCTGCACCTACCTGTGTGGCCTTAGGGAACTCACACAACTGCTTAGCTCTCATTTGCGGTTCATCCCAGGCCCTGGTGGCTGTGACAACCTGAGATCTCCAGGGTTGCTGGGAGCCGGGGCAGCAGCCAGGGTGCGGCTTGCTCTCAAGGGAGCTGCGGCAGAGGCTGGGGCCACAGCTGCACTCAGCCGGTGCACCCACAGACAGAGGGTCAGCCTCGGCTCAGCACTGGGCTGAAACCCTGGATGAGGGCAAGAACCAAGCGTCTTAGCCTCAGGCTCCGTCTGGGAAACGGAGTGTTGCTTGTGGGGTCCGTGAGCTCACCAGGGACAGGGTCCCGGGTCCACAGGGAGGGCCCACAGCGTAGGAGGAGGGCTGCTCCTCCGGGTCCAGGCCTGGCCGCCCTCCTCCCACGCTGACTGGCCAGCTGGCCTAGCCTTTGGTGAGGCCCGTCTCTGCTCTACGACTGCGGTGAGGCGTAGAGAGTCCCCACGGAGAACCGGAGCGGGAAGATGGCCCACGAGTGTCCCTAAGGGGGGTTCTGGGCTGCTTAGGACCACGCTGTCCCCTCTCCACGGCCCTGAGGGTGCCAGCACCCCCTTTCAGTACCAGGGCTAGGAACTGGGGCCCTTGCCAGGCCACAGGTCAGGGCTGGGGTTTCTGCCCTGGCTGTTCCGGCCAGAAGTCCGCAGTCCTAGCTCTTCCCTGTCCTGTCCCGCAGGCCACCGGTTGTCAGTAGAGGTTTATGCTCCTCAGCATAAACTGTGTCCAGATCTGTAGCCTGCCCATCCGGCCCTCCAGGCAGCCTCTTCCCAGCGAGTTGTGCCCCCGAGGAAGGACAGAGGCCCAGCATGGGGGCAGTGGGCTGAATCCATCCCCCGAGCGTGCCACGGCCCAGAGGAGGCCAGCCCGCCTGGCAGTTGACACCCAGCCCTCCCCCCAGCTCCCAGATAATGAGCTCCCACATGGCAGGCCTGGGCCTAGACAAGATGAAGCTGGGCAATCCCCAGTCCTTCCTGGACCAGGAGGAGGCAGATGACCAGCAGCTGCTGGAGCCAGAGGCGTGGAGGACCTACACCGAGCGCCGCAATGCCCTGCGTGAGTTCCTGACTTCGGACCTGAGCCCGCACCTGCTCAAGCGCCACCACGCCCGCATGCAGCTGCTGCGTAAGTGCTCCTACTACATCGAGGTCCTGCCCAAGCACCTCGCCCTGGGCGACCAGAACCCGTTGGTGCTGCCCAGCGCCGTGTTCCAGCTCATCGACCCCTGGAAGTTCCAGCGCATGAAGAAGGTGGGCACAGCTCAGACCAAGATCCAGCTCCTGCTGCTCGGGGACCTGCTGGAGCAGCTGGACCATGGCCGTGCTGAGCTGGACGCCCTGCTCCAGTCGCCGGACCCACGGCCCTTCCTGGCCGACTGGGCGCTGGTGGAGCGGCGGCTGGCGGACGTGTCGGCCGTCATGGACAGCTTCCTGACCATGATGGTGCCGGGACGGCTGCACGTCAAACACCGCCTGGTGTCTGATGTCAGTGCCGCCAAGATCCCGCACATCTGGCTCATGCTGAGCACCAAGATGCCCGTCATGTTTGACAGAAAGGAGTCGGCGGCCCACCAGGACTGGGCCCGGCTTCGTTGGTTCGTCACCATCCAGCCGGCCGCCTCGGAGCAGTACGAGCTGCGCTTCAGGCTGCTGGACCCACGGACGCAGCAGGAGTGCGCCCAGTGTGGCGTCATCCCCGTGGCTGCCTGCACCTTTGACGTCCGAAACCTGCTGCCCAACCGTTCCTACAAGTTCACCATCAAGAGGGCCGAGACCTCCACGCTGGTGTACGAGCCCTGGAGGGACAGCCTCACCCTGCAGACCAAGCCGGGGCCCCTGGAGGGGCCCACCCTCAGCCACTCTGTCCGAGAGATGATTTTCTAATATTTATCCACTAATAAAGAGGAGTGTAAATGCACATACGGAATTAAAGACACAAACCTATTTATGTTTTAAAGGCAGCAGCCACTAGTGTTTTTCCTGGCTCAAAACATGCCAAGCCCCAGGCCAGACCTCCCACGACAGCTGAACCTGGAGCAAGAAGTGCCAGCCCCTGAACCTGGGGGCCTCCTCCCATGACGAGAGCTGCTCCACAGGGCGGTCCCAGCCCCCGCCTCTCCTCGCCACACCCATCACCATGACTGAGCTCCGGCCTTCCTCACCCACCTTCCTGGCTTGGGGGCCTCCCTAAGGGGATGACACTTCTAGGCCGCAGTGCGTCCCACCACCCCAGCCCAGCCTTGAGTGCTCATTAGCACCCCCGAGGAGGCAGTGATCTCTGGCTGTGAGCAGCTCAGCTGTGCCCCTCCATGCCCCGCCCACCGTTTGTTCCTCAAGGGCCGTCCCAGCCCCGAGCTCCCTCTCTCCTCCAAGATCAGCTGCTTTTGCTAGGCGTCCAGCCTCTGCTTCCCCCCACCGCTCACCTTCAGGACCACAGCTGCCCCTTCCTCCGAGAAGCCTTCCCTGGCTGCAGGCTGGTGAGGTCCCCAAGTCCCCTTTGCTAGAGGTGCCTTCTCATCCTCTCTGCAGGCACTTCTCAAGCTATTGCAAACTACTGTCTATTTCATGACGGCCCAAGAATAGATGTGGTCTTCAAGGCAGGGCCCATCCAGCACACCAAGGAGGCCACTGTCCTGGAGACTCCATGCTGTGCCCCTCCCTCCACGGACGCCCAGAACCTCTTTTCCCACAGTGACCATAGCCCCCACGACCATCTGACCCCCGAGCTGGCTCTGGGAGACCACGGGAGCCCCTGTGGATGCAGCCACGAATGGGCCAGGAGCGGAGGGACCCCAGCTCACAGCGGCCAGGGGGTCCTGGGGAGCAGCTTCAAAAGTGGGACCAACAGGACAGTCAGGGCTGGTGGCCTCAGGGACTTTGGACTTGGCCAGTCTGGTGACACCAGAGCAGCTCCGGAGCTGTGGCCTGTCCTCACCACACCAGGCACCGGCTCTCCCCTCCTGACACAGGCAGCCCAAGCCACCAGCCCTGCAGGGGGGGTTGCCGCCCTCCCCACGCCCCTGCACCCAGCACTCTGCAGTGGGCCCTCGACGGCCTCCACGGCCGCGTCCCCAGCACAGTAGCCATCCACTTTTGCCCCCCAGCCGACCTCAAAACACCCAGGAGTGAGAAGAGCTTTCAGAGTGGTTTTATCATTAAATTAATATCTAATCACATAATTCAATGATATAAAAATTGGAATGTAGAAGGTGGGGCAAGCCCCTCCCTCAGGACTGGAGGCAGCAGGAGGGGCAGAGCTGCCCTGAGGCGGCAGCGCTCGAGAAACAGATGCAGCTGAGCAGGCTGTCCCGGAACGGAACGCGGAGTCCAGGGTGGAAGCATCGCCCCGGCCCCCCCGGCCCCCCCGAGCCCACCGCGCAGCCCGTGGGAAGACTGCAGGCTTTTCACATTTCAGAGGGCAGGGTGGGGCGGGGTGGCCCTGGCTTTGGGCTGCCGTCAGCAGCCCCTGAAGGACACAGGTGGTGGTGGTGGGAAAAAGGCCCCTCTGCCAGGGGGCCTCCTTGTCCTGAGCTTAGGCTGAGGTCTCTGTTCCAGTAACAGATGCTGGTTTTTTTTTTTTTTTTTTTTTGAGACAGGGTCTTGCTCTGTCACCCAGGCTGGAGGGCAGTGGTGCGATCAGAGCTCGCTGCAACCTCTGCCTCCTGGATTCAAGCGATTCTCATGCCTCAGCCTCCCAAGTAGCTGGGATTACAGGTGCACGCCACCACGCCCAGCTAATTTTGTATTTTTAGTGGAGACGGTTTCACCATGTTGGCCAGGCTGGTCTCGAACTCCTGACCTCAGGTTATCCCCCCGCCTTGCCTTCCCAAAGTGCTGGATTACGGGCATGAGCTACCACGCCCGGCAGGATGCTGGCTTTGAGTTCATTTAAATACAGAATAAACCTGAACTCCACAGACGCCATCCAGAGTAATCACAGGTGGCATCGAAAGGTCAAAGGGCAGCCTCCATAGGGTTTCCTTCCTGGTTCTGAGACTTCCCAGGGACAGCAGAACTACCGTGCGCTGGTCCCAAAGAAGCTCCTTTTGGCCACCCTGAGAGGTGTCCTTGTCCCCAGATGCCCAGGAGAAGCAGGGGTGTGGGGACCGGCCCTCGCCATTCCTCCTCCTCCAATCTGCCCACTTCCCGCCCCAGGGAGAGCCCGAGGCCAGGAGGCAGGCTGGCCCAGGCAGGCTGATGGTGGAGGGCGGTGGGGAGGTTGGGGGGCCCTGGACTTGCCCTCCCAGTCCTGGCAGCTTGCGGGTGGGGAGGGCTCTTCAGGAAGGCATAGTTGGCCTCCTGCAGACGCGCACCTGGCCGGCAGGCACGAGGCTCTGCTGAGCCTCACAGAAGTCCAGGAGGCTACGCCAGAGGGGGCAGCAGCGCAGGAGAAGGTGGTCTCCTATGAGGGTGGGAGTCAGGCGGGAGTCAGTCAGGGTCAGGTGAGAGATGTCAGGGTCAGGTGGGAGGGATCAGGGTCAGGTGGGAGGGGTCAGGGTCAGGTGGGAGGAGTCAGAGTCCAGTGGGAGGGGTCAGGGTCAGGTGGGAGGAGTCAGGGTCAGGCCGGAGGAGTCAGGGTCAGGCCGGAGGGATCAGGGTCAGGTGAGAGATGTCAGGGTCAGGTGGGAGGGGTCAGGGTCAGGTGGGAGGAGTCAGAGTCCAGTGGGAGGGGTCAGGGTCAGGTGGGAGGAGTCAGGGTCAGGCCGGAGGAGTCAGGGTCAGGCCGGAGGGATCAGGGTCAGGTGAGAGATGTCAGGGTCAGGCGGGAGGGATCAGGGTCAGGTGAGAGATGTCAGGGTCAGGTGGGAGGGATCAGGGTCAGGTGGGAGGGATCAGGGTCAGGTGGGAGGGATCAGGGTCAGGTGGGAGGGATCAGGGTCGGGAGGGATCAGGGTCAGTTGGGAGGAGTCAGGGTCAGGTGAGAGATGTCAGGGTCAGGCGGGAGGGATCAGGGTCAGGTGGGAGGGATCAGGGTCAGGCGGGAGGAGTCAGAGTCAGGCGGGAGGAGTCAGAGTCAGGCGGGAGGGGTCAGGGTCAGGCGGGAGGAGGCAGGGTCAGGCGGGAGGAGGCAGGGTCAGGCGGGAGGAGGCAGGGTCAGGCGGGAGGAGGCAGGGTCAGGCGGGAGTCAGGCGGAGTCGGGCGGCTCTCCAGCCCAGCCCTGGCCCTACCTGTGTTCCCACCAGGAAGAGCCCAGCCCTGCCCTCACCGATCAGGCAGAGCCCCTCCTGGGCCCGCGTGACAGCCACGTTCACTTGGTTGGGGTCCACAACGAAGCCCAGAAACTTCTTGAGCCAGCTCTTGGTGGGCCGCTGGTCCAGGTCACTCTTGGCACAGGTGCGGACGGTGCTCACCAGCACATAGCGCCACTCGCTCCCTGCAAGATGGAAGGTGAGGCCCTGCGGCCACTTCGCCCACCCTCCCGGCCCCACCCATGAGCCCCCAGCCTCACCCTGGCTCTTGGTGATGGAGGACACGGCCACCCCAGTGATGCCCTCTCGCCGAAGGGCCTTGCTGATCTCAGAGGCCTGCGCGTTGTAGGGCGTGAGGACGGCGACGTCCTGGGGCTCTATGGTCCTCCCCAGGGTCAGCTGCTTGGTGATACGGACCTGAGGGGCCGAGGGGGCAGGTGGAGCGGACCCTGGTGCCTCTCCTGCCCTCCTCCAGGAGGCCCTCCCTGACCTCCAGGCACCAGACACTCACCACCTCAGCCACCTCCTCCAGGTTGGCCTTGGAGTTCTCATTCCCTTCATCCGTGGACACCAGCAGGCTCCGCTCGTGGCCCTGCACGTGGCCAAAGATGACAGGGCAGCTCTCCTTGCCAGCGTGGCCCAGGACACTGGGCAGCCTCTTCAGGTCCTGCCACGTCTTCAGCCTGCTCTTGTAGAATGCCACTGAGGGGAAGGCACAGATGCCCTCGTGCTGCAGGCAAGGATGTGAACTGGTCAGAGGTGCCGGAGCTGCCACCTGGGGCTGTGGCCGCCCAGGGGCTGCAGGTGGGCTGGGGGCTGAGCGGGGCGGGCTCACCATGCGGTACTGAGTGTCCAGCATGTGTGCGTCCTCGTGGTACCGCTCAAACAGAGACCGGTCCAGACCCAGGTTTTGCAGCCACTCGTTCTTGACCACAGGCCGCAGCTGCTTGTGGTCTCCAAGAAGAACCACCTAGAGGAACAGGCAGGCCTGGCCCTGACACTGCTAGACCCAGAAGGACCCCAGCCCCACACAACGCCCACGTCTGCACACACAGGGTGCCTCAGGTGCGAGACTGTGCCAGGGACGCCTGCCCGTGCTACCCACACACCCCGCCCCACCAACCTTCTCGGCCTGTGGGAACCGCACCAGGGGGATGAGGGTTTCAGGTTCTGTGGCCATGCCTGCCTCATCAACAAGGATCTGCCTCACATCCAGGGTTTTGAGGCTGGCGGAGGCTGCACAGGAGCAGGTGCAGAGGATGACCTCGTGCCGGTCCAGCTCGAACTTCCGAGCCTCCCACAAGACCTTCTTGTACCTGACAGGGACACTGCCTGTCACCCCAGGGCCCCCACGCTGCAGGCAGCTCCACCCCCGGGCCCCTGCCACTTACAAGACCAGGTCCTCCCTGGAGAAAGGCTCCCCGCTCTGCAGCCGGGTGTCAAAGGCCTTGATTTCCGACGAGTACGGGTTGGGGGCCTGCCGGATCCGATGGTGCAGGGTGATGCTCCTGGCGGGCAGAACACAGTGAGCCCTGTCCACGCAGGCCCATCCCGGGGGCAGAGTTCAGTGAGACCCACCTACACAGGGCTGGCGGGACAGCTCGGCCCCACCCGGCCCAAGCCCCAAAGACAGCGGGCACACCTGAGGCTCTGGTTCGGCCTCCCCTCCCGGGGGTTCCTCCTGAGCAGCTTCCTGCTGCCCGGGCGCGGCACTGGGAACTCGCTGGCCTCGGCCTGCTCGCTGTACACCCGGAGGGGCCTCAGCTCCATCCTTCTCAGGAGCAGTTCTGAGGGCAGTGGGGGGACGTGAGTCTAGCCCCACGTGCCAGCACCCCAGAGACCCCCACCGCCGACCCCGGCACACCTGCCAGGACATCCACCGACTTGTTGGAGGGGCCGCAGTACAAGATGCAGGGACCCCCCAGCTGCGTCTCCCCATGGGGGGAGCCTCCGGGCTGCACCTGCTCCTGGTTTGATTTATGAAACCAGAATATGATGTGGAGGCCCACAATCGTCTTCCCTGTACCTGCAGCCGGAGAACAGGAGATTGTGGCCCAGCCCCGGGGTCCCTGTGGCCCAAGGCAGCCCAAGGCAACTCCCCCTGCGTGGGCCCTACCTGGCGGGCCCTGGATGACTGTGAGAGGCTTCTCCAGAGCCTCCCTGACCGCCCTGTTCTGGCTGGGGTTCAGCTTGTGGCGGCTTCCGGGGATGTCATAGGTCTGCCGCTCCAGGAACCTGCTGGGGATCACTGAGAGCCGGGCGGCCTCCCTGAGCACGCACGCAGGGTGGGGTTGGGGGTCAGAGGGGAAGCTGGAGGGGTGGAGCAGACCTACCTCTGCAGAGGGGCTGCGGGACAGGCCGGCCCAGTGCGATGCTGGTGACCAGCGGGGACGCCTCCTCTAGCCCACGCACGGCTTCCTCCTTGCGGCTGGGGGTGAAGGCAGACACTGGAAAACCAACAGGACTCCCAGGAAAGGGACTGCTGCCCCACGAGGCACCCCCCTCCCAGAAGGGAGGAGCCAGGGGTGGTCCCCCAGCCCAGCCTCCGTTGGTGGAAGCCACTCACAGATCAGGAAGCTGCTTGGGCAGCAGCTCAACGGTGAACAGGGTGCCCGGCCTCAGCACCTCTTCTGGAACCTTCTCCATGCCCATGTGGTGGATGAAGAGGTGCACCTGTCTGGGAGCCTCCTGCCGGTCTGCCCGGCGCTCCTGGTCCCAGTCCTCCGTCTGCCCATGCGCCACCCAGGTGTATGTGCCGGGGTCGACACTCAGGCCAGGGCCAAGGCTGCTGGGCCCGGGGCGTGGGCTGGCCGTGGGAGCCGGCAGCCCCTCGAGCCGGATGCAGAGGTAGCAGCAACTGAGGTTGATGTCGACACAGTTCTCCTCGAGGAAGGCGGCCTCCAGGCGGAAGGCGCCCTGCAGCTGCCCCTGCGGCATCCGTGACACATCCCAGGAAACACTCAGGTGCTGAAGTGTGACAGCGTCATTCTCGGCAACTGCACCAGTGGCCGACTCCAGAGCGCAGAATGGCTCCCACACACAGGCGTACTCATCCACGTCGCGATAGCGGTCCCGCGGGGCCTGGTACACGTGGCCCAGGAAGCAGTCTCCAGGCCGCTCCACGTGCTCCAGGCAGAGGCTGAAGCCGGGTGCCACAGTCCAGAGCTGAGGGTTCGGTACCAGGAAGCCGTGCTGCAGGCTGGCGCCGAGCTGCACCTGCAGGGTGTCCCCACTGCCCAGCTCCCGGGCCACCTCCAGGAAATGGCCACAGCGGCTCCGCTGCACCTGCACCAGCCCCCGCTGTGGGGACGCCTCACCCTTCTCCTGGATGAGAGCAGCCGCCTCCGGCCAGCGCTGCAGCTCCACCAGCACCAGCAGCTGCTTCCACAGAGCCGTCTCCACGGCCCAGGTGTGTGGGTCCAGCACAGTGCCAGGCAGTGGCAAGGGCGGGCCGGATCCCTGCACTGAGTAGACACGGCGCCGCCACAGGAGCTGCATGCCCGGCCGGCCTGCCAGGGCGCGGGGGTGCTCGGCCAGCTGCAGGGAGCTGTAGGGGACGGGGCAGGGGTCGGGCAGCGTCTCCCGGTTGCTGGGGAATTGCAGCCGGAAGCAGCGGGAGCCTGCCTCCACATCCACCACGAAGCCCAGCTTGTCCAGAGGCTGGGCCTTGAGCTGCACGGCCAGGTGCAGGCTCCGGGCCCGCCGCTGATAGCTCTGGGCAAGTGCATGCTGGAGGCTGAAGCCCTGGCAGAGCCCATCAATGTCCCTGGCAGAGTAGGCGGAGCCCCCATGGCCCAGTGCCAGCAGGATCTGCCGCTGCAACACCACGTCCAGGTACCTGCGGATGGGCGAGGTGGCCCATGTGTACCATTCCACCTGCAGCGAGTAGTGACCACCCTGCTGCCGGTGGCCCCAGGTGCAGCGGCCGAACGCCGAGCGCTCCAAGGCCTTGCGGAGGTCGCGGCCTGCAGGAGCCAGGAACGGGTGCATGTCGTCCGTGGTGACTAAATCCACCATCTGCTCGTAGTCCTGAGTGCGGGCGGCGAACTGGACCTGCTTCCAGAGGGAGGCCAGGAGGTGCAGCTGTGTGTTGGGGGCGCTGCCCCCACTGCCACGCAGGTGGTGGCTGAGGTGCAGTGACAGGGGCACCCGCTCCCCATGCTTCTCACACAGGGCCTTGAGCTGCTGGCTGTGGGGTGCTGGCTGCCACCGCAGAGGCGTGACCGTCCGTGTGCGTTCGCTGCCCACAAGGAACTCTGCCACGAGCCTGTTAAACTGAATCATGTACTCCTTCACCATGATGTGGGCCGCGCGGAAGCCCAGGGTGCTGTCCTCGTCCGGCTGCTCGTAGAAGCAGTCGGACTGCAGGCGGTGCCGGCGCAGCAGCCGAGAGAAGTAGCACGCGGCCACGACACAGGCGTCCACAGAGTCCAGGTGGGCTGGCAGCTCACGGCCAGCACCCGGGTGCTGCCTGATCACCTGCTCTGCCTCCTCGTAGGACAGCTGGCGGTCAGAGCGGACCACGGAGGGTGCAAAGTGCAGGCTCTTCAGCTGGCCACTGGCTTTCTCCATGGTGAGGAACAGGGAGATGGCCAGGCGGTCCCGGCCCGGCAGGAGGCTGAGGATGTCCTGGCAGAGGCTGGCAGGCAGCATGGGCACTGGTTCCTGGCCAGGGGCATAGAACGCAGCACCCTGCCTTCGGGCCTCCACGTCCAGCACCCCGTCCCTGGGCACGAAGCTGGCAACATCAGTGATGTGCACAGCCACCTCGCACCGGGGACCCAGGTCTCGGACACTGAGGGCATCATCGAGGTTGCAGGCGCCCTGGGGGTCCACAGTGAAGGTCAGGAAGTCGCGGCAGTCCTCTCGGCGGCCGGCAACCCGGCCAAGCTCCGTTTGGTATTTCTGCAGTGCCTTGGTGATGGCAGCCAAGTCCGACGGGGGCACCCTCAAGCTGTACTCCAGGCCAAGGATGCGGAGGCCCTGCTCCCAGGTGCTGGCCTCAGGCAGCACCTCCCGGACGATGCCCAGCGGGTAGTAGAAGCCTGGCCGCCACAGGACAATGTGGACCCAGAAGAGCCGGCTGTGCCGCGCCTCCGCCGTGAGCCTCTCAAACCCCACACGCTGCAGCCGGCCCTTCCGGAGGCCGTAGACGGGGACCCGCGATGGGTCCTTCAGCTCGGCCACAAAGATCTTGGTCACGGAGCCATTGATGGGGACCATGATGCGCGGGTCCCACCTGTCCATGCGGCACACAAACGCCAGCTCCTGCCGCCGCCTCTTCAGCACGCCCAGCACGCGGCCCCGAAGCCGCCCCTCGGGGGCCCTGTCTCCCGAAAGGAGCTGCACCAGCACCTCATCCCCGGTGAAGGCCATCCCACAGTCCAGGCGGCCCCTGACCGGGATGGGGCCCGAGGAGGCGTCGTCCAGCGGGATGGCGGACGCCCGCTCAAAGGTCTCCTGCACGAAGGTGCAGTGACGGTACCGCCCTGGCTCCGCACGCAGCAGCTTCCGCAGCGCAGCCGGGGGCAGGTTCTCGTACAGCCGGGCCTGCCGCGGGGACTCTGGCCTGGCGACGGTGTCCAGCAGCCCGTCCTCCCCGACGGTCACCATCACCTTCTGGCTCTCATCCAGCAGCTCCCGCAGGATGGCGTCGTCAGCGTTGAGCTCCCCGTCCCACGGCCAGAAGTCAGCCTCCGCGTCCTCGGGCTCCGTGGACTCCAGGCCTGCCGCAGCGGCCGCTCCCACCGCCCAGGCCCCGGGCGCCGCGTCCTCCTTCACTGCTTCTCCTGCTGGCGCTGCCGCAGCCTCCGTCTGCGCTGTGGTTGCCGTGATGTCACCGGAGGCTGGGCTCAGAGCCTCATCTCCCGGCTCTGCCTTCACTGTGGCCGTCACCACAGTCGCTGGTTCCTCGGCCGGGTCCCCTGCTGGCTCCGGGGCAGCCTCCCAGTTCCCCGCGGCCCCAGCTCGCGTGCCTCGGGGGAGCCAGCGCCGTCTCTGCGCCACGCCCTGCTCCACCTGCTCCATGGACAGGCCCTCGGGGCAGACGCTGTGCCGTTCCACGCACTCGCGGATGAAGCTCTCCCAGAGCTTGCCACAGGCCCCGAAGGAGCAGAGGGCCACGGCGTCCCCCACCACCACCAGCTGGGACTGGGCGCGGGTCAGGACGGTGTTGAGCACGCGGGCGTCGGTGAAGAACTCGGGGGCCGGTGCCCCGGGGCTGAGCAGGCTCTGGCAGGTGTGCACCGTGCTGAGCACCACCACCCGGAACTGCCGCCCTGCAGAGGGCACGAGGTCAGGCTGGGCACGCCGGACGGTGGGACCGACCCCACGCCCGCCGATGCCAGGCTGAGTGGGCCGAGCCACCCGGGGCATCCTGGGGCAGCTGGCAGCACTCGGCCCCGCTGGTCACCCACCTGGCAGGATCTCAAAACTGCCCACAGACACCTGGCCTAGGTCCCGCCTCCTCAGCTCCTGCCTCAGTGCACCGACCTGAAGACGAAGCAGGGCCGGGGATGAGCGCCAGACGCAGTGAGGACTCCGCCACCCCCGACCAGGAAACGGCACCCCCACCAAGCTCCAGACACCTCCGGGGCCGAGCCCCACATCAGCCCTGGGAGGCAAATACTGCGGCCCCTCTTACGGATGGCGTCACTGAGGCAGCGGGCTCGTCTGTCAGCCGGCAGCCTCCCCTCCCGCAGCAGGGGTGCCGTCGGGGGCTGGCCGGGCTCACCTGAGCACCGTGGGACACGACACAGATGTGCCTCTGCTCACGGACACCCCAGCAGCTGGGCCAGGTGTTGTAGGCCTCCTGCACCTTCTCGACGGCCTGGGCAATCTCAGCCAGATTCAGCCAGGACGTCGTAGATATGTCCCGGTCTGGGCTGCCCGCCACGTGGCAGAACATGAGTGGGTAGTGCCGGGGGTGGGGCGGAACCTTGCCCCTGGCGTGGATGGGGTTGCCCTTGGCCACGTAGAAGTGCCGGGAGACGAAGCTGACGATGGCCTCCGTGCAGCGGTAGTTCTCATGGAAGACCAGGCGGCTCTGCCGTGCCACCTCGTGCGTCTCCTGCTGGTAGTACAGGAAGAGGCGGTGCAGCAGCGTGTGCTCGGCCGCCCGGGCCCTGGCAACACTGAAGAGCCGGGGCGTGACCTGCATGTGGTCGCCTGCCAGCACGAGGCGGGTGCCGCGCGAGGCGTAGGCCAGCGGGGTGAGGGCCTCACACTCCAGCATCTGGGCCGCCTCGTCGATGAGAATGTGGGAGAAGAAGCCGACCGGCACCCTGAGCTCGCGGGCCTGGGAGGTGGTGGTGACCACCACCCGGTGCCGTGCCAGCTCTGCCCACGTGGGCGGGCGGAAAGCCTGGTGGTCGTCGGTCAGGCAACAGTATTGCAGCGTGACCGGGTCCGTGTGGCTCGGTGGCCGGTCCGCGTACATCACACGGAGAGGAGTGGCCTCGGGGTGGCCGCCGCTGACGTGGCTGTGGAAATACTCCCGGATGTAGATGTCGGCAGCGCTGTGTGAGGGGAGGAGTTCATGGGCTTCTTGCTGGGGGCCTCAGTGCTGTCCGCTAAAGCACCTACTGTGTGCCCAGCCGAGCTGCCCCTGAGCACAGCCCTTGTCTGGCTGTCAGAGGTGAGCAGCAAATGCTGGTGTGGACTCTCAGGAGTCTGAGGGGCAAGAGGCCACGGAGGGCTTTGGGTAACACCTGGGCGAGCCCAGCAGCCCCTCTGACACTGCAGACACCTGCCTCCCAGGCCCCCAGAACCCCTAATCCAGAAATCAGCCCGGGACGTATGGCCACTGTCCCAGGCTCTTCCTCCCACTCCCCACTGTGCAGGGATGGGGAGGCCCCGGTCTGGGCAGCTGGTGGTGGCAGGGACCCGAGGAAACCACATAAACCAAAGGGGAACTTTGTGGTTAGGACAAAAATCTGTGTTTCTATAAAAACCAAAAACAAGATTCATCTCCAGGAACTGCTGGGTGGACCATGCTGCAGCCTTCCCCGTGACTCTCTCTTTGGGCCAGGGCCCCGGCAGAGGCACCCAGCTCCTCACCTGACAGCAGACTTGGTCACCCTGCGTGCCCTGAGCTGGGTCTGATAAAGCCAAAGTCCAAGGCTGGTCGGCTACAGGGAAGGTCCCTGCAGAACCAGAGGACTGCAGCATGCTTAGGGGCTGACTGCCTGCCCAGTGTCGGCTTGGGCTGGGCGTCAGGTGACGGGGGGCAGGCCAGGCTCGGGCTTACCTGTTGGTGTGTGTGCAGATGAGCACCTTGGCTTGAGGCCTCCGGATGACCTCGAGGGAGGCCATGGCCAGCGTGTAGGTCTTGCCGGTGCCAAAGGGGCCATAGATGAGCAGTGGGGGGACACGCTTCCCATCCCCAGGGCCCCAGCCCGCGATGAGCGCCACGGCCAGCTCCTGCTTGCGGTTGCCACGCCGCAAGGGTGGGACAGACCAAGGTCTGGGCAGGGCGCAGGTGGGCAAGTCAGGCACCACCAGCTGCTCCTCAGGCAGCGTGTCCACTGCCTGGTGCCAGAGGCGGAAGGTCATCGGGTCAATCTGGAACTGCACCTCCAGGACCAGGCGGGCCTCAGGCTGCAGCCCCAGGGCCAAGCAGCAGCGGGCGGGAAGCAGCAGCCACAGCACCTGCTCCGAGCTGGCCCGCTTCTCCAGCCGCACCTCGAACACTGCATTGTTGGGTGCGGGGACGGGGGCCACCAGGGCTGTGCTGACCGCCCGGCCCAGCAGGAAGCCCTGGTCTGTGTCTGGCATCAGGGACGGGGGGACGGGGGCCTCTGCGTACAGTGCTCCCGGAGGCGCGAAGAGCATGTTCAGCGCTGGCGTCTGCAATGCCGTCTTCAGGAACACCGGGCCCCGCAGGGTCAGCCTGGCAGGATGGCCTGGGTCAGGTCATGGGGCCACGGCTGCCAGCCCCACTGCCAAGTCCACGCCCCCATCCGCTCCTGTTGCCCCAGCCGCTCCCGTTCCCCCAGCTGCTCCCGCTACCCTCAGCCGCTCCCGTTGCCCCAGCTGCTCCTGCTACCCTCAGCCGCTCCCGTTGCCCCCCAGCTCACTTGGCCACCAGCTGCTGCTGAGCTGTCTCCTCCTCATAGAGAAACTGGTGCATCCTCTGCCGATAGTTTGTTGGTGAGATGGGGCCCGAGGCCAGGCCGCTGCGGTTGAACTCTAGGGCCAGGGCAGGGTCCTTGTACTTGGCCATCAGGGCTGTCTGCTCGGCCGTCCGCTCCACGGCAGGCACCACGTGGCGGTTGCCAGTGTGCCAGCGCTCCATCTCCTCAGGGTGGCCGAGCGCCAGACTGCTGTAGGGTTCTGGGTGACGCCCCTGGCCCAGCTGCAGCCCCAGCTTCCGCAGCAGCACCGGCCGGCGGCCAAAGTCGAAGACCACCCATTGCTCAAAGGTGCCAAAGGAGGCGGCCTGCACACTCACTCCGACCTGGAAGTCGGCAGCGGAGCTGGGCAAACGGAAGCGCTCACCCCGTGCGTAGAGCCGGCCTGACGGGAGGCCGGGAGCCACCAGGGAGAAGTTGGCTCCAGGCTCCTGCTTCAGCAGGGCCACATGTAGCAGGGGTTCCTGGAGAGGAGGCCGGACAGTGAGGAGGGCCCAGGACTCCCCCCGACCCTCCCGAGATGCAGCCTGGCCAGTGTAGCCCAAGTGCAGGGTTCAGGTCTCGGCCCTGCCACTTCCTGGATGGAACGCAAGCAGGTCACCCGGCCTCTGTCAACCTCAGTTTCCTCCTGTGCTAAATGGGGGTCGCTGAACCTTCCTGGGGCCCTTGTGGATGTTCCGTGAGGCAATGTGGGCAGCTTGAGGCCTCACCACCCACTCTCCAGGTGCCAGACCCTGGTGAATCCTTGTTTTTGTTTTTGTTTTTGAGACGGAGTTTCGCTCTTGTCGCCAGGCTGGAGTGCAAAGGCATGATCTCAACTCACTACAACCTCCGCCTCCCGGGTTCAAGTGATTCTCCTGCCTCAGTCTCCTGAGTAGATGGGATTACAGGAACCCACCACCATGATGGGTTTACTTTATTTTATTTTTATTTATTTATTTTTTTATTTATTTTATTTTTTTTTTGAGACGGAGTCTTGCTCTGTCGCCTGGGCTGGAGTGCAGTGGCCGAATCTCAGCTCACTGCAAGCTCCGCCTCCCAGGTTTACGCCATTCTCCTGCCTCAGCCTCCCGAGTAGCTGGGACTACAGGCGCCCGCCACCTCGCCCGGCTAGTTTTTTGTATTTTTTAGTAGAGACGGGGTTTCACCGTGTTAGCCAGGATGGTCTCGATCTCCTGACCTCGCGATCCACCCGTCTCGGCCTCCCAAAGTGCTGGGATTACAGGCTTGAGCCACCGCGCCCGGCCTACTTTATTTTATTTTTATTTTTTGGATTTTTAGTAGATAATCCAAATACCAGGATAATTTTTTTTTTCTTTTTTTTTTTTTTTTTTTGGATTTTTAGTAGAGACGGAGTTTTGCCATATTGGCCAGGCTGGTCTCAAACTCCCGACCTCAAGTGATCCACCTGCCTTGGCCTCTTAAAGTACTGGGATTACAGGCATGAGCCTCGGCACCTGGCCAAATCCTTGTTTTAACCCGTCTACTCTACAGAGTAACCCTACCAGGGCAGGACTCTCCCGGGCCCCCTGTCTGTAGGTGAGGAGACTGAGGCAGAGAGGCTAAGGGACCTGCCGCAGGTCACGCAGGCGCTAAGTGGTGGTGCCTTGGTATTAGCTCCATGACCTAGACTCTCGACGTCTGCCCAGGCTGAGGTCACCACTTCCCCAGGGCTCCCTCCGCCCAGTCGAAGCTGCTCTCTGCTCACCTCAGAGTGGACGGCAAACGTCCAGCTGTACTGGGTCTTCCTCTCCTGGGCCTGATACATCAGGGGCTGGTTGCAGGTGACACGCACTCCATCAAGGGTCTCTGTCAGCTGTGTGGAAGTCTAGCCTTCAGCAGGAGGCCTGGACCCCACCCCACCCACTGCCAGGGCCCACTTACCACAAGGACCTCACTGCTGCTGCGCTGGTACTCGGCCAGCAGCCGCTCCTGGTAGGGCACCAGCCCATCCTGCCAGGCCGCCTGCCCCCGCAGCTCCACAGCCCGCCTGCGCTGGATCCACTCCTGCAGCTCCTGTGCTGAGTGCGCCTTGGTGCAGGCGTCGCCATACTCACAGAGGTCAGGCCTGGGGGACAGGGAGGTCGGCAGGGCTACACGGAGGCACAGCCACCGTGCTGAGTTCAAAGGCCGGGACCCCCTCAGCCCAATGCTGGCCTCTGCAGGGAGCAGGGGCTTTATTCGTCCCACCCACTCCTGTGCTCCGGGACAAGGCCTGGCTCAAGCAGTTCCCAAACATGAGCCTCCCTTATCCAGGTCCTCAGAGGCCACCGTGGTTTCAGCCCCCAGCAGGTGGCAGGGAGGCCACCGTCCACTGAACCTGGGAGCCTCTGGCTCTGCCTACAGTGGGCTCATGCCCCACCCCAAGCTCCTGCCCCGGGCATCCTTACTTTGGGCAGAGCTCGAACTTGGAGAGTCCCGGGGGTGGGGAACGGTGCTCCCAGGGCACGGCCTGGTCGAAGGCCACCATCTGTGCGTGTTCCGAGGATGTGCAGTGGTTCTCAAAGGCCTCCTGAGAGTGGCAGGTGACCAAGCAGGCCGGGCAGTACAGCTGGGCCCCAGGGGGCTGGCCGAGGGGGACCGTGCGCCCGTCGCCATTAGGGGCAGGGTGTGTGAGCAGGTCCCCCCGCTGGAGACCACCCAGCTGCTCAGCCTCCCACACAGCCATCTCCACGGCGCTGTGTGCGAACTGGCAGCGGGACTCCCCACGCCAGCATGGCTGCCCGCGCCCCACAAACCTGCAGTAGGCGGGAGGCTGGCCAGCCCGGGGCTGTGGCCTCACCGTCACAAACTGTTGCTTGCGGCGGCCCTCAGCGCTCACATGGGCCAGGAGGGAGGGGCAGGCTCCGTGCTCAGGGCACTGCCCCTGGGGGTCCACGCGACAGACACGTGGGGGGCAGCGCCTGAAGCAGAGGGAGCAGAGCAGCTCGAAGCGGCCGCCAAACTCTGTGAGGATGGCATCAGCCGCCCGGCCTGCCCCTCCCTGGGCCCCACCGCCCTGCACCTCTGCCTTCAGCCACAGGCGCTGGAGGTTGTGCTGACGCTCAAAGGTCCAGACCAGGGCTTCCTCGCGACTGCGGGCAAAGGTGCACCGGTTTCGGTGGCGCCGGCAGCCGAGCCCAGGGCTATAGTAGCGACAGACTTGGTAGCACAAGGGCCTTGGGAAGGTGGGCCGGCAGCCCACCATGCGCCAGACCTTGCTTTTGGTGGCCTGCTTGAAGCGGGCCAGCAGGATCTCGTGGGAGCAGTCATGCTCCACCCTGCGGAGGACGTAGGTGCTTTCATTGAGCCGCTGGGTGCAGCGGGAGCAGCCCAGACACAGGTCCACCAGGGCACACAGCCGGGCCAGGGACGGCCCCCTGGTGGCCGCGGGGCTGTTGGGCAGCAGGCTGGACCCTGGAGGCGCCACCTCGAACACCAGCTTGGCTCTCCGGGACAGCGTCCGAGGCTCCTGAGCTCACGGGTCCACGTGGTCCACTAGGACTGTTGGCCACGGTTCGAAGCCTGCGACAGAAGGAGCAGGTGAGACTGAGACTGAGGCTGGGGGACATCTGCTCCACGCCCAGCTGAGAAGCATGGCCCCTCCACCAAACAAGGAGCTGGGGCTCTGCCCACCCTGAGGCTGAGGCCTTGGCAGCAGCTGTGTCCTGTCAGGGAGTCAGGACTCACTGACCCGGACACAGCCAGACCCTCCCTCCTGAAGGGTCTCAGGCCCCGCCTAGAAGGAGCCAAGGTGGCTGCTTGTGGAGCCCTGGAGGGGGCAGAGCCCTTGGCACAGTGCCGCCCCCAGGAGGTCGCACCCCTCTCCCCCAGCCAGGGGTCCTGTGCACCCCAGGGCCTCAGGCTCCTGACTCTTCTAAGGACACAGAACCTCCTTTTCTGTTAAGTGACCACTGGCCCCAGGAAAAGAGGTCCCGACATCTGCACCTGGGGAGGGGCCTCAGGGAGAGGAGGGTGCAGTGCTCACCAGAGCTCAGGGTGTCAGGAAGAGATGGGTCCCCGGGTCCCCACTGCAGCTGAGATGCAACAAGAGGAGGAAGTTTAAAAGCAACAGACTGGAGGCAGACTTGAGTATGAGAACCCAGCACTCCCCGGGGACCCCTCTGAGAAAACATCCGAGTCTGCCGTCCAAAAAGGACAGGAGCTGAGACCCCAAAATCCTGCGCTCCCAGTGGGTGCACAGACCACAGGGCTGGGGCTTGCTGTGGAGCACGCCGGTCCCGGGCGGGCTGCACTGTCCCGGGCTGGGTCTGCGGCTCCTGGGACCCCGCACCCCCGGCTGCACTCGCCCTCCTGGACCCCTGCGCCCCCGGCCCCGCCACCCTGGGACCCCGTGCTCACCCTCCTGGAGCTGCCCCTGGACCCCCGTACCCCCGCGCCCCCGCCCTGGGACCCCTGCGCTCACCCTCCTGGAGCCGCCCCTGGGCCCCTGTGCCCCCGCCCCTCCGCCCTGGGACCCCTGTGCTCACCCTCCTGGAGCTGCCCCTGGACGCCCGTGTCCCCGCCCCTCCGTCCTGGGACCCCTGCGCTCACTCTCCTGGAGCTGCCCCTGGGCCCCCGTGCCCGCGCCCCTCTGCCCTAGGATGCCTGCGCTCACCCTCCTGGAGCTGCCTGCCCTGCCGAGCCTGCCCAGGAGCTCTCAGTTTCGATTCTGCCCCGGGCACTGACGCCGATCGCGGAAATTACCTCACCGCCCCCCGCCCCGCCCCGCCCTGCCCCGCCTCCAGCGACAGCTCGGCCCCCACTGCGAGGGAACCTCGGGGAAGCGCCAGCGAGCGAAGGGCGCCCCTCCCTAAAGGACCAGTGCCGTCGGAGGCGGGGATGGCTGGGGGTGGAGACTCCTTTCCCGCACCCCTCCAGGGCCCCACGCCCCGTCCAGCCCCTTTACACACCAGAGACGCCCCAATGGTGTGCCAGGCGGAGGGGGTGAGACCCTTCCCGGCCCTGGACGGCAGGAGGGCCTGGTGACTCCATCAGCCCTGGAGAAATCCAGGCTCAGCTGACCTGGAAGCCTGGGTCCTCTGACCGGCAGGACCTGCCTGTGGCCCTGGTGTTGCTCCGACCCCGAGTCCCTTCTGTCACTAACCAGGATATGGCAGGAATGGCCAAGTGGCCGCCGGGTCCCAGAGTCAGCACGCCTGGCGCTTTGCTCTCTGGACTGGCTCTGGGTCAGCCCTGTGGGGAGGCCCCATGGAAGAGCTGAGGCCTCCAGCCCACCTGCAGCTCGAGTCCCAGCCCCAGCCTTACTGCCATCTCAGGGAGACCCTGAGGCCTAACCCTCCCACCTAGACCACGCCCAGCTGTTAGATGTCTATGTTGTTTAAAATAAACATCCAATTAGCCAGGGGTGGGGGCGGGCAGCTGTAGTCCCAGCTACTCAGGAGGCCGAGGCAGGAGAATTGCTTGAACCAAGGAGGTGGAGGTTGCAGTGAGCCGAGATTGTGCCACCGCACTCCAGCCTGGGTGACGGAGCAAGACTCCGTCTCAAAACAAATAAATACATAAAATAAACATCTACGTTGTTTTAAGCCACTGAGCTTTGGGGCGATCTGTTCTGCAGCAGTAGGTAACGGACAGTTATGCTGCCCCTGAAACAAGGAAGCAAGGCTGCCATGCAAGGCCAGCACCTCGTGGGGAGGGCTGGGCTGGGGGCTCACAGCTACCTCGGGAGGTCGGCTGGGTGCGCCGTCAACCACCAGGGAGCCTCTCCGCAGACCAATCACGTTCGAGCTCCTCGGAGAGGGCGGGACCGCCAACCACCAGGGAGCCTCTCCGCGGACCAATCACGTTCGAGCTCCTCGGAGAGGGCGGGACCGCCGACGACAGCAGCCCCAGGGGCCGAGCGGGCTCCGCGTGCACACAACGCTGCGAGAACTTGTGCGGAACGCCGTGTTCCTGCATGGGGAGGCTTCACATCACACAAAGATGTGAGTTCTTCCTAAATTAACCTGCAGTCTCACGGTGGACACGCTGACTTTCACGTTCATTTGGAAAAGCATTATTACATCACCAAGCAACGCTGGGCAGGACTTTGGTTTTTTTTTTTTTTTTTTTTGTTTTTTTTTTTTTTTTTTTTGAGACCGGGTCTCAGTCCATCGCCTGGGCGTGAGTGCAGTGATGCCATCACAGTTCACTGCAGCCTCGACCTCTGTCTGACTCAAGCAGTCTTCCCACCTCAGCCTCCTGAGCAGTTGGGACTACAGGTGCACACCACCACAGTTAGCTATTTTGGAGTTTTTTCTATGTTTTTCAGAGATGGGGTTTCTCAATGCTGCCCAGGCTGCTGTTGAACTCCTGGGCTCAAGCAAACCACCCACCTTGGCCTCCTTGAGTGCCAGGATTACAAGCGTGTCCTGATGCCCAAACCAGGATGATGACTAAAAAGGAGTCACAGCAGGTGCTGGCACGACTTACTAAACACACACCACACTGCAAAGTCACTGAACCCGGTGTGGATGCGCAGGTCCAGGGCAGAACAGAGAGTCCAGAAATAGAGTCACACTCAGGAGTCTGGGGTGGGATGGAAGATTGGCTCTCGGCCAGGCACAGTGGCTTACACCTGTAATCCCAGCACTTTGGGAGGCAGAGGCAGGGGGATCACCTGAGGTCAGAAGTTCGAGACCAGTCTGGCCAACATGGCGAAACCCCATCTCTACTAAAAATACAAAAATTAGTCAGGCATGGTGGCGCACACCTGTAATCTCAGCTACTCGGGAGGATGAGGCAGGAGAATCACTTAAACCCGGGCGTCGGAGGTTGCAGTGAGCCGAAATGCTGCCACTGCATTCCAGCCTAGGTGACAGAGTGAGACTCCATCTTGAAAAAATAAAAATAAAAATAAAGAATGTCCCAAACCCAAAACACTGACGATGCCAAATCCTGGTGAGGACGTGGAGCAACAGGAACTCTCATTCATTGCTGGCGGGAGTGTGAGGTGGTGCCTCCACTGGCAGAAGACACTTTAGTAGTTTCTTACAAAACTAAATACATTCTTACCACACAACCTAGCAGTTCTTACAAAACTAAATACATTCTTACCACACAACTAGCAGTTCTTACAAAACTAAATGCGTTCTTACCACACAACCTAGCAGTTCTTACAAAACTAAATACATTCTTACCACACAACCTAGCAGTTCTTACAAAACTAAATACATTCTTACCACACAACCTAGCAGTTCTTACAAAACTAAATACATTCTTACCACACAACTAGCAGTTCTTACAAAACTAAATGCATTCTTACCACACAACCTAGCAGTTCTTACAAAACTAAATACATTCTTACCACACAATCTAGAAGTTTCGCCCCTTGGTATTTACCCAAACCAGTTAAACGCTTATGTCCACACAAAAACTTGCATGAGGGTTTTTAACAGCAGCTTTACTCAAAATTGCCAAAACTTGGGAATCAGCCAAGACGTCCCTCAGCAGCTGAACGGTGCACTGTGGCCCATCCACACAGTGGCATGTCACAAAGCACTCCACCCTCTGCGGGGACTCTGCCCTCTGGAGTGCCCTGGGCTGGACAGGGCTGGACAGGCCACAGCCCATTCCCCACTCCTGCGTCCTCAGCTGAGGAGTGGCCAGTGCTGCAGTCGGCCACCAGGGACACTCAGTGGGTACAAGACATGACCCCTTGTAGGTCTGCATCTTGTGGCCTCTGAAACCCCATGAAGTATCAGGAGCAGGAGGTATCATGGTGGGATACTGAGGGGTATAGCTCCCTTCAGGGCCAGAGGGGATGATGGGGGTGATTGGGCCGTGTGAGCAAACGGGAAGGGTCACAGCGTAGAGAATGGGTAGCAGGAGGGTAGGAAGGGCCAGAGGTGGGAGTCAGGTAGTTCTATCGACCCGAGAGAGATGGAGGGGGCCTGGCCTCACAAGAAGGGAATGCATTGTGGATGTGAGGTTGCAGGAAGGTGGGCTGAGCCAGTGGGCAGGTGTTGGTGCTCCCCTCCCCCATGGGGTGTGATGGGGACTGAGTATGGGAGGGAATATGGAGCAGGAGCTCTGTCTCGTACGCATGGAATCTGAGGAGCTGGCAGATGGCCTGTGGGGAGGGTGGTCCCGTGCCAATGTCTGCTGGAAGGACATGCCTGTGCATTTGTCAGCTCTGGGCTGCAGCAGGGCACAGGCGTGGGAGAGCAGCCATGGCAGAGGGGAAGGTTTCAGAGTGGACTCTTGCAACCAGCGCCCTGTGCCCCTCCAGCCACCACCCCAGATGGCATCCAGTGACCCGGCTTTCGACGCCATTCTGCCTTGAGGGAAGCGTCCAACTTTCCTAAGTGGAACCACACAGTGTGGACTTCTGTGTCTGCCTCTTGCTTGGCCGTGAGTCTGGGAGGCCGGCCTGTGGCTGGTGTGCAGGTTCCTATGGCCCTGGGTGGACAATGGCAGCAGGGAGGGGAACAGCATCGGTGACAAGGCGGCTCTGGGACTGAGCCCTGGGAGAGGGGAGCAAGTGCTCCCCTGGGGGTGAGTCTGTTGAGCTCCTGACTGGTGGTTGCAGGCCCCTGTGCCGCTGTGACCTCTCCTTGCCCGTGGGTGTGGTGCCTCCGACGCCAAGGCTGTTCTTACTATCGTCCTCCAGCGACTTGCAGGACACCCTCAAAACCCTCACCAGGCACCAAATTGGCTGATGCTCTTGATCTCGGACTTGCCAGCGTGCAGAACTGCAGAAATGAATCTCTGTTGCTTGCAAGCCCCCCAAGCCTGTGGTATTTGGTTGCAGTAGCACTAATGACTAAAACAGCCATGATCCTCCCAACAGGCCTGTTGACAACTCCGACGGGTGCTGGGGAGAGGCGGAGAAGGGCACAGAGCACCTGCTGTGATGAAATCAGCTTTGACCTCGGGACACCCTGGAAGGGTCCTGAAGCCCCCAGGCTACTTGGAAGGACTAAGCATGTGGGTGCGAGTGGCCCGGGGCGGGGGTGGCAGCCGGCGCTGTTTGCATTGGGCATGTTTATAGACTTGATTTCTCTCCACACTTCATTCCAAGAGATAGACACTCAAACTATGAAAATTGTTTTTATTTTAAATCAAAGTACCAGGCAGATACTTGCAAAACAACATACAAAGCAAAACTCAAACACGGCCCTTCCCCAGGGCGCCTCTGAGCAGGCACAGAGAAGTTCTCGCCCTCTGCAAAATCCAGTCCAATCCTATCTTCTCAGAAAACCAAACCAAAGGCAGCCATGAAAACCTGTGTTCTGTATGTGGTTGAGAAGGTCTTCCTCTCTGAGGACTGGCTGGCCCCAAGTGCAGAACTGGGAGGTCCAGGGAACCCTGCCCCGGAGGAGCCAGCAGGACCTGGAGGAGCCGGGGGCAGTGCTGACGACCTGCCCAGCCCACTGCAGTGTGGTTCCCGTGCGGATGGGGGCTTCTCCAGGGCCCTTCCCCATGCTGGGGCTTGGAACCCCTGCCAGAAGCAGCTGGGTTGGCGGCAGACGTCCCCGAGGGCCTTGGGAAGCACTGGGAATGGGCTCCCAGCCCTGCTGGAATGGGGGATTGGGAATTAATTCTGAAGCTGGTTGTGGCTTATTTTTGTATGGCTCTGAAATTAACTTCCTCTCCCAATGCCTCAATAGCTGAAGGGCAGGAGCAGAAAAGGTCCCAACCTTGTTCTTAAAAAGAAAGGAAATGAACCCACAAACCAATGGAAGTTCTGTTCAGCGAGGGCTGCCAAGGCAGACCCACTCATGACTTTGACAAAGGGAAGCAGCTGGAAGGTTGCGGGTCCCAGGGTCACAGGCAGCTGTATTAGCGACAGGTTCTGAGCTGGTGGGGTGGGGGCTACGGGGCCCTCCTGAACCCCGTAAGGTCATACCGCTGCACGCTGCAGAACTCAACTGGAGTGGAAATGAGTTTAAAACGGAGTATGTACATCAAAAGGTCAACATCACGCCGAAACCAGCTGACTGTGACAACAGCAAACAGCAAACAAAAACGTAACAGAGAAAACAAACAAGACACAGCCTCAGTAGCTTGACATGGGTGGAGGCAGCCAGGACAGGGCCCTGGTGACAACGGCACAGAGGTGGGGTCTGGGCCGCTCGCTGGACGGACAGCCAGCCAGTTTCCTTCGGAGCAGTGAAGTGGGACACGGGACCCTCGCATTGCGGGGCCTCAGACGGGCCTTCAGCTGCCGACAGAATCAGGAGGAGCATCCAGGGGCCTCTGGCCCTCAGGGTCCTCCTGGGACATACCCTGCTGGAGACGGCAGGAGCCCTGGGCTGGCTGCTCCCTGAGATGTCTGCCCCAGGGCCCTGGCCTGGAGGGGCCTCAGCCTGGTCTTCCTTGAGTCCAAGGCCAGGTCTGGGGACAGTCATGGACAGCCCTTCCAGACAGGCTCTGGGCTCCACCTTTGGCAGCTGCCCTGACCAGCCCACCCGGGCAGCCTCCTAAACACCCAGAGGCTCTCCCTTGGACAGAGACCACCGAGGGCCAGCCCAGGGGCTGCATGGGGGCCGGGGGCTGTTCTGTGGCCAAGCAGACCAAGCCGAAGGGCCCCCACGTGAATCCTCCACCTCCATAGCAACTGGTTCTGTTTATGCCCCTGCCCCAGGACTGAAGCCCTCGGGACACACCTCACGGATCTCAGATCCCTGCGAGGGGCCAGCTCAGGCAGAGGCTGCCCAGGACCTCCGCACCCGGTCAGGTGCACTCACAGGGGCTCAGGGGCCACCCCCAGAGCTAACTTGGGAAGCCTAGGCACTCAGCATTATTTTGGTTGAAAATGCTATAAATCCGACTCTTCCTAGAAGCCTACTAAGCAATTCACTTAAAAACACCCTCAGTACATGTGCAACAATGCCTGGACCACGCCTCATCTGTGCGGCCCC
The DNA here is from genome assembly GCF_037993035.2 of Macaca fascicularis. Taxonomy (NCBI): domain Eukaryota; kingdom Metazoa; phylum Chordata; class Mammalia; order Primates; family Cercopithecidae; genus Macaca; species Macaca fascicularis. The sequence continues at coordinate 119,711,205 of NC_088384.1, forward strand.
TGGGCCACCTGAGCACCGGCTGGGGGTGGGGGAGGAGGGCACCCACCGGGATCTGCACCCCAAGCTCCGGGTGCACGTTCCCACACAGGAGGAGAACGGGGTGCCAGCCACACTAAACCTACAGAAAACTGTGGGAAGAAACCAAATCCATAGGATCCATAGGGTTCACACTTGGGCTCAGCTCCCAAGTCATGTGTTAGTAGCATCCCCAGGGACCTGGCTGGGTGCAGACACCGGGACCTCGCCACCCGCTGCACCGCGTCCGGCACCTGCAGGGTCGTGCTCGGCACCCTGGCTCTGCTTCCTCTGCCTCAGCTGCACCCAGGCTCCCCCCCGCCCCCGCCCACCTGGCTCCTGATCAAGGCCCAATGTGTAAACAGTATTAATAAGCAACAGATGGAAAAATATATTTCCCAAGAAAAAAGGGGGGGAAACGTGGGACCTGAAGACCGATTTCCAGGTTGCTCTCGCTGTTCTGTCCCCTTCTCTCTTCTCGTGATTTGTTTTGGCGATTCCTCTCTTTGGTTCTGCAGCCCACGTGACGCACCTGCCCGAGCCAGCCCTGCGGCCTCTGCCCGTTTCCTGCTGCCGCAGCTGAGAGGCAGCCAGCCCCGTCCGTCCCAGGGGCCTCGCCCTCCCGTCGGCTACTTCCGCTCGTGGTCCTCTGCCACGGCAGCCACCTCAATGGTGGCCGTGTGCTCCTCGGGCCCGGGGGCAGCCCCTGTGGGCACTGTCACAATTGTGCTGGCGCCAGGCGAGGCCTGGGCCACGTTCTGCAGGGTGGGGCCCAGGCCAGGCAAGGTGAGCAGCTGCAGCGGGCTGACCACCTTGAACACCGTGCTACCGTCCTGCACGGCGGCCGTGCTCAGGACCGTGAGGCTGGATGCATCCGGGTGGATCTCCACTGTGCTGGGGTAGGTGGAGCCGGAGGAGGCCAAGACTGTGTAGCCCCCAAGCAGCGGGGAGGCTGGGGAGCTGGCAGGGGGTGCCTGAAGGGAACCCTTGCCCAGGATGGTGGAGGGCAGGGTGGACACCACTTTACCAAGGGGCACGCTGGTCAGCTGGGGGACGGGCACGCCCGGGCCGAGCGCCAGCTGGGCAGACTGGGTGAGCACCTGCGAGGCCATGGCGGCCGGTCCTGATGTGGCACGTGCAAGCCGGGGCCGCTTCACAGGCGGTGGCAGGGAGACCGGAGTCAGCGTCATGAGCACGTTGCTGAGGTGCTGGGACTTGTGCTTCAGCTCCTTGGCTCGGCGGCGATGCTCATCACACTGCTGCTCCAGGGCTGCCGGGAGGGGCAGACGGCATCACACGGGGGACGGGGGCAGACACGCCACACCATCTGGGTGGCTCCTGGGTCAGTGGCAACCCAGGTCTGCTCACTTGATGCCACAAACCCAGATGACCACGTGGCCACTCACCAAAGGTGAGGTCTGTGGGAGACGGGGCCCAAGATGGCCCTTGGGGTAGATACAAGCCTGTGCTGACCCAGGGTCTGCACTGACCCGGGGCCCGTGTGCAAATGTGGCAATGCCGTCTCAGACCCTCCCGCGCTGACCCAGGGACTGTCTCAGAACCCCCTGCACTGACCCAGGGCCTGTGTGCAAGTGTGGCAATACTGTCTCAGACCCTCCCACACTGACCCAGGGCCTGTCTCAAACCCTCCCGCACTGAGCAGGGCCTGTCTCAGACCCTCCCACACTGACCCAGGGCCTGTCTCAGACCCTCCTCAGAAGCTCCCCGTGGTGGCTATGACTCCAGGGAATGCATGTGGACGCACAGCCAGGGGGTGAACCCGTGGGCTCCCAGGTCCTCAGCCTGCCGCCCGGGGGCCGGGGCGGTCTCGGCGTACCTGCCAGGTCCCGGGCATACTGCTCCCGCGAGCGGTCCATCTGGCACTTGTGGCTGGCCAGCACCTTCTTCACCAGGTCTAGCATGCCGAAGTTCTGCACAATGTTGTTGAGGAGCACAGCATCTGAAAGGGCAACGCGGACACTCGGTGGGAACCCGGGCCCTTCCTAGACAGCCGGAACAACAACGGCAACGCGGACACTCGGTGGGAACCCGGGCCCTTCCTAGACAGCCGGAACACCACAGGCAACGCGGACACTCGGTGGGAACCCGGGCCCTTCCTAGACAGCCGGAACAACACAGGCAACGCGGACACTCGGTGGGAACCCGGACCCTTCCTAGACAGCCGGAACAACACAGGCAACGCGGACACTCGGTGGGAACCCGGGCCCTTCCTAGACAGCCGGAACAACAACGGTAACGCGGACACTCGGTGGGAACCCGGGCCCTTCCTAGACAGCCGGAACAACAACGGTAACGCGGACACTCGGTGGGAACCCGGGCCCTTCCTAGACAGCCGGAACAACAACGGTAACGCGGACACTCGGTGGGAACCCGGGCCCTTCCTAGACAGCCGGAACAACAACGGTAACGCGGACACTCGGTGGGAACCCGGGCCCTTCCTAGACAGCCGGAACAACAACGGTAACGCGGACACTCGGTGGGAACCCGGGCCCTTCCTAGACAGCCGGAACAACAACGGTAACGCGGACACGCGGTGGGAACCCGGGCCCTTCCTAGACAGCCGGAACAACAACGGTAACGCGGACACGCGGTGGGAACCCGGGCCCTTCCTAGACAGCCGGAACAACAACGGTAACGCGGACACTCGGTGGGAACCCGGGCCCTTCCTAGACAGCCGGAACAACAACGGTAACGCGGACACTCGGTGGGAACCCGGGCCCTTCCTAGACAGCCGGAACACCACAGGCAACGCGGACACTCGGTGGGAACCCGGGCCCTTCCTAGACAGCCGGAACAACAACGGCAACGCGGACACTCGGTCGGAACCCGGGCCCTTCCTAGACAGCCAGAACACCACAGGCAACGCGGACACTCGGTGGGAACCCGGGCCCTTCCTAGACAGCCGGAACAACAACGGTAACACGGACACTCGGTGGGAACCCGGGCCCTTCCTAGACACCCGGAACAACAACGGTAACACGGACACTCGGTGGGAACCCGGGCCCTTCCTAGACAGCCGGAACAACAACGGTAACACGGACACTCGGTGGGAACCCGGGCCCTTCCTAGACAGCCGGAACAACAACGGTAACGCGGACACGCGGTGGGAACCCGGGCCCTTCCTAGACAGCCGGAACAACAACGGTAACGCGGACACTCGGTGGGAACCCGGGCCCTTCCTAGACAGCCGGAACAACAACGGTAACGCGGACACTCGGTGGGAACCCGGGCCCTTCCTAGACAGCCGGAACAACAACAGCAACGCGGACACTCGGTCGGAACCCGGGCCCTTCCTAGACAGCCAGAACACCACAGGCAACGCGGACACTCGGTGGGAACCCGGGCCCTTCCTAGACAGCCGGAACAACAACGGTAACACGGACACTCGGTGGGAACCCGGGCCCTTCCTAAACACCCGGAACAACAACGGTAACACGGACACTCGGTGGGAACCCGGGCCCTTCCTAGACAGCCGGAACAACAGTAACACGGACACTCGGTGGGAACCCAGACCCTTCCCAGAGAGCCGGACAACCAACGGTAACGCAGACACTCGGTGGGAACCCGAGCCCTTCCTAGACAGCCGGACACCACTCTGGGGCTGCTCCTCAGGAACCCGGCCAGCCAGGAGTCCGGTTCAGAGGGAGAAGACTGAGATGCACCAAGGCGATCCTCCCACCAGGTTCAGCCTCAGCACAGCGAGGGTCCCAAGCCTAGATTCAGCCTCCAACCCAGCAGCAAAGAAGGGCCTGGGGCAGGAGGGCCAGTGGCCTCACCTCCTGCAGACACTCCTGGGCTGAGGAGCCGGCAAGAGGGAAGATGCAGCTCCTCACCTCGAAGCTGCAGGGGAGGGTCCTGGACCCGCTGCTGCAGGCCTCTCATGGTCTCCATCAGCTCCTGGTGGAACTCCTGGATGACCTCGTCCAGCAGGCCGGCGTCCTTCAGCCCCCGCCAGAAGGTAAATGTGTCATCTGTGAGGGAAAGAGTGGGTTCAGTGGGCAGGGAAAGCGCTGCTACACGGGGCAGCCACCACAGCCACGAGGACACCACCACAGCCACGAGGACACCATGCCAGAGCCGGCAGCGCCTGGCACTGAGCTGGGCTTGCACTGCCCAGACACATCCACAGTGCTGAAATCTAGCAGGTCAGCCACAGAGCTCAGCCTCAGAGCACCCAAGATAACGCTGCTGGAGCCAGACCTTTCTCCACAAAGACCCCACTGGTCCCACCTGGATTCCTGGAGCCCCTGTGTGGCCTGAGGCGGGCAGAGACCCCACCACCCCGCCAGAGCTTGTGAGCAGCCCAGAAGGAGGAACCTCGTACCTCCGATGGCCGCGGTCCAGTCCCCAGGGTCCTCACATGTCTCTATGGTGATGGTCGCAGGAGATCCATTCACTGTAGCCAAAAGGAAACCTCGGGTGAGAGCTGAGAGCACCATAGTCCCAGCCCACACACTGTCCGCCCTCCTCACACCAGTCCCAACCCCACACGCCCCACACACCCACACCCACACACCCCACACCCCCACACACCTCACACACCCACACACCCCACACCCCCACACACCTCACCCACACACCCACACACCCCACACTCCCACACACCTCACACACCCACACACCCCACACCCCCACACACCTCACACACCCACATACACACCCCCACACACCTCACACACCCACACACCCCACACACCCACACCCCCACACACCCCACAGTCTGCCCTCCTCACACCACAGTCCCAGCCCACACTGTCCGCCCTCCCCACACCAGTCCCAACCCCACACACGCCACATGCCCCACACACCTCACACACCCCACACCCCTACACACCACACCCACACACCCACACACCCACACCCACACACCCCACACACTGTCCGCCCTCCTCACACCACCTTCTGAACCACTCCATCTGTTTTCACAAAACTGACAAACACAGGATACACACTAGTACAGCCAAAATGTTTTCCTGACTTGTATCTTACAGCTATTTTTAATCACAGACGTTGTCAAACATACAAAGGAGAAAGAACACAAAAACAAATCCCTTAAACCTGTCACCCAGTTTCAGCAAATCCTCAACATTTTCTCTGCTTGTCCATTTACGATTTTACTCAAGAAGCACTTTTGACTTGACCGTCAGGAGACCAGGTGATCCTTCTGCTTGACTTGTTTTCCCACTGACGAGAGTCTGGAATCCTGCTCTGCGGCTCCATCTGTCGCCCGTGGGGCTTGCCCTCACCTCACCTCTTCAAGTGATGCTTCATTGAAGTCATCATAAATCTCAGTATCTATCATGTTTCCATTTTTCTACACCAGAACAAGTATGGCTTTGAGAGACAGAAACTGTCCTGGTTCTTCCCGTGGGTCCCTCTCTAGTGACTACAGAACACGACTGGCCGTGTCGTTCATATTTGGCCATTTTGGGTGTTGCTGATGGAGACTTTATACGCAGATCTGGCTTAAAAAACAAACCCGGCCGGGCGCGGTGGCTCAAGCCTGTAATCCCAGCACTTTGGGAGGCCGAGACGGGCGGATCATGAGGTCAGGAGATCGAGACCATCCTGGCTAACACGGTGAAACCCCGTCTCTACTAAAAATACAAGAAAATTAGCCGGGCGAGGTGGCGGGCGCCTGTAGTCCCAGCTACTCGGGAGGCTGAGGCAGGAGAATGGCGTGAACCCGGGGGAGCGGAGCTTGCAGTGAGCCGAGATCGCGCCACTGCACTCCAGCCTGGGGCACAGAGCAAGACTCCGCGTCAAAAAAAAAACAAACAAACAAAAAAAACAAACAAAAAAAAACAAACCCGGGGCCGGGCGCGGTGGCTCAAGCCTGTAATCCCAGCACTTTGGGAGGCCGAGACAGGCGGATCACAAGGTCAAGAGATCGAGACCATCCTGGCTAACACGGTGAAACCCCGTCTCTACTAAAAAATACAAAAAAAACTAGCTGGGCGAGGTGGCGGGCACCTGTAGTCCCAGCTACTCGGGAGGCTGAGGTAGGAGAATGGCACAAACCCGGGAGGCAGAGCTTGCAGTGAGCTGAGATCCGGCCACTGCACTCCAGCCCGGGTGACGGAGCGAGACTCCGTCTCAAAAAAAAAAAAAAAAAAAAAAAAATTCCAGCACTTTGGGAGGCTGAGGCAGGTGGATCACGAGGTCAGGAGATCGAGAACAGCCTGGGCAACACAGCGAAACCCTGTCTCTACTAAAATACAAAAAGTTAGCTGCGCGTGGCGGCGGCGCCTGTAATCCCAGTCACTTGGGAGGCTGAGGCAGGAGAATCGCTAGAACCCGAAAGGTGGAGGTTGCAGTGAGCCGAGATTGCGCCACTGCACTCCAGCTGGGGCAACAGAGTGAGACTCCGTCTCAAAAAACAAAAACAAAAACAAACCTGGAAGCAGTTTAGCGTTTTGGTAATGCTGGCCTTTTCACATTCATCAAAGACATGGCAGTGGTGAATATTACTCATATTATACATCCGGAATTATTTGGGGCATGAATGAGTGTCTCTCCTAGTTTGGGCTGATACACCACCTTTTACTAACTCTGGAATTATTTGGGGTGTGAGTGAGTGTCTCTCCTAGTTTGGGCTGATACACCACCTTTTACTAACTGCACAGTGGCCAAGTCAATGGTTCTCAGAGACTTCAGGTTAAAGAACCCAAATCATCTTCAGAAGAGCTGAGCCTCAGCCTAGCTGTGCGGCACTGACTACAGGGCGTGGAAGGCCCAGTCCCTTTCCTAGCAGGCGGTCAGGCAGGGCCAACACTAACATGGTGGAGGCCCCGGGGAGGACAGACAGGAGGCTGGGCTCTACCCGGCCCCTCCGACCACAGCAGCCCAAGTGTCCTGGGCTTCTCAGGACTCAGCACTGAACCTGCCAGGCTGCCCCGGCAGGACGTGGAAGGGGGCCCAGGAGAAGGGTGAGGCCTCGCTACTGCCCAGGCTGGAGGGCAGTGGTGCGATCTCGGCTCACTGCAACCTCCGCCTCCTGGGTTCAAACGATTCTCCTGCCTCAGCCTCCCAAGTAGCTGAGACTACAGGCACGTGTCACCGCACCCAGCTAACTTTTGTACTTTTAATAGAGACTGCGTTTCACCCCGTTGGCCAGGCTGATCTCGAACTCCTGGCCTCAAGCAATCCGCCTGCCTCAGCCTCCCAAAGTGCTGGGATTACAGGCGTGAGCCACCGCGCCTGGCCTAACTTTAGTTTTAAGAAAAATTTCTCTATTCGTAAAGCTGGAAAGAAAGGGAATAACCTTTCCACAATTTACAGCTACAGACAACATGGAAGATTACCTAAACCGTCATCCAAAAAACCAAGTGGCGGGAATACCTGCAGCAAAGCACCCAGCACGGAAGGCCGGGGAGCAGGCGTGCAGCTCCATAAACCGCCAGGTCAGGAGGAAAGCAGATCCAGATTTGGGGCTGGGCCATGGGGGTGGGAGGGAGGGGGCCGGTGGGCGCCCAGGCACTCTCTGTTACTCGCTATACCCTTCCTTGCGTGTGAGTTATTATATTACAATGAAAATGGCTTAGAAAGAAAAGTGCTTCCATCTTCCTTGTCAATGAAAGCAGCAATTCTGCCAGCTCTCCTCTGTGAGGAAGGAGGAGGCTGATCCCAGACACTCAGGGCTGCAGGCAGGAGACCAGCAGCCCTGGCCTGAGCCAACGCCCGGGGCCAGGGAGGCCACCCAGGGGCACGTCACCCTCTGTGGCCATGGCCAGGGTGGGGTCAGGAGGAGCAGCCCGTGCACCTACCGTCGGCTGCGGCGGGCGTGAGGGGAATGTACTCGGCCGACGTGGGACTGCTCAGGGACACGCGGGCTCCTGAGAGGTCGATCTTCGTGCTGCGGCAGGTGTTGGAGCAGACCTTGTCGTGCTGGTAGAAGTCCAGCTCCCCGGAGTCCATGATCTTCCTATGGCAGGGGGTGGCACGGAGCGTCCAGGTCAGCCCCAGAGCCGAAGGCACCTGCCCGCCCTCCCTGACCTGGGCCATCCACCTGTGTGGGCCAGTCCTGGCCGAGGCGCTGGCAGCTCCACAGAGGAGGGTGGGCTCCGCTTCCCTCAGCGCAAGCTCAGCGTGCAGGACCCTGCTGCTGAGGAAGCAGCCGGCCCAGCCCCACACCACGGCACTGTCCCCAGGAAGGAGGCGCGCGCTGGCCAGCGGGTATCCTGGAGGTGCCCATCAGAATCTGTGGGGCTGGGCCTTTCTGGGACGTTCCACTACCCAAGTCCTAAGGGAGTGACCCATAGCTAACAAAGGTTGGCCTGGCCCCCCTGCATCATGCATGACTCATTCGGAAGCAGAGGAAGGTGGGAAACCACTTCCAGGAGAAGCCTTCCTCCTTCTAAAGGCACAAAGACAGCAAGGGAGAGTGATGAGGGCGCAGGAGAGCACCAACAGCCATGGCTGCCGCTCACCTCATCTTTACCAGGAAGGCTTCCCATGGCCCAAACTGCCAAGACCCGCCCTCCCAGGGCCCTCTCTTCCACCTCTCCGGAGGTCCAGGGTCTCAGTCCTGTGTGTCCCAGTGAGCCTGCCTCGACCCATGAAACAAGGGTCAGAGGCTCCGGCCACATTCAATCTTTGGGCAGCGCTGACCTCAGGCACACACAGGCTGATGCTTCTGTGGTCAGCTCAGGACCTGCCTACCTGGCCGGTGGTCCCCACAGCTGTGCCACCAGCCACGTTCCAGAAAAATCAGAGGCCAGCTCAGCTGGACAGGACCTGAGCCATGGGGAAGGACCCAGGGCCAGTCACTCGTGAGGCCTCAAACTCTGACTCCAGCACAAAGCAGGGGCCCTCCTTGGGAAGCAAGGCAGAGGCCAGGCCCACAAAGACCGAGACTGCGGCTTGTGATTCACAGATAAAGTGGAGGCTGGGCGTGGCGGCTCATGCCTGCAATCCCAGCACTGTGGGAGGCTGAGGCAGGTGGATCTCCTGAGGTCAGGTGTTCGAGACCAGCCTGGCAAATATGGCGAAATCCCGTCTCTACTAAAAATACAAAAATTAGCTGGGCGTGGTGGCAGGCACCTGTAAACCCAGCTACTGGGGAGGCTGAGGAAGAGAATCGCCTGAACCCAGGAAGCAGAGTTTGCAGTGAGCCAAGATCATGCCACTGCACTCCAGCCTGGGCAACAGAGCAAGACTCCGTCTCAAAAAAAAAAGTGATAGAAAGGACAGAAATAAAGAATAACATAAAAGGCCAAAATCTGATGCACAAATACCAGATTATACCTTGTTTTTATTTTCAGAATGCATAACTGAAACAGACCCTTTTCTTTTCCCTTTTATTCTTGTTTTTTCTTTTTGAGACAGTCTCACTCTGTAACCCAAGCTGGATTGCAATGGCACAATCACAGCTCACTGCAGCCCAGATTTCCAGGCTGAAGTGATCCTTCTACCTTAGCCTCTTGAGTAGCTGGGACCACAGGCATATGCCACCAAATCGAGATAATTTTTTTTATTTTTAGTAGAGATGAGGTCTCATTATTTTGCCCAGGCTGGTCTCAAACTCCTGGCATCAAGTGATCCTCCTGCCTCAGCCTCCTAAAGTGTTGGGATTACAGGTGTGAGCCACCATGCCCGGCCAACCCTCTATTTTACAACAGTGAAATAGCCACAAGTGCCTTCAGGTAAAGAATTGGTGGATATTAAAATAACTGACAAAACAATTCTAAAAGTCTGATAGTGTCCCTGTTGGCAGGGGTGTGGGAGATGGGTTAGTGTTTCGGGTGTGAGCAGGTGCAGTCACCCGGGAGGTTGTCAGCACTTACCACATCTAAAACACGCCTCATCTTCAAAATCTCAAAACCCCATAAGAAAGCAAGAGTTGCCAGGGCCCCTTCCACGAGGGAGGCTGACCCTGGTGCCAGCGCCCACCTGAGCATGATGCCGTTCATGCGGATGGCTCTCTTCCAGTCCTTGAGCGTAGACTTCCCGGCCAGGTGTACAAATTCCTTCGGGCTGATCACATGCTCGTCGTACTGTGGGGGACACAGCCACGTGGGTCAAGCTTGGCCGGGACGCCACATAGGCTGTCCCACCTCCTACCCGACCCTGAGTCAGCGGCACAAGTCAGGAAGAACACCATGGCATGGTGCTGAGCAGTGCATGTCTCCTACAGAGCATTCAGGTAAAATAAGGACATGACCCACAGGCATGGTGGCTGCAGTGGGGAGCGGCCGTCTCCTCCAGCCCTGAGGGGACCGAGCTGCTGTGTGCCGGGGCTAGACACGGCTGAGTTGACTATACCAGGTAGGTGTGCGGCCTTCTCTTCCTCCAGGCAGACTAAGCAAACTGCTTCTGTGTAATGCATCTTATAAATACACATTATTGCATATGTTACATTGCAGATGGCAACAGATGCCAGCACATGGGTGAAGCTGTGAACGCTGCCTTCCTCAGGCCCCTCCTGACACCACCTTGCCCCGTGGAGCAAGTGCCGGCACCTGCTCTCACTCTGACACGCACGCGCGCGCACACACACGTCCGTTTCCAGGCCAGGGGAACCCTCCTGCTTGCTAATTTCACCCATGTGGGAGCTCAGAAAACCTGAGAAGGTAAAATATCCTGTTCAATCTTGTTACACAAGCAATTATTGAAACCAAAAAGTGGAAATAAAACTGCATTTACTTAGAAAACAAGCAGGCTGGGGATGGAGGAGTCACGAGGTCTCAGCAGCCGGACCCAGGAGGCCGCCTCCACCCCCGGGCTGTGCCCAGGTCCAGCTTGCTGAAGGAAGCAACGCTCCCGATCCCTGAGCCCACCCTCATGACCCCCATGCCACAGATGGGAACGCTGAGCCCAGCCAGTCTCTGGCTCTCCCTCATGCAGTTGATCCAGGAGACCCGACAGAAGCCAGCACGTGGAATCCGGAAGACTCTCTGGCCACCGTCGGAGCCTGGCAGGAGCCTGCACTGGCTGTGACTGAGGCTGCTTTCGGTCCTCACCTCCACCCAACGTGGCTCACGCCTAGGACACTCAACTGTCCCCAACGGGCCTGATCCTAGCTAGAGTTCTGGGCTCAGCCAGCCTCGCGCCCCACACTCCTAGGCCTGCCTCTTTGCTTTCTTGCTTTCACCTTTGTTAAGTCTTCTCACCCCAGGTTTTCCTCTCCCAGCTAGGAAGCTACATGCTATACTCTCCTGAGCTCTTGACCATGTCACGCTTACCAGAGCTGCCAGGGCCCAGAGCTACCACGGCCCGCTCCTGACCCTCCCGAGCTACCACAGCCCGATCCTGACCCTCCCGAGTTAACACGGCCCGAGCCCGACCCTCCCGAGTTAACACGGCCCGAGCCCGACCCTCCCGAGTTAACACGGCCCGAGCCCGACCCTCCCGAGTTAACACGGCCCGATCCCGACCCTCCCGAGTTAACACGGCCCGATCCCGACCCTCCCGAGTTAACACGGCCCGATCCCGACCCTCCAGAGCTACCACGGCCCGATCCCGACCCTCCAGAGCTACCACGGCCCGATCCCGACCCTCCCGAGCTACCACGGCCCGCTCCCGACCCTCCCGAGTTAAACCGGCCCGAGCCCGACCCTCCCGAGTTAACACGGCCCGAGCCCGACCCTCCCGAGCTACCACGGCCCGAGCCCGACCCTCCCGAGTTAACACGGCCTGCTCCCGACCCTCCCGAGTTAACACGGCCCGAGCCCGACCCTCCCGAGCTACCACGGCCCGAGCCCGACCCTCCCGAGCTACCACGGCCCGAGCCCGACCCTCCCGAGCTACCACGGCCCGAGCCCGACCCTCCAGAGCTACCACGGCCCGATCCCGACCCTCCCGAGTTAACACGGCCCGAGCCCGACCCTCCCGAGTTAACACGGCCCGAGCCCGACCCTCCCGAGTTAACACGGCCCGAGCCCGACCCTCCCGAGTTAACACGGCCCGAGCCCGACCCTCCCGAGCTACCACGGCCCGCTCCCGACCCTCCCGAGCTACCACGGCCCGCTCCCGACCCTCCAGAGCTACCACGGCCCGCTCCCGACCCTCCAGAGCTACCACGGCCCGATCCCGACCCTCCCGAGTTAACATGGCCCGCAACTGACCCTCCCGAGCTACCACGGCCCGCTCCTGACCCTCCCGAGCTACCACGGCCCGCTCCTGACCCTCCCGAGCTACCACGGCCCGCAACTGACCCTCCCGAGCTACCACGGCCCGCAACTGACCCTCCCGAGCTAACACGGCCCGCTCCTGACCCTCCCGAGCTACCACGGCCCGCTCCTGACCCTCCCGAGCTAACACGGCCCACAACTGACCCTCCCGAGCTAACACGGCCCGCAACTGACCCTCCCGAGCTACCACGGCCCGCAACTGACCCTCCCGAGCTAACACGGCCCGCAACTGACCCTCCCGAGCTACCACGGCCCGCAACTGACCCTCCCGAGCTAACACGGCCCGCTCCTGACCCTCCCGAGTTAACACGGCCCGAGCCCGACCCTCCCGAGCTACCACGGCCCGCAACTGACCCTCCCGAGCTACCACGGCCCGCTCCTGACCCTCCCGAGCTACCACGGCCCGCAACTGACCCTCCCGAGCTACCACGGCCCGCTCCTGACCCTCCCGAGCTAACACGGCCCGCAACTGACCCTCCCGAGCTACCACGGCCCGCAACTGACCCTCCCGAGCTACCACAGCCCGCTCCTGACCCTCCCGAGCTAACACGGCCCGCTCCTGACCCTCCCGAGTTAACACGGCCCGAGCCCGACCCTCCCGAGCTAACACGGCCTGCAACTGACCCTCCCGAGCTACCACGGCCCGCTCCTGACCCTCCCGACCACAGCCATGTGGCCCTGCTCTCATCTCTCGGGTCCTCCTAGGGCGTCTCTATCCATGCTGAACAGAGAGGACTGGTCGGATTACCCACGTTTTCCCCTGACTCTTCACACCTTCTCACACCACAACACTTCCATCTGGAGGCCTCTTGTCTCTGCCTGAAATGCATATTCAGAATGCTGGTGGCAAACTCATGTCTTTTTCTGAAAATGTCTTTCTTCCAGCATAATTCTAAAGACGACCTCATGGTGTCGTCGCTCTCTGCAGTTAGGCGCTGGTGCCATCACCTCTGCTCCTGTGCAGATTTCAGCTCATGGCCGGCAGGATTCTCGCTCCTGAGCGATCCGTCTCTCCTCTTGGCTAGACTGAGGATCTTCTCTGTCCCTGTCATTCTGGAATTTCATTATGATGTCACCTACGGTACACTTCTTCCGTGTTCCCAACTTCTAATTCTGATACAATTTCAAACTCACAGGGTAACTGCCAGCATAGTCCAAGGAGCTCTCACATGCGCATTCCCAGACTCGCCGCCTGCTCCCGTCTGCCCCCACCTAGACCTGTGCGTGTGCAGCTACTGAGGGGGAGGCAGAGACTTCGGGGCCCTGGGCCCTCAATACCTGCGTATATTTCCTAAGAACAAGGATCTCTTGTGCAGCCACAGAACGACTCACATCAGGAAATTGTCATTCACATATTGTTCTCTAATCCATTGTCCATATTCAAATTTATGAACTGTCTCAGTGATAGCCATTATTGCAAAATATATATATATATTTTTTTTTTTTTGAGACAGTCTCACTCTGTCGCCCAGGCTGGAGTGCAGTGGTGCAATCTTGGGCTCTCTGCAACCCCCGCCTCCCGGGTTCAAGCGATTATCTTGCCTTGGCCTCCCGAGTAGCTGGGAGTACAGGCACGTGCCACCATGCCTGGCCAATTTTTTTGTATTTTTTGTAGAGATGGGGTTTCACCACGTTGGCTGGGCTGGTCTCGAACTCCTGACCTCAGGTGATTCACCCGCCTCAGCCTCCCAGAGTGCTGGGATTACAGGCGTGAGTCACCATGCCCAGCCTGCATTTTTTTCTGATGCAGGATCCAGCCCAAGACTGTGGTGCATGCAGCTGCCTTGCTCTTCAGCTTTTGTCCCCATTATGACAGCAGCAGGCTGGGCACAGCAGCTCACGCCTGTAATCCCAGCACTTTGGGAGGCCGAGGTGGGCCGGTCACCTGAGGTCAGGAGTTTGGGGTCAGCCTGGCCAACATGACGAAACCCCATCTCTACTAAAAATACAAAAATTAGCTGGGTGTGGTGGTGGGTGCCTGTAGTCCCAGCTACTCAGGAGGCTGAGGCACGACAATCACTTGAACCCAGGAAGTGGAGGTTGCGGTGAGCCGAGATCGCGCCACTGCATTCCAGTCTGGGTGACAGAGGACGACTCCGTCTCAAACAACAAAAAAAGATGCAGCAGCTTCTCAGCCTGTCTGTATTTTTCTTGGCCTTGACATTTTTGGAGCTTGTGGGTCAGGCATTCCGTAGGCTGTCTCTCCGTGTGTATCTGCTGTTTTCTCATGAGTAGAGTCAGGCCATGAACTGTTGGAAGAACACCACAGAACTCGTGCTCACTACATCAGGAGGCTCAAGCGGGAGGTCTGTCCCGAGCCTGACGATGTGAAGATGGATCGCGGGGTTAAGGAGGCACCTGCCAGCTTTCCCACCACAGCTATGACTTAACGTCTGTAATGGCCGCGTGGTTTGCAGGGATGCTCTGAAGCCAGTCTGAGCACCTGCTCATGACTCTGACCCCATCATTCCTCCCATGCTTTACTTCTCTCTATGCATTTATTTAACATAAATGAATAACATGAAATACATGCTGACAGGTATAGACTCACAGGTTTTATTTACTTGAGTGATGGCCCATGACTATCACTGTTTATTTTGAGCTAAAAGCCGCCCCAGACGCAGGCAGCAGGGTCTTCATCCAGGCTGGGGCCTGTCAGGGCCTCGCACTGCGGACCACTCTTTCCTCAGTCCTGAAGGTTCTCAGTCTCTCTCTTCTCCTTCCAGAACTCAAATAGATGTGTTCGACTCTCGTGCTTCCTGAATAATTCTCTCTTCAGCTATGGCTAATCTGCTAAAGACCTATCCACTAAGTGTTGAATTTCAATCCTAGCTGTAGTCGTGTTTCTGCTCACGCTCTCTTTCTTTTTTTGAAGAAGAAGAAACTGGGGTCTCAGTATGTTACCCAGGCTGTGCTGCTCTTGAACTCCCGGGCTCAAGCAATCCTCCTCCCTTGGCCTCCCAAAGTGTTAGGATTGCAGGTGTTAAGCCATGGTGCCTGGCCTCTTTTATTTCTTAAAATAAATTACTAAATATAACGATTTTATCTTCTAAGGCTTAAAATCCCAACAGCCAAGGCTGCTGCAGGGCCGACCGCTGCCTGCGGCTTCTGTGCGTGCTCCAGGAGCACTGCTTCTTGTGTGTCCAGGGTTCTGCGGAAATTACTTGAAACCTGAGACAAAGGTGAATTCTTCCAAAAAGTATTTTTTGTTTGCTTCTGTCAGATTCCTGGGGGAACTGCCAGCTGGGAGCCATTGATAACTAAACTCTCAGCTTGAGGCCTTCAGACCATCCAGACCACCTAGGAATCCTCAAGGGGGTGTCCCCTTCCCTGTGCCAGGGACAGGAGGTATGGGAGTACGCGGTGGACTCACCCCTGGAGGTGCCAGCTTTGGAGGGACAGTCCCCACCCTCCACCCAGCACATACACCTAGAGGAGGCCTGGGCTTTGTCTTCTGATCTCCAGCCGTGCGAGGCTGGGAAAACCAAGCTCAGGCCAAGGCTCTCAGGGCAAAAGCTGGGCACGGCACCCCACCGGCCTCTCAATTCTGTCACCATTAGGTCCCCAGGCCTCAGCACTTCCTCTTTCTTAGCCAGTGTGAGGCAGCATCTGTAAGATGCTTTATGGAAATGTCTTCACCGGCATTTTCCGCTGTTCCGGCACAGGTGAGCCTGGGTACCTGACCTATCAATGTTGTCAGAAAGAGAAGACTTTTCCCACTCATCCTGCTCCTTACCAAGGAGGCAGCCTTTTTGGAGCAGCTCTCACTGGATCTGCTGGGTAAAGCTCCTTGTCCAGGAGCGGCAGCCTCCTCCACACGGCAGGAGGGCCTCCCAGCCTCCCTGCCACAGCGCACTGTGGCCACAGCACATTCCTCTCCCTGAAGGTTCTTCCCGCGCCTCCTCCACTCTCCCCAGCCCTGGAGACCCTGCCTCAGGATACACTTGGCACAGCTGCACCCCCAGAGCAGTCACAGACGCCATGAGGCCTCTCTCCTGGGCCCTGAATGCAGCCTGTGCTCACCTGAACACATTTCACATTGATGCCAGGACACACAAACTTCCTCCAGATGAGGTTGGCTCTGCTGTCCCCACAGGTGATGGGGTACACAATCTCAGCCTCCAGGTTCTCCCCCTCTTCAGCCATCTTCACTTCTCACAGGCACATTGACAGGGAAGGGTAAAAGCAGAAAATCAGTTACAACCTCGTCAAAGCATTTCCTGAAAATGCAGAAAATAGCTGCCAACCTGGAAACCCAAAATTAAAATCTGGGAAGGCCTGAGATACAGCCAAGGTGGGCAGGGCATGCCCATCAGTGCCGTTCGAGTTTCAGGGTTAAACTCACTGAGCAGATTTAAATATCGTTACATTCACAGAACCCATTAAACTATGGTTCAACTGAAGAGCCACTTAGGAAAACAAAATCAAACTTTAATTGAAACAATTCTAGGGAAACCTAAGGTTTTAAAGGTTCTAGGGCCTTTAATCTCAGGCAAAAGAAAAATATTAAGAGTGTTACAAAGAATTTTTGTAATCCCAGCACTTTGGGAGGCTGAGGCGGGCAGATTACGAGGTCAAGAGATCGCGACCATCCTGGCCAACATGGTGAAACCCCATCTCTACTAAAAATACAAAAATTAGCCAGGCGTGGTGGTGGGTACCTGTAGTCCCAGCTACTCGGGAGGCTGAGGCAGGAGAATGGCGGGAACCCGGGAAGTGGAGCTTGCAGTGAGCTGAGATCACACCACTGCACTCCAGCCTGGGTGACAGAGCAAGACTCCATCTCAAAAAAAAAAAAAAGAATTTTTACTGGGCCAGGCAAGGTGGCTCACACCTGTAATCCCAGCACTTTGGGAGGCCCAGGTGGGTGAATCACCTGAGGTCAGGAGTTTTACACCAGCCTGGCCAACATGGCAAAACCCCATCTCTACTAAAAACACAAAAATTAACTGGGCATGGTGGTATGTGCTTGTAATCTCAACTACTTGGGAGGCTGAGGCAGGAGAAGAGCTTGAACCTGCAGGACAGAGGTTGCAGTGAGCCGAGATCATGTCATCGCACTCTAGCCTGGGCAACAGAGTGAGACTCCGTCTCAAAAAAAACACATTTTTTACTGGCCAGGCTCAGTGGCTCACACCTGTAATCCCAACACTTTGGGAAGCTGAGGCTGGAGGATCACGTGATGCCAGGACTTCAAGATCAGCCTGGGCGGCCGGGCGCGGTGGCTCAAGCCTGTAATCCCAGCACTTTGGGAGGCCGAGATGGGCGGATCACGAGGTCAGGAGATCGAGACCATCCTGGCTAATACGGTGAAACCCCGTCTCTACTACAAAAAATACAAAAAAACTAGCCGGGCGAGGTGGCGGGCGCCTGTAGTCCCAGCTACTCGGGAGGCTGAGGCAGGAGAATGGCGTAAACCCGGGAGGCGGAGCTTGAGTGAGCTGAGATCCGGCCACTGCACTCCAGCCTGGGCGACAGAGCGAGACTCCGTCTCAAAAAAAAAAAAAAAAAAAAAAAAAAAAAGATCAGCCTGGGCAATAGTGGGACCCTATTTCTTAAAAAAAAAAAAAAAAAAAAGGCCGGGCGCGGTGGCTCAAGCCTGTAATCCCAGCACTTTGGGAGGCCGAGACGGGCGGATCATGAGGTCAGGAGATCGAGACCATCCTGGCTAGTACGGTGAAACCCCATCTCTACTAAAAAATACAAAAAAACTAGCCGGGCAAAGTGGCGGGTGCCTGTAGTCCCAGCTACTCAGGAGGCTGAGGCAGAAGAATGGCGTGAACCCGGGAGGAGGAGCTTGCAGTGAGCTGAGATCCGGCCACTGCACTCCAGCCTGGGTGACAGAGCAAGACTCCGTCTCAAAAAAAAAAAAAAAAAGATTCTTAATTAGCTGGGTGTGGTGGCACATGCCTGTAGTCCCGGCTACTCAGGAGGCTGAGGCAGGAGGATCATCTGAGCCTGTGAAGGCTGTGGTCAAGGTCAAGGCTATGGTGAGTGGCGATTGTGCCACTGCACTCTAGCCTGGGCAACAGAACAAGACCCTGTCTCAAAAAAACCAAAAAAACAAAACAACTTTTTTTACTACTATTCACTGACCTTTATAATAAACAGACACAGGCAAACAAGAAACAATGAGAAGAAAACAAAATCCGAAAGAGGAGAGAGCTGCAAACTTGGGGCCAAGTGACTTTGCTCTCCTATTAGCCATGGGCAGAGAAAGTGCTGTCATTACAGACACATGGCAGGCCCCACCTGGGGGCCCTGGGGCCTGGCCTCTCACTCCTAAGGGTACACGGCTTGGGAATCGGCCCGAATAAAGACCTTGTATATCTCTGGCTGTTCCTCATTTTGAGTGCAGGACTGTCCTGTCCCTGCTATGGCAAGAAGGCAGACTTCCCACCTAGGACGGCTTCCTACCTAACACGGCTTCCTTGAGCTGGGAGGAGGCTGTGAAGGCTGCGGCAGCTGCCGCCGCTGCATTTTCTGTCTCCATGTTATCTTCTGTCAGGTCGCCCCTGGTGAGGTGAAGTGAGGAGAGAACAGAATCAGGATCTCGGAGGGCACAACCTGCAGGGCACTATTTTCCTGACAGCGCTTTGCTGACTTGTTACACTTTTCTAATTTAAATCAGAAATGGCAGAGAGGCCGGGTGCAGTGGCTCACGCCTGTAATCCCAGCACTTTGGGAGGCTGTGGTGGGAGGGTCACCTGAGGTCAGGAGTTCAAGACCAGCCCAGTCAACACAGTGAAACTCCATCTCTACTAAAAAAAATACAAAAATCAGCTGGACATGGTGGTACATGCCTGTAGAAGCTGGGGTAGGAGAATCGCTTGAACCTGGGAGGCGGAGGTTGCAGTGAGCCAAGATCACACCACTGCACTCCAGCCTGGGTGACAGAGCGAGTTCCCGGGTTCACGCCATTCTCCTGCCTCAGCCTCTCGAGTAGCTGGGACTACAGGTGTCCGCCACTGAGTGTTTTCTTAAACAGCAAAAGAAAACTGACACAACTGTAAACAGAGCAAGCAAGAGAACTTGGCGATTATTTCCTCTCTACTTCTCACTGTTCTTAAAATAGTTAACTTAAGCATAAGATGTGAGCAAATTCTTTTAACATCCCAGAAAAAAAGCTCACATTCAGTGTTCGTAAAGCAAAGCTAACCGAAAGGAGCCACCTTCCACAGTAACCACAGGAAACCAAGGAGCAAACGGGACACCAGCCTCCAGGGCCCTGCGCCAGCCGTGCTCCTGTGTCTGCAACTGCCCTGGTTCGTCACCGCCACCAGCCGGCAAGACACCCACAGAGGACAGCTCTAAGCCACAACTGTGTACAAAGACAACCGTGCAGGATTTTATTACTACAATGTTTTTGTTTTCTTCTTTTTTTTGAGACCGAGTCCTCTGTCACCCAGGCTGGATGCAGTGGCACAATCTCGGCTCACTGTAACCTCCATCTTCCCAGTTCAAGCAATTCTCCTGCTGCAGCCTCCCAAGTAGCTGGATTACGGGCGCCCGCCACCACAGCTGGCTAATTTTTGTACTTTTAGTA
The DNA here is from genome assembly GCF_037993035.2 of Macaca fascicularis. Classification (NCBI taxonomy): domain Eukaryota; kingdom Metazoa; phylum Chordata; class Mammalia; order Primates; family Cercopithecidae; genus Macaca; species Macaca fascicularis. The sequence continues at coordinate 119,730,918 of NC_088384.1, forward strand.
GAGACGGGGTTTTACCATGTTGGCCAGACTGGTCTCAAATTCCTGACAAGAGATCCACCCGCCTCGGCCTCCCAAAGTGCTGGGATTACAGGTGTGAGCCACCGCGCCCGGCCCCCATTTTTGTTTTTCAACAAAAATTTACTTAAAGTTGAAATCTCTACATTTCAAATGGGTAACTCCAGTGTCCTTGAGGCTCCTGTGACAGTGCTCATGAGACTTCTCTTGGGTGTGAGAGTCTAGAATGTGGGTGGTCTGGACAGGAGGGGGAGGGAAGAGTTCAGAGCAGTGCAGGGTAAGGGGACCCCCGAGGACGCGAAAGCCGCCCTGCATTTGTCGGACTGGGCAGCACCCAGTCCCCCAGACGGACCCTGGCTTTGGAGACTGGAGCTGGGCACGACTCAGCTGCTGTCGTGAACTGTGATCCTCTGAACCCAGCAAGGCAGCTGCAGGACATCTGGCCCAGTCTCCTCGTTAAGCCAGTTCATGAAAAAGAGACTTTTCTGAGTGACACGCCCATGGGCTATATGAGGACTAAATGGGATGGTCTCCGGCTCGGACAAACCGACAGCAAAAGCCACTTTAGGGGAAAAGAAACTTTTCTTTTTTTCTTTTTTTTTTTGAGACAGGATCTCACCCTGTCACCCAGGCTGGAGTGCAGTGGCATGACCTTGGCTCACTGCAGCCTCAACCTCCCATGCAGCTGGGACCGTAGGTGCACGCCACCACACCCAAATAATTTTTGGATTTTTTGTAGAGACGAGGTTTCATTTTGTTGATCGGGCTGGTCTCAGGCAACCCTCCCAGCTCAGCCTCCCAAAGTGCTCGGGTTATAGGCAGGAGCCACCAGGCCTGGCCAACATAGGAAGAAACTTACATTTGAATTGAACATTAGAAGAGATTAAAATTCATCAACATGGAAAGACAAAGATCATTAACTAAAGCCAAACCAGAACGAAAGCCGCGTGCACAGTGGGGTCTCCTGCTGGGAACGCGAGGGGCATGTGCAGGGCTCCAGGGTGTGGCGACGCCCCACGCTCCCTTTGTGGGGCTCATTCAGCTGAACATGAGCACCTGGGGTGCTTTTCAGCACGTACATGAGTTTAATCATGAAAAGGCTTAAGGAAAGAAAAATTCGTATGTTCTATACAAACAGAACATCTGGAAAGATCTATCCTAAGGTACTCAGAGTAGGAAACTGTAGGTAGTAGTAATAGGGCCTTTATTTTATTTTTGCTTATCAGTATTTTCTAATTTTCTTTTTCTTTCTAAATCATTTCAGCTATGAAATAATTTTCTACCATATATATTTTGTAATAAAAATGGTTATAATTTTTTAAAAGCTGTACAAACTTCCTGATAAAATGGCAAATTAAACACACATGTGGGCCAGGTGCAGTGGCTCATGCCTATAATCCCAGCACTTTGGGAGGCCGAGTCGAGCAGATCACCCGAGGTCAGAAGTTCAAGACCAGCCTGGCCAACATGGTGAAACCCCGTTTCTACTAAAAATACAAAAATGAGCTGGAAGTGGTGGCGCACGCCTGTAGTCCCAGCTAATTGGGAAGCTGAGGCAGGAAAATTCCTTCAACTTGGGAGGCAGAGGTTGTAGTGAGCCGAGATCACGCCACTGCACTCTAGCCTGGGCAACAAGAACAAGACTCCGTCTCAAAAAATAAAAATAAAAATAAAAATAACACACACGTGAACGGGCTCCTCATGGAAGTCCTCACAACAATGCAGAGGGAAGAGCTTCCGAAGTACAAAGCCAGAAGCGAGGAGCAGGAGGGCGCACAGACACAGCGAGCAGCAAGGCACAGACTGAGCGGCGGAGGCTGGCCGTGGGGAGATGACCGATGCTCAGTTTATACCCCAAATCCCTAAATCTAGAGGCCTGGGACATCAACTACCTCTGCCAGCAGGATGAGGGAAAGGAGGGCAACCAAAAGATGTCCCCACCCCCACCCATCCAGCTACTTACCATCCTCAGCCCCACCTGTCAGAAGACCCTGAGAGGAGGAGGCAGGCCCCTGCCTACAGTACCCTGAGAGCTAGGGGAAGGCATTGTCCTGAACTGTGTCCCCCGTAAAATGCCTATGTTGAGGCCCCACCCCCAGTATGACTATATTTAAAGATGGGGTCTTTGGGAGATAATTAAGATGAGGTCATACGGTTGGCCCTCATCCAGTAACACTTTGACCTTCTGGTGGTTTTTTCTTTTTTTTGGAGACAGGGTCTCACTCTTATCATTCAGGTTGGAGTGCAGCGGCATGGTCACGGCTCACTGCTGTCTCCAACTCCTGGGCTCAGGTGATCCTCCTGCTTCAGCTTCCTGAGTTGCTGGGACTACAGGTGCTCACTACCATGCCCAGCTGGTGGTGTGCTGTGCTTTTTGTAGAGATGGGGTTTTGCCATGTTGCCCAGGCTGGTCCTGAACTGGGCTCAAGTTATCTGTCTGCCTCAGTCTCCCACAATGCTGGAATTACAGGCATGAGCCACCGCGCCTGGCCGACTGTGACCTTCTAAGAAGTGAAAGAGAAAGATCTTTCTCCCTCCCTCTCCATCATGAGGACACAGCAAGAAGTCGGCCATCTGCAAGTCAGAAAGGGAGTCCTCCCAAAAGTGGAATCTGGCAGACCCTGATCTTGGACTTCAGTCTTCAGAACTGTAAGAAAATAACTCTCTGCTGTTCAGGCCGCCCGGCCTGTGGCATTCTGTTATGGCTGCCCGAGCAGGCTAAGACGTGACGTCTGGGGGTCAGACCAGGTCAGGAAGAAAGGCCTCGAGCTGAGGACACTGAAGGTACCAACCCAGTGCTGGACTACCCACCCCGGCAGCCGCGGCCACGGTGTCACGGCTCAGGTGAGGTGACCTGGACACCACCCCAGCAGCCACAGCCACGGTGTCAGGGCTCGGTACAAGAGAGCTAGATATGGGACTGGGCCTACTCCAAGGCCCCTTCCACCTGGACGCCTGGGTGGGTGACACAAAAGCTGGGCTCAGGTGGGACCAGAACAGCCTCTCCCCAGGTCAGAAATGACCCTGGGCTCCTCGCAGCAGCCCTAGGGCACCATGAGAAAGCTACGTGGACTTCTCTGGCCATGGGTCACTGCTGTCACACTGTACTCACTGCAGGCCATGTCAGGGCTCGGGTGAGGAGACGTGGACACCACCCCAACAGCCGTGGCCATGGTGCCCCACGGGAGGGGACTTGGGCACTGCCTCTCTGGGCAAGAATGGGGAGGTGTGGGGTGGGAGACGTCAGGAAACATCATGGACACATGCCCGGAAAACATGGAAGCTGTGCACCAAGGTGCTGACAAAGGAAAAAGGAGAATGGAGGTGTGAACATCCAGCCGGGAGGTCCCACTCAGACACTCCTGCATTTCCAGACATGGCCGCCAGCTGTGTGGATGAGGCAGGAAAGGACAGGGCACCTCGCACCAGGAACCTACACAGGTCAATGTCTTGTTCTGTGCTCGCACAACAGCCTCCACCACCTGGACATGCAGGAGGTTAAAGTCTCAGGTGCAACAACAGGCTCCACGGCAAGGGAAGAAAGGCAGGAAGGAACTCAGGGCCAGGTCCTCCCAGGCAGGAGCTGCCTGCACACCGTCCATGAAGGGAGGCCTGACCCGCACCGCACAGGGGTTGGCAGTCTAGAGTCATCCTCTGTCAAATGGTGAGAAAGTCAAAAGCTCATGCTCAGTGACATGCTAGGTCAACATGAAGATGCCACACATGAGACACAGCAAGGACGAGACCAGCAGGAGCCCCAGCCCAGAGCCCAGAGTCCCAGAGTCCTCCGGGGAGAAAGAATGAGGATGGCCGCCCTGGATTGCCCAGGGCTGACTCTGCCTTTATCTCACCCCCAGCAGAGGCAGGAGTGACACAAGGGCTGACTGGGCCTTTATCTCACCCCCAGCAGACACCGGCTCACAGCAGAAGCAGCTCTGCTACCTCTTAGTAGTTCCACCTACAGGCAGCAAAACAAAGCCGGCAGTTTGGGCAAATGTTAGCACTTTTGCCAACTAACATTTGATTCGGACATCTGGTACAGAGATGAGGAAGAAAACACTCACAGTTTCATGAAGACTGTCAAGAAAATCACTGGCTCTTCATTTCTGAAAGGCCAGCTCTCTGTCATCCCTACTGCTCCCTCTCACACGAGAAGTCACGGCCTTTCAGGACGTGGAGCCACGTGGCCGTGCGGGTACGGGAGGCCTCCCCAGAGCTGCAGCTGGGTCTTCTGGTTCCCGGGCCATTTCTGCTTTTCTTCACTCTCTACTTACACACACAATTTAAGTCCAGTCTCAGAAGAACTGGAACTAGGAAAATCCTGACACTTGCCCCTTACTACGTTAATGCCAGCTGAGCCAAGGACAGCCTAACCCAAGCCCCCATCAGCCCCAATGGCACTGAGGCCTGAGCTTACCCGTGAGGGGCCAAATTGGTCGTCACCAACACGGTCTTCACCCCCTCCACGCTGCTGCCATCCACCGCAGTGTCCGGAGTTGTCACCACCACCACCTCCTCCATGTGCACACTCACGTCGGGAGTCGCCATGGCTCAGCAGAAAGGGACGCCCGGGCCAGCAGCGTCAGTCCTCCAGCGTCCCGAGTCCTGGAGGAAGCAAGGCAGGGCACAGGGCTGGAGTCATCTCCACATCCGCACAACACAGCACTCACAAAGGCAACTCTCATCAGCTTCAAAGACCCATCCTTGAGTCCCAGACGGCTACTTCCTGACAAAAACGAGAGGCAACAGAAGGGCTACTCTGGTCTCTGGTTCCAAGGGCGGTGTAAGTGCACTCCACCCATCTTTCCCACGGGATGAGCCGAAACCCTCGGGCAGAAGGCACAGAGCCACTCCCTCCATGTGGGGCTCAGAGCAGGAGGACAGGAGGGGCCTGGAATTCCAAGCAACTTCCCTGGACGCAGGTCCCCGGCTTGCCAGTTCTTCCGTCTCTCCTGGCCTGAACTCAAAGCCAGCCCCAAGCCCTGAGCTGAGTTTCAGGTGCAGAAAGCACTCCAAGAAGTCCTCTCTGGCCTGTGGAATGGGAAGGGAAACCCATTCGAGACAGAGAGGAGGGAAATGCCCTGGGATTTGTTTGTTTTTTGGGGTTTTTTTTTTAGATGGAGTCTCGCTCTGTCACCCAGGCTGGAGTACAGTGGCGCGATTTCGGCTCACTGCAAGCTCTGCCTCCTAGGTTCAAGCAATTTTCCCACCTCAGCCTCTCGAATAGCTGGGATTACAGGTTTCACCATGTTGCCCAGGCTGGTCTCAAACTCTTGACCTCACGTGATCCACTCACCTCGACCTCCCAAAGTGCTGGGATGGCAGGTGTGAGCCACCGTGCCCGGCCTGCCCTGGGTTCTAAAATTATTATTATTTTGTCTTTGCTGGTTTTGCCTTCAGCAAGTCCAACCCCTGGTAAAACCCTGTGACAGCGGCAGTCTTGGCAGGCCCAAAAAGCTTGGAGAGAAGGGAATCTTCCTCCTGACTAAAGGAGCGGTGGCCCAAGAGTGTGGGGCCTCCCTGTTGTCCTCTCAGTCTCCATCCTCCACCCAGCACAGGGAACACAAAAGCCCTGGTTTCTAGCCAGAGGCCAAGGAACCAGGAGTCAGAGTGTGGGGGAGGCGATGAGAGGAAAGGGGAACAGAGAGGATGGCACACAGCTGTGTGTGAGCACCCGGGTCATCCCAAGACAGTCTCTACATGGTCCTCACCCTAAAGGGCAAAGGGAAGAAAACTGACCTACAGGATAGACCACTGCCCAGGTCTCAGATGGGCCCCAATGGCGCACATGGGGCAGATCCACAGTGCACTGGAAAGTCTCTAAACTAAACTGGCCTAAGAACACAGACACAGGAACGGGGTGCAAAATTTGCAGCCTGAACCTAACCAGGTCGATTTCTTGCTATAAAAAAAATCTACATTCTCTGTGAAACTTAAACAAGACCCAGAGTCCATAGCATAGTAGTCAAAGCATCCAAAACATGATCAAACTACCTGGCAAAGGGTAGTCTGATTGATTCTCAAAGGAATAAACCCACAAGAGAAGCTGGCTCTGAGGTGAACGCAGGACTCACAGAGACTCTCAGGTGCTATCGGACCAGCTCCAAGAGTAAAGCAAACATTCTCAGCCAAGTGGAAAGAAAATCTTGGTACAGAAACAGGAGTTATAACCAAATGGAAATGTGAAAATTAAAAACTACAACAACCGTCCAGGCGCGGTGGCTCCCACCTGTAATCCCAGCACTTTGGGAGGCTGAGGCGGGCGGATCACGAGGTCAGGTAATCGAGACCATCCTGGCTAACACAGTGAAACCCCATCTCTACTAAAATACAAAAAAAAAAAAAATTAGCTGGGTGTGGTGGCGGGCACCTGTAGTCCCAGCTACTCGGGAGGCTGAGATAGGAGAATGGCGTGAACCCGGGAGGCGGAGCTTGCAGTGAGCCGAGATCGCACCACCGCACTCCAGCCTGGGCAACAAGAGCAAAACTCTATCTCAAAAAAAAAAAAAAGTTAAAATGGTAAATTTTATGTTATGTATATTTTACCGTAATAAAAAAACTGTAATGCTACTGTAACAGAATGACTTATTAGGATTAGATATAGACTAGAAAGTACAGAATAGCCAGGCACGGTGGCTCAAGCCTGTAATCCCAGCACTTTGGGAGGCCAAGAAGGGCGGATCACGAGGTCAGGAGATCGAGACCATCCTGGCTAACACGGTGAAACCCCGTCTCTACTAAAAAATACAAAAAACTAGCCGGGCGAGGTGGCGGGCGCCTGTAGTCCCAGCTACTCGGGAGGCTGAGGCAGGAGAATGGCGTGAACCCGGGAGGCGGAGCTTGCAGTGAGCTGAGATCCGGCCACTGCACTCCAGCCTGGGCGACAGAGCGAGACTCCGTCTCAAGAAAAAAAAAAAAAAAAAAAAAAGAAAGTACAGAATATAAAAACTTTTTAAAGAAAGAAAAATGTTCACGGCCAGGCATGGTGTCTCACACTCGCAATCCCAGCACTTTGGGAGACCAAGGTAGGAGGACTGCTTGAGTTCAGGAGTTTTGAGACCAGCCTGGGCAACACAGCAACACCCCATCTCTACTAAATAAATAATAAAAAAATAGCTAGGCATGGTGGTGTGCACGCCTGTAGTCGCAGCTACTCTGGAGGCTGAGGCAGGAGGATCGCTTAAGTCTAGGAGGTCAAGGCTGCAGTGAGCCATCGTTGTGCCACTGCACTCCAGCCTGGGCAACAGATCAAGACGCTGTCACAAAAAAAGAAAGAAAGAAAAGAAAAGATAAAAATTTCCAGAACTTTTAAAATTATCATTAATATAAAAATAACATCACCTGCCCCCAGGACTGTAACAAACAAGTGTGTCTAAGGACAGGAGTGGGTCCACCCCAACCTGGCACACAGTGGTCCCCTGCAGAGAATCTGGCCCTGCACTCACTAAGGGGAGGCATTCACAGCCCAGCCAGGCCTCTGCAATTATGCCTTCAATGCCAGAACTAACTCACCCAAACTGAACAATCAGTCACAAAATGTGCCTTCAGGACTCAAGGTTCTTGCTAAATCACACTCAACCTACATTTTCTAGCATGTAAACATTTTTCTGAACGTCTTAGGGAGAGGAAGTCTGCAGGAGAACAAAAGGTCCTCAGTCCACCTAGCTTCTTTTCCTCCATTCCACAGGCTGCCTTTTGTCTGAGTATGCACTGGACCGGTGCGGGGGGCTCTACTTCTTCCTAACCGGGCAAGGGTCTCCACACAACTCCAAGGTAAAGGGCCACAGGCAAGATAAAGGGGAGAAAAGAAAGAGCTACAACTTCCGGCCGGGCGCGGTGGCTCACGCCTGTAATCCGAGCACTTTGGGAGGCCGAGGCAGGTGGATCACGAGGTCAGGAGTTAGAGACCAGCCTGACCAACACGGTGAAACCCCGTCTCTACTAAAAATACAAAAATTAGCCGGGTGTGGTGGCGCACACCTGTAATCCCAGCTACTCAGGAGGCTGAGGCAAGAAAATTGCTTGAATCCGGGAGGCGGAGGTTGCAGTGAGCCAAGATTGCGCCTGCACTCCAGCCTGAGCAACAGAGCGAGACTCTGTCTCAATAAAAAAAAAAAAAAAGAAAAGAAAAGAAAAAAAGAAAGAGCTACAACTTCCTGGGCCACCAATCGCAAATGGCAGCCAGTCTCTGAAGTAACCCTTGACCAGAGATCCAAGGAAGCAAGAAATGTAGGTGATCTGAACAGAGGGGATGGTGGTTAAACACCATGAAGGCAAGACCCATTCTCAAAGAAAAGGAAGCAAAAAGAAACCGCGGGGAGCTGGGTCCCACCAGCAGCAAAGACCCTGCAGGCGTCACTGACGCCAGCCCGGCCTGGGAGAGCAGTGAGTGTGGCAGGCGATGAGTGGTGGGCAGGGCTGCGGTAAGTCTGGGGTAAGAAGAGGCAGCACCCAGAGCCCAAAGAACACCAGTTAGGGTTCCACATGAACGCGAACACGTCTAAACACAAGCACAAAGGACTAAGTGCAAGGGACAAGAAAATATTCCCCGTTTCCTGTTTCAGGAGGGTATCAAAAATGAGTGATGAAAGGAAAATGTATTGTTTAAATGAGGGAAAACATTTCACAAATTAAGAACGTCCTGGAACATGATGAGCCGTTTCCTGTCACTCGATTTCAATGGCGGCCATCTAGGACAGAGCGCCTAAGGGGAAAGGGGGCTCACAGGCGAACCCCTCCAGCTGCTGGTGGGCACATTTCCCGTTAGGGCATCAGGGTCTCTGAAGACTGTCTTCAGAAGCTTTTTAGCCAGAAAAGTTACAATGATGAGTTCGTTTACATTGACAGACTTACTTCATATTTCTAAAATATAATGCTTTTTTCATTACGATAACTTTGGTGTTGTAGAGTTAGGCTTCAAAATAAAGAACTTTAAACAAACATGAATAAAAAGCCACTTTAGGCTGGGCGCAGTGGCTCACGCCTGTAATCCTAGCATTTTGGGAGCCCGAGGCAGGTGGATCAAGAGGTCAGGAGTTCAAAGGCCGGGCGCGGTGGCTCACGCCTGTAATCCCAGCACTTTGGGAGGCCGAGGCGGGCGGATCACAAGGTCAGGAGATCGAGACCACGGTGAAACCCCGTCTCTACTAAAAATTACAAAAAATTAGCCGGGCGCGGTTGTGGGCGCCTGTAGTCCCAGCTACTCGGGAGGCTGAGGCAGGAGAATGGCGTGAACCCGGGAGGCGGAGCTTGCAGTGAGCCGAGATCGCGCCACTGCACTCCCGCCTGGGCTGGGCGACAGAGCGAGACTCCGTCTCAAAAAAAAAAAAAAAAAAAAAAAAAAAAAAAAAAAAAAAAAAAAAAAAAGAGGTCAGGAGTTCAAGACCAGCCTGACCAATATGGTGAAACCCTGTCTCTACTAAAAATACAAAAATTAGCTGGGCATGGTGGCAGATGCCTGTAATCTCAGCTACTCGGGCGGCTGAGGCAGGAGACTCGCTTGAACCTGGGCAGAGGTTACAGTGAGCCGAGATCATGCCACTGCATTCAAGCCTGGGTGACAGAGTGAGACTCTGCCTTACAAAAAAAAAAAAAAAGCCACTTTAAAATTTTACTTAGGCCAGGCACAGTGGCTCATGCCTGTAATCCTAGCACTTTGGGAGGCCGAGGCAAGCAGATCACCTGAGGTCAGGAGTTAGACCAGCCTGGCCAAGATGGTGAAATCTCATCTCTACTAAAAATGCAAAACTTAGCTGGGCATGGTGCTATGCCCACGTAATCCCAGCTACTCAGGAGGCTGAAGTGGGAGAACTGCTTGAACCTGGGAGGCAGAGGCTGCAGTGAGCCGAGATCGCACCACTACACTCCAGCCTGGGCGACAGAGCGAGACCTTGTGTCAAAAAAAAAATTTTTTTTGGCCGGGCGCGGTGGCTCAAGCCTGTAATCCCAGCACTTTGGGAGGCCGAGATGGGCGGATCACGAGGTCAGGAGATCGAGACCATCCTGGCTAACCCGGTGAAACCCCGTCTCTACTAAAAATACAAGAAAATTAGCCGGGTGAGGTGGCGGGCGCCTGTAGTCCCAGCTACTTGGGAGGCTGAGGCAGGAGAATGGCGTGAAACCGGCGGGGCGGAGCTTGCAGTGAGCCGAGATCGCGCCACTGCACTCCAGACTGGGGCACAGCAAGACTCCGTCTCAAAAAAAAAAAAAAAATAATAATTTTTTTTTAATTAAAAAATTTGGCCAGGCATGGTGGCTCACGCCTGTAATCCCATCACTTTGGAAGGCCAAGGTGGGGGGACCACCTGAGGTCAGGTGTTCGAGACCAACCTGGCCAACATGATGAAACCCCGTCTCTGCTAAAAATACAAAAAAAAAAAAAAAATTGGCTGGGCATGGTGGCAGGTGCCTGTAGTCCCACCTACTTGGGAGGCTGAGGCAGGAGAATCTCTTGAACTCTGGAGGCAGAGATTGCAGCAAGCCAAGATTGCAGCACTGCACTCCAGCCTGGTCAACAGAGCGAGACTCTGTCTCAAAAAAATAAATAAATAAAAATTAAAATTAAAAAATAAAAATTTCACTTAAAATACTACTGATCTCAGGCCAGGCGCGGTGGCTCAAGCCTGTAATCCCAGCACTTTGGGAGGCCGAGACGGGCAGATCACGAGGCCAGGAGATCGAGACCATCCTGGCTAATGCAGTGAAACCCCGTCTCTACTAAAAAATACAAAAAACTAGCTGGGCGAGGTGGCGGGCGCCTGTAGTCCCAGCTACTTGGGAGGCTGAGGCAGGAGAATGGCGTGAACCCAGGAGGTGGAGCTTGCAGTGAGCTGAGATCAAGCCACTGCACTCCAGCCTGGGGCACAGAGCGAGACTCCGTCTCAAAAAAAAAAAAAAATACTACTGATCTCCCGTGCTGACTTCTTGGGGTTTAACTCTCACTGAGGAGATGTTACTTTCATAAGGGTGAGCTCAGCAGGGGCAACTGAAGTCACTTAAGCAGAAAGCTGCAAAAAGGCAACAGCCACACTACAGGCAGGGGTCCTCGTCACAGCTTCAGGGCTTTGCAGAGGATTACGCAATGTACATACATGCACAACACTGAATTCCAGTCTCTCCAATGATAACTATATCAAAGGTTCAAAGCAATATGCACAAAAGTTACCTCACAGAAAATAGTGCAAGTCCTTGATACGATGCTATTTAGACACAGAAGCGCTACAGAGCATCTCGCCCCACTGCCTTCCCAAGGGCGAGCACCTCCTCTTTTCTCCACAGCTCCTTGTTTTTTTGAGATGGAGTCTCACTCTGTCACCCAGGATGGAGTGCAAAGGCGAAATCTTGGCTGACTGCAACTTCTGCCTCCTGGGTTGAACTGATTCTCCTGCCTCAGCCTCCCGAGTAGCTGGGACTACAGGCGCCCACTATGCCTGGCTAATTTTTGTATTTTTGGTAGAGACGGGGTTTCACCATTTTGGCCAGCTGCTCTAGAACTCCTGACTTCCAGTGATCCTCCACCTTGACCTCCCATCGTGCTGGGATTACAGCTGTGAGCCACTGCACCTGGCCTCTCCACAGCCCCTTCTGTGTTGAAGCCAAGACCCACCCAGTTTTGATCCCAAGGCTTGGGTTCCTCACTAGTGTGAAGCGAGTTTCCAAATTAATTATGAGGTAAATCAGATATGAGAAAATATTTTATTTATTTACTATTTTTTGAGACGCAGTCTTGCTCTGTCACCCAGGCTGGAGCACAGTGGGGTGATCTCCACTCACCGCAACCTCTGCCTCCTGGGTTCAAGCAATTCTCCTGCCTCAGCCTCCCAAGTAGCTGGGATTACAGGTGCACGCCACCACGCCCGGCTAACTTTTGTATTTTTAGTAGAGACACGGTTTCACCCTGCTGGCCAGGCTGGTCTCAAACTCCTGACCTCGTGATCCGCCCACCTCGGCCTCCCAAAGTGGTGGGATTACGGGCGTAAGCCATCAGGCCTGGCCCAAGAAAATATTTTTATTTATTTATTTTTTTTTTTGAGACAGAGTCTCGCTTAGTCGCCCAGGCTGGAGTGCAATGGCGCGATCTCGGCTCACTGCAAGCTCCGCCTCCCCGGTTCACGCCATTCTCCTGCCTCAGCCTCCCGAGTAGCTGGGACTACAGGCGCCCGCCGCCTCGCCCGGCTAATTTTTTGTATTTTTAGTAGAGACGGGGTTTCACCGTGTTAGCCGGGATGGTCTCGATCTCCTGACCTCGTGATCCGCCCGCCTCGGCCTCCCAAAGTGCTGGGATTACAGGCGTGAGCCACCGCGCCCGGCCAAGAAAATATTTTTAAACTAGTAATCTTGACACTGATGTAATTGAAACTGTTGTATTTGAAGTGTTAGCAAAGAAAAGAGAATTCTGGCTCAACAGAAAAGTCAGTCACGACTTCTCAGTCACGCATGAATTATACAGTAACCAAATACATAACACGTCAAGACTGACAACAGAGTCCACCCCACCATGGGTCTACACAGACCCAGATCCCACCCGTGGGTCTACAGCGATGCGGGCCCCTGTGGGGTGGTCCCTGCGGGCTGGGTCCCTGAGAGTGGGTCCCAGTGGGGTGGCCCCTGTGGATCGCGTCCCTGCGGGTCGGGTGTCTGCGGGGTGGCTCCTGGGAGTCGCGTCCCTGTGGGGTGGTCCCTCAGGGTGGGTCGCGTCCCTGCGGGTCGGGTGCCTGTGGGGTGGCCCCTGCGGGTCGGGTGTCTACGGCATGGACCCTCTGGGTCGGTGCCTGCGGGGCGGGTGCCTACGGGATGGCCCCTGGGGGTCGAGTCCCTGCGGGTCGGGTGCCTGGGGGACGGTCCCTGTGGGGTGGTCCCTGCGGGTCGCGTCCCTGTGGGGTGGTCCCTGCGGGGCGGGCGCCTGCGGGGCGGGTGCCTACGGGATGGCCCCGGGGGGGTCGCGTCCCTGCGGGGCGGGTGCCTGCGGCGTGGTCCCCCCGGGCTGGGTCCACCGAGCAGGCCGCTGGAAGCCGAGCCCGCGCCCGCCCGCGGCGCCAAGATGGAGGCAGGAAGCGCCGCCGCCCGCGCCCGCCACCGCCCGCGCCGCCCGCCTGACGCCGCCGTCGCGCCTGACGCCGCCGCCCGCGCGGCCGCCCCTCCCCCGGCCCTCCCCTCCCCCCGCCGTAACGTCCTGACGCTCCGCAGGGACCCCTGACTGGACGGCGGCGCGTGAGCGGAGCGAGAGGCCTCGCCGCGGGGGGGCCGCGGGCGCGCCGGCGCCGCTTACCTGGGGCCGCGCCGGGCCTACTCGGGCGCCCGGCGGGGGCGGCGGCGTCGGGAGCTGCGGCGGCGGCGGGCGGCGGCGGCGGCCGCGGGCTTCGCTCCTTGTTGGGGATTCGGCGGCGGCGGCGGCGGCGGCGGCGGCGCGGGCGCGCGCTTCCTAGTGACGCAGGCAGCGGGGCCGCGCACGCACGGGGCTGGGAGGGCCGGACACTTATTTGGCGCTTGCCGGGGAGGAAGGCGGGGCCGTGAAATAAGGCACAACGGGGCCCGGGGCGCGTGCGCGGACCGACGCTGTCAGCTCCTAACGCCGTCGCTTCCTCCTGGTCCCCGCGGCCCCGGTTGGGTGTCGCCTGCCCCGCGCGGGCGGTCGGGCCGAGGGACGATGGTCGGTGGACGGACGGGGCCAGGGAGCAGTGCGCACGAGCGGCAGGGCGGTACCTTCAGGCCTCCAGGTACGGGCACCCCTCGCCCGGACGCTGCTGTGGGTGAAGGGGCGCGGACGGGACTCCCCTGCGGGGCGGACGCCTGAACACGAGGCTGTGGCGGAAGACGCTGTAGGGTGCGCGGACTCCCGCGGAACATGCCGGGGGCTCGGCCAGCCACGGCGCTCCCAGCGTGGAGGGCGAGGGGCATCCGGGAGCGGCGGGGAGGGAGGGCTCGGTCACCCCTTAAGCTGCCACCCCAGTCCCACAACCAGCACCCCGATCCCATCGCAGTCCCACAGCCGGCACCCCGATCCCACCCCAGCCCAACAGCTGGCATCCCTATGCCATAGCTAACACCCTGTCCCACCGCTGTCCCACGGCCGGCACCCCGATCCCATAGCTGACACCCCGGTCCCGCCCCAGTCCCGCAGCCGACACCCCGATCCCAGCCGGATCCCGCAGCCAGCGCGGATCCTGTGGCGCTCGTCTAGCCCCCAGGGCTCGTTTATACGTTTTATTGGCAGAGGCTGGAGCTGGCTCTATTGGCCTCTGTGCTGGATTTCTTCCCCTGCACCGCAGGGCTGGCTCTCCTGACCTCTCCAGGGTCATCCAGCACCCTTGTGCTTGCTGTCACCCGCTGCCTGTCTGCAGGATCCTGGATTCCCTATCGGGGACCGAAATTAGTCAGAAAATAGGAAGCAGATGCTTGTTTGGGATGGAGCCCTGACCCTGTGCTCACACTTTAGGAGGAGGGCTCTGCAGGCCGCCTCCCGGAATGGGAGGTTCCCAAGCCACTGCACTTCGGAGGGGCTGTAATTAGAGTTGCACTTTCATTCTGTTCCCAGTAAAGTGGACCGTGCTCAAGCCAGTGAGGAAAAGGTATTCTTAACAATTAGATTGGCCGAGCGCAGTGGCTCATGCCTTTTATCTCAACACTTTGGGAGGCCAAGGCGGGAGGATCACCTGTGGCCAGGAGTTCAAGACCAGCCTGGGCAACAGAGTGAGCCTGTCTCTGGGGAAGAATAAAAAAATTATTGAGCCTTTGTCAGTGCTACTATTTTATTATCTGGTAAATATGAGAGGGTTCACGTGGTCTGTGTGTGCCATTTATCTGAGTTTGCCTATCCTCACATTTTGGGAATAAACGTCAATAAAGTCTAAGAGGAGTGCTGAGGGGGGCCTGGGGATGGGAGGGTGGCCACCTCATGCCTGTGTGTTGCGTGGGTTGAGCCCTGGGGCCTGTTCTGCCTCCTTCACTCTGGGACTCCAGGAGAGAACCTGGGCAACAAGAGAGAAACTCCACCTAAAACAAACAAACAAACAAACAACAACAAAAAAAAAAACACCTCCAAGATCACTTAGCTTTCTACTGCTGCCATAACAAATTATCTCAAACTTAGTCACTTAAAAATGCAAATTTAGGCTGAGTGCGGAGGGTCACGCCTGTACTCCTAGCACTTTGGGGAGGCCAAGGCAGGAGGATTGCTTGAGGCCAGGAGTTCAAGACCAACATGGCCACAACCTATCTCTATTTTTTAAAAATGCAAGTGTGTCCGAGTGTGGTGACTCACGCCTATAATCCCAGCACTTTGGGAGGCCAAGGCAGGTAGATCACAAGGTCAGGAGATTGAGACCATCCTGGCTAACACGGTGAAACCCCGTCTCTACTGAAAGTACAAAAACAAAATTACGCAGGCGTGGTGGCGGGCACCTGTAGTCCCAGCTACTTGGGAGGCTGAGGCGGGAGAATGGCATGAACCCAGGAAGCGGAGCTTGCAGGGAGCCGACATGGCGCCCCTGCACTCCAACCTGGGTGACAGAGCGAGACTCCGTCTCAAAAAAAATAAATATAGAAAAATACAAATGTATTCTCTAACTGTTCTGTAGGTCGGAAGTCCTGCCCAGCCTCACTTGGTCAAAATCAGGGTGTCTGCAGGGCCAATGGTTTTTGGAGCTCCAGGGGAGAAGCTGTTCCTGCCTTTCCAGTTTCTGGAAGCACTTGAGCCCCTTGTCTCATGGCCTATCCCACACCTGAAAGCCAGCCAAAGTCAGTTGAGTCCTCACCCTGCTCATCCCGACACTGACTCTTCGGCCTCCCTCATCTGCTGTCAAGGCTCCTTGTGATGGCATGGGGCCACCAGCTGGCCCAGGGCGCCTCCTGTCTCCGAGTCGGCCGACCAGCGACCTTCATTCCATCTGCTGCTGTAATTCCTCTTTGCTTGGAACCAACGTTCACAGATCCTAGGGGTTAGGATGTGAATATCTTGGGCGGGGCTGTGAGGAGGGGGGCTATTCTTCGTTCTAAAATATTTATTATTTTTGTTTTGGGGGCTTTTTTGGTTTTGTTTTTTTTGAGAGAGTCTCGCTCTGTTGCCCAGGTTGGAGTGCAATGGTGCAGTCTCGGTTCACTGCAACCTCTACCTCCTGGCAGACGTGAGCCACTGCACCCAGCCTGTTTTTGTTTTTGTTGTTGTTTTGTTTTGTTTTCGAGATGAAGTCTCACTTTGTCACCCAGGCTGGAGTGCAGTGGCAGATCTCAGCTCACTGCAACCTCTGCCTCAAGCTGTTCTCCTGCCTCAAGCGATTCTCCTGCCTCAGCCTCCCAACTAGCTGAGATTACAGGTGCACGCACCACCATGCCCAGCTAATTTTTGTATTTTTAGTAGAGACGGGGTTTTACCATGTTGGTCAGACTGGTCTCAAACTCCTGATCTCAGGTAATCCACCCGCCTTGGCCTCCCAAAGTGCTGGGATTACAGACATGAGCCATCGTATCCAGCCATATTTATTAACTACAAAGGGAAAGATGATAATTTTTTTTTTTTTGAGATGGAGTCTCACTCTGTCACCCAGGCTGGAGTGCAATGGCATCATCTTGTCTCACTGCAACCTCCGCCTCCCGGATTCAAGTGATTCTCCTGCCTCAGCCTCTCAACTAGTGGGGTTACAGGCACACGCTACCACACCCAGCTAATTTTTGTATTTTTAGTAGAAATGGGGTTTCACCATGTTGGTCAGGCTGGTCTCCAACCCCTGACCTCATGATCTGCCCGCCTCGGCCTCCCAAAGTGCTGGGATTATAGGCATGAGCCACTGCACCTGGCTGAAAGATGATAATTTTAAAGTAGAGAAACTGGGTTGGCTGGGCATGGTGGCTCATGCCCAGCACTTTGGAGCATGTACTTTGGAGCCCAGCACTTTGGAAGGCCAAGGCAAGAGGATTGCTTGAGTCTAGGAGTTTGAGACCAGCCTGGACAACATAGCAAGACCTCATCTCCACAAAAACTAAAAAGTTAGCCAGGTGTGGTGGTGCACGCCTGTAGTCCCAGCTACTCAGGAGGCTTAGGTGGGAGGATCACTCGAGCCCAGGAGGTCAAGGCTGCAGTGAGCCGTTATTGTACCACTGCACTCAGCCTGGGCAACAGAGCAAGAGTCTGTCTCCAAAGGAAAAAAAAGGTCCAGGCGCGGTGGCTCACACCTGTAATCCCAGCACTTTGGGAGGCCAAGGTGGGCGGATCACGAGGTCAGGAGATGGAGACCATCCTGGCTAACACGGTGAAACCCCGTCTCTACTAAAAATACAAAAAAATGTGGTGGCAGCGCCTGTAATCCCAGCTACTCAGGAGGCTGAGGCAGGAGAATGGCGTGAACCTGGGAGGAGGAGCTTGCAGTGAGCCAAGATTGCGCCACTGCACTCCAGCCTGGGCGACAGAGCGAGACTCCGTCTCAAAAAACAACAACAACAACAAAAACAATAGTCTCCCAGGTAAGTCAGAGTCACAAGGTGTTTTGGTTCCCCGTGGAAACTAAAAGATAACAGCTTAGGCCGGGCACGGTGGCTCAAGCCTGTAATCCCAGCACTTTGGGAGGCCGAGACGGGCGGATCACGAGGTCAGGAGATCGAGACCATCCTGGCTAACATGGTGAAACCCCGTCTCTACTTAAAAAAAATACAAAAAACTAGCTGGGCGAGGTGGCAGGCGCCTGTAGTCCCAGCTACTTGGGAGGCTGAGGCAGGAGAATGGCGTAAACCTGGGAGGCGGAGCTTGCAGTGAGCTGAGATCCGGCCACTGCACTCCAGCCTGGGTTACAGAGCGAGACTCCGTCTCGGAAAAAAAAAAAGATAACAGCTTAACATATGTTCTTGAGTTATTTTTCAGACACTCGGATACCCACCAGATGGAAAATGCTGAGCTGGGAACAGGGGCTATGACTTCAGCCTTTTGAGAGGCTGAGGTGGAAGGATCACTTGAGGCCAGGAGTTTGAGACCACCCTGGCCAACATGATGAAACCCCGTCTCCAGTAAAAATACAAAAATTAGCCGGGCATGGTGGTGCAGCCTGAAATCCCAGCTATTTGGGAGGCCGAGGTGGGAGGACCACTTGAACCTGGTAGGAGGAGGCTGCAGTGAGCTGAAATTGTGCCATGGCACTCTAGCCTGGGCAACAGAGTGAGACTCTGTCTCAAAAAGTAAATAAATAATAAGATAAAATAAATGTTGACTGCAGGCCGGGCACAGTGGTTCACGCCTGTGATCCCAGCACTTTGGAGGCTGAGATGGGCGGATCACCTGAGGTCAGGAGTGCAAGAACAGCCTGGCCGACGTGGTGAAATGCTGTCTCTACTAAAAATACAAAAATTAGCTAGGCGTATACCTGTAGTCCTGGCTACTCAGGAAGTCAAGGCAGGAGAATCGCATGAACCAGGGAGGTGGAGGTTGCAGTGAGCTGAGATCATGCCACCACACTCCATCCAGCCTGGGTGTCAGAATGAGACTCCATCTCAAAGCAAAAACAAACAGATGGGACCCTCGGTGTGTCCTTAGGGCATGATGGTTGAGGTATACTGCTGGTCCTCTCGTGAAAGAAAACAAGAGCTGACTCTGTGCCTACTGGAGAAAGCACTCCCTACATCAACCACAGTCAAAACCTCGCTCCCCCAGGGACGGTGGCTGCCAGCGTGGGGCCTTGGTAGCACCCATGTGGAATCACAGTGTTGTTGACAGCTCTGGGGTCTTGTACAAATGCCAGATCCTCCCATTTGGTTTCCTTATGGGAAGGATCGCAGTATTATAATACACGGGCGTGTGCAAGGGATCATTATGCCCTTTCCTCTTTTTTTGCTTTCTTTGAGACAGTTTCACTTTCGTCACCCAGGCTGGAGTGCAATGGCGCGATCTTGGCTCACTGCAGCCTCCGCCTCCTGGGTTCAAGTGATTTTCCTGTCTCAGCCTTCTGAGTAGCTGGGATTACAGGTGCCCGCTACCAGGCCTGACTAATTTTTGTGTTTTTGGTAGAGACAGGGTTTCCCCAAGTTGGTCAGGCTGCTCTTGAACTCCTGGCCTCAAGTGACCCACCCACCTCGGCCTCCCAAAGTGTTGGGATTTCAGGCATAAGCCACCAGGCCCGGCCTTCCTTTCTTTTTAAAATTAATCTTTGTTAAAAAATACTCTTGGCCAGGCGCGGTGGCTCAAGCCTGTAATCCCAGCACTTTGGTAGGCTGAGACGGGCGGATCACGAGGTCAAGCGATCAAGACCATCCTGACTAACAAGGTGAAACCCCGACTCTACTAAAAAATACAAAAAAAAACTAGCCGGGCGAGGTGGCGGGCACCTGTAGTCCCAGCTACTCGGGAGGCTGAGGCAGGAGAATGGTGTAAACCCAGGAGGCGGAGCTTGCAGTGAGCTGAGATCCAGCCACTGCACTCCAGCCCAGCCAACAGAGCGAGACTCCGTCTCAAAAAACAAAACAAAAAAACAAAAAAAACCTCTTATTTTTTATTTAATTGTAACACTCCTAGATCCTGAAAGCAGATACACACTTTTTTTTATCGGTCTGATTCTTTTCATTGCTTCAGGCCTTAGAGGATATTGTCCAATATTAGATAAAAGTTTAATCAGAGGCCGAGCGCGGTGGCTGAAGCCTGTAATCCCAGCACTTTGGGAGGCTGAGGTGGGCGGATCACAAGGTCAGGAGATCAAGACCATCCTGGCTAACACGGTGAAACCCCGTCTCTACTAAAAAATACAAAAAACTAGCCGGGCGAGATGGCGGGTGCCTGTAGTCCCAGCTACTCGGGAGGCTGAGGCAGGAGAATGGCATAAACCCGGGAGGCAGAGCTTGCAGTGAGCTGAGATCCGGCCACTGCACTCCAGCCTGGGTGACAGAGCAAGACTCCGTCTCAAAAAAAAAAAAAAAAAAAAAAAGTTTAATCGGGTTTACTTCTACTTTAATGGAGATGGCTGAATATCTCTTCCACTTGGCTGCTCCTTTATAATAAACTGAGGAACATACAAATCGTACTGAGTTCTGTGAGACATTCTAGTAAATCATCTAACCTGAAGAGTAGGTTGTGGGAACCCCTGATTTAGAAAGCCCAGTGGTCGTGAATATAAGTGGCTCTGGACTGGCTTCTCGGGTCTGAAGTGTGGACAGTCTGTTAGGACTGAGCCCTTGTAATTTGTAGGATCTGACACAGGAAGGCAGTGTCCGAATTTAGCTGTATTATATTGGACACCCAGTTAGCGTTTGGAGAATTGGAGAATCGGTTGCTGGTGTAGAAAAATACTAAATATTTTGTCAGGGGAGTGAAAGAAAAACCAAAACCCATACACTTTTAAGGAAAGCAACTGACGGCATTTGCTACCAATGATAAAATTTGAGCTTTGAAGTAAGAATAAGAAATTTGCCGGCCGGGCGCGGTGGCTCAAGCCTGTAATCCCAGCACTTTGGGAGGCTGAGACGGGCGGATCACAAGGTCAGGAGATCGAGACCATCCTGGCTAACATGGTGAAACCCCGTCTCTACTAAAAATACAAAAAAAACCTAGCAGGGCAAGGTGGCAGGCGCCTGTAGTCCCAGCTACTCGGGAGGCTGAGGCAGGAGAATGGCGTAAACCCGGGAGGCGGAGCTTGCAGTGAGCTGAGATCCGGCCACTATGCTCCAGCCTGGGCGACAGAGCGAGACTCCGTCTCAAAAAAAAAAAAAAAAAAAAGAAATTTGCCATTGTGCCCGGGCCAGGAAAAAAAAAAGAATTTTGCCATTGTGAGGGCGAAGGTTTCCCAGTACTTTCTGATGAGCTTGATGGTGATATTAACAAATAACTTTTTTTTTTTTTTTTGAGGCGGAGTCCCGCTCTGTCACCCAGGATGGAGTGCAGTGGTGCAATCTCAGCTCACTGCAAGCTCCACCTCCCGGGTTCAAGCAATTCTCCCGCCTCAACCTCCCGAGTCGCCGGACTACAGGTGTGTGCCACCACGCCCAGATAATTTTTGTATTTTTAGTAGACACACGGTTTCACCATGTTGCCCAGAGTGGTCTCAAACTCCTGACCTCAGGTGATCCGCCCACCTCGGCCTCCTAAAGGTGAGAGGCCTTGCTGGGATTACAGGCTGAGCCACCGCACCTGGCCTCTTGCCCTCTGCCCACCTCAGCCTCTTGTCCTTGTGTTTTGCCGTGATGCAGTGAACATGTCTTACATTTGTAACCAGAGAAAAAGGTTATGTAACAGTGCCTGTCCTGTTTTTCCCAGAGTAGACATTATGAAGATTTAAAAAATGTGAAAGTGGGCCGGGCGCGGTGGCTCAAGCCTGTAATCCCAGCACTTTGGGAGGCCGAGACGGGCGGATCACGAGGTCAGGAGATCGAGACCATCCTGGCTGACACGGTGAAACCCCGTCTCTACTAAAAAATACAAAAAACTAGCCTGGCGAGGTGGCGGGCGCCTGTAGTCCCAGCTACTCGGGAGGCTGAGGCAGGAGAATGGCGTGAACCCGGGAGGCGGAGCTTGCAGTGAGCTGAGATCCGGCCACTGCACTCCAGCCTGGGCGGCAGAGCGAGACTCCGCCTCAAAAAAAAAAAAAAAAAAAGTGAAAGTGTTTTGAAAATAATAAACTATGCTATACACACAAAGTTTTAGTGACTAGAAATACAAGTCTATTGTTTGTTGAGACAGGGCCCTGCTCTGTCTCCCAGGCTGTGTGGCACAATCATGGCTCACTACAGTCTTGAACTCCTGGGCTTAAGCGATCCTCCCACCTCAGCCTCCAGAGTAGCTGGGACTACAATCGAGCACCACCACACCTGGCTAATGTTTGTATTTTTTGTAGAGATGGGGTTTCACCATGTTGTCCAGACTGGTCTCAAACTCCGGGCTCAGGCATTGCTCGTACCTCAGCCTCCCAAAGTGGTGGGATCACAAGTGTGAGCCACTACACCCGGCTGAGTTTCTGTTGTTTTGAGCCACTTCATTTGTGGTACTTCTTACAGCAGTCACAGGAAACTAAGCAACTGCAGAACATCAAAATTGTTTTTCTTCAGCAAAAGGAGAAGTGCTGGTGGTTGGCAGCAGCTTTTCCTATGCCCACTTCTGCACGGCCACACCTTTGACTGCCTGAAGAGTGCACAGCAGGCTGAGGGGAGCAACTGGTTGAGTCAGGCCTCTGCTTGTGCCGTATCCCCACCTGCTTTGCTGGACACCCCTGTTTTGGGGGCACCCACTGCTGCCCCAGACACCAAGCAAGCACCAGCTGTGTCCAAAACATACAGGGTCACAGTCTTGGCACGTTTTGTGCTGCTATAACAGAATGCCACAGACTGGGTAATTTAATACGGAACAGAAATTCATTTTCTCAAAGTTTTGGAGGCTGGGAAGTCCAAGAGCAAGGGGCCATCAGGTCAGGGCCTGGTCTCTGCTTCCACTATGGCGCTTTGTCCACCGTGTCCTCACGTGGTCAGAGAGAGCCGGCTCCCGGGAGCCCTTTTAATGGAGCAGAACACTGCTGCACTGCGGCTTAAGTTTCCAGTCACTCCAGGCAGACTGTCTGATGTAATATGTTCACAGACTGGCCAGGCACTGTAGCTCACACCTTTAATCCCAGCACTTTGGGAGGCTGAGGCGGATGGATCACCTGAGGTCAGGGGTTCAAGACCAGCCTCACCAGCATGGTGAAACCCCATCTCTACTAAAAATACAAAATTAGCCAGGTGTGGTGACACGTGCCTGTAATCCCAGCTACTCGGGAGGCTGAGGCTGGAGAATCTCTTGAACCCAGGAGGTGGAGGTTGCAGTGAGTCGAGATCATGCCATTGTACTCCAGCCTGGGCAACAAGAGCGAAACTGTCTCAAAAAATAAAATAAAATGCATTCACAAGGCCGGGCATGGTGGCTCATGCTTGTAATCCCAGCTACCTGGGAGACTGAGGCAGGAGAATCACTTATAACCTGGGAGTTGGAGGTTATAGTGAGCTGAGATCATACCACTGCACTCCAGCCTGGGCAACAAGAGTGAAACTCTGTCTCAAAAAAGTAAAATAAGGCTGGGCGCGGTGGCTCACACCTGTAATCCTAGCACTTTGGGAGGCCAAGGCGGGTGGATCACTAGGTCAGGAGTTCGAGACCAGCCTGGCCAACATGATGGAACCCCATCTCTACCAGCCTGGCCAACATGGGGAAACCCCGTCTCTACTAAAAATACCAAAATAAGCCAGATGTGGTGGTGCGCGCCTGTAATCCCAGCTATTCAGGAGGCTGAGGCAGGAGAATCACTTGAACCCAGGAGGCAGAGGTTGCAGTGAGCCAAAATCGTGCCATTGTTCTCCAGCCTGCGCGACAGACCGAGACTCTGTCTCTGAATAAATAAATAAATAAAATAAGAAAATAAAATATGTTCACATCCTTTGACATTCCTCACCTCAAAAGCTGGAACCCAACTCCCTCCTAAGCGGGAGTCTTCTCAGTGACTCGCTTCTAACAGCAGAACTTACGTGGCTTCCCACACTCAGAGGATACTGGGTTCCTCCCAATATCCCCCCACCCAGCGACCCCCACGCAGGTCGCTGGCTCTGGGGGATCCAGAACCATGTTTCAAGGACACTCCAGGCAGCCCCTGGATCGTCCATGTGGTGAGGAATGAAGGCCTCCTGCCTGCAGCCTTGGGAGGTAGCCTCAGAAGAGGATGCCCCAGCCGCTGCCCAGCCTTCACATGGCCAGGACCTCAGCCAGCGTCCTGACTGCAACGTCATGAGCGACCCCGAGCCGGAAATCCCCAGCTTTCATACTCCTGACTTATGGGGACTGACAGATAATGTTCATTGTTAATTAAGGGGTGACTTGTCACACACAATAGGTCACTAAACAGCTCTGTCTGGCCTCCCAGGAGGAGCCTGCCTTTCCTTTTCTTCATGGGAAAAGTGTGATCAGTTTGTGAAGGAGTCTCTGCCCCCAGTTGATGCCCGAGGCTCCACCTGGCGACCGTCACACGCTCCGTCTGCCCCTCTGGCGACTGTCACAAGCACCGTCTGCCCCTCAGTGCCTTGCCAGGCCCCCAGCCTGTGATCAGCCTGGTCTTGTGGGAGGCCAAGGCCCACTTGTGTTCATGTGTAGTGTGTGTGTCTGTGTGCCCGTGCGTGCCCAGGATACAGGGATGCCATATACAAGTGCTTTCAATGTTGTGTGGCGTGCATGCATCTGTGTGCCCAGGATACAGGGATGCTGTATACAAACACTTTTTTTTTTTTTTTTTTTGAGACAGTCTCGCTCAGTTGCCCAGGCTGGAGTGCAGTGGCGCGATCTTGGCTCACTGCAAGCTCTGCCTCCCGGGTTCATGCCAGTCTCCTGCCTCAGTCTCTGGAGTAACTGGGATTACAGGCACCCGCACCACGCCTGGATAATTTTTTCTTTTTTTTTTTTTGAGACGGAGTCTCACTCTGACGCCCAGGCTGGAGTGCAGTGGCGTGACCTTGGCTCACTGCAACCTCCGCCTCCCAGGTTCAAGCGATTTTCCTGCCTCAGCCTCCCACATAGCTGGGATTATAGGTGCCCGCCACCACGCCCAGCTAATTTTTTTTTTTTTTTTTTTTTTTTTGAGACAGAGTCTTGTTCTGCCGCCCAGGCTGGAGTGCAGTGACATGATCTCGGCTCACTGCAGCCTCTGCCTCCTGGGTTCAAGCGATTCTCCTGCCTCAGCCTCCCGAGGAGCTGGGACTACAGGCACCTGCCACCACGCCCGGCTAATTTTTTGTATTTTTTAGTAGAGATGGGGTTTCACCGTGTTAGCCAGGATGGTCTCGATCTTCTGACCTCGTGATCCACCCGCCTCGGCCTCTGAAAGTGCTGGGATTACAGGCGTGAGCCACCATGCCTGGCCAATTTTGTATTTTTAGTAGAAACGGGGTTTCACCATGTTGGTCAGGCTGGTCTTGAATTCCTGACCCCAGGTGATCCGCCCACCTCAGCCTCCCAAAGTGCTGGGATTACAGGCCTGAGCCACCACACCCGGCCCAGAATGTCTTTTTACTTTTTATTACTCCATCCCCCATCCTGGGTCCAGACCTGTGATAGTGAACAACCGGCTGTCTAGAGGTGAGTGGGGCGAGTGGGGCAAGTGGGGTGAGTGGGGTGAGTCCAGAGAACAGTGAGGTGCAGCCCCAGGGGTCTCGTAGCACCCGCCCCCATGTCAGGAAGTCCCACAGCCTAGAGGCTCCAGCCTCAGAGGCAGACGTAGGACCTGCCCTTTCCTCCTGAGCAGCGGGCCAGAGTCCTGAACAACAGGAAGCCACTGAGGAGAGCTCTGCCCTGAGGGAGGTCAGGGGGCCCCCGCCAGCCCCACCCACAGCAGCGGGCCCTCCCCCCATCACCCTGATGCCTCACCCCTTGGATTCCAGAGAGGAAAGTGGGCTTTTGTGTAGTTTACATGCTCATATCTTTTTTTTTGAAACGGAGTCGCCCAGGCTGGAGTGCGGTGGCGCGATCTCCGCTCACTGCAAGCTCCGCCTCCCAGGTTCCCGCCATTCTCCTGCCTCAGCCTCCCGAGTAGCTGGGACTACAGGTGCCCGCCACCACGCCCGGCTAATTTTTTGTATTTTCGGTAGAGACGGGGTGTCACCATGTTAGCCAGGATGGTCTCGATCTCCTGACCTCGTGATCCGCCCGCCTCGGCCTTCCAAAGTGCTGAGATTACAGGCGTGAGCCACCACACCTGGCCTGACATGCTCATATGTTAAAATCACCACTGTCACTAGAACAATTCATAATCATGGTGATAAAATAAGATTTATAACCAGCTTCAGTCAGGAGATACACAGAGCAGATCCTCACTCCCAGACAGGGAGCCTGCAGCTGCCCCCGAGCCCACAGGTGCCCACAGGACACACACAGACAGTTCAACCATGTCTTAAACACACAGGTGTTTATTGTTCATTTGATTTAATTTTTAAGTTCACTTTACTACGTGGATGAGATGGGTGCATATTACACTAGGCTTTCGCTATGAGAGCTGCCACCGTGAGGAGAATCCCAGCCCTCAGTTCTGCTTCCCTTTCTGAGTCCCACAAAAGCCACATGTGGGCAGCCTTGGGTTCCCATCCCAGCTGGCTGCTCCCTCTGGGGCTGTCTCGGTGGGGAGAGGGAGACAGGGCAGTGGGTCCCTGCTGACCCCTGAGCCCTGCAGGGGTCAGGATCCTCCCATAGTCCCTGGTGTGGCCCTGGAAGACGCTGGCAGTGCCTGCCCAAGGCCTCCCGCAGGATGGAAGCTGAGGGCCCTGGCTCTGGGTCCTAAGAGAACTCAGCTGCCCCCTTCACATTTTACAGCAATGGGCCAGGCAGCAGCTTTGGGATGGGGCTTCTGTGGGGAAGTGGGGGATGCTGCAGTGGTACAAAGACAGCCTCCCCTACCCCCGTCCTCCAGATGACCGTCCTCCAAGGCCAGCACTGGGCATCCAAGGGAGAGAAGGAACCGAGCCCAGAAGGTGTGGGCAGGAGAGGCCTGGAGTCAGGCCTCGACCCACAGCCCCCTCTGGGTGCCGAGTGGGAAGGGTGTGGGGGGTGGCTTGTGAACCTTACCCGCTGCCCTTCCAACCCTGGATCTGTGGGCAGCAGTCCCACAAAATCCCCCTTAGGGCTCCCTGAGGAGGACTTGTGGCTGCCACTTCCACCAGGGCAGAGGGCACAGGAGGGGCCAGCACTCCAAAGGGCTCTAGGCCGGGTCTTTCAAGGACATCCGCAAAGCCCTGGTGGGGAGGGCGGCGGGGCTGTCTCACCGAGGCGCCTGGGCCAGAGGCTCTTTGGAACTCTTGCACTGCTGAGTGGGGGACTGTCCATGCTGCCCACAACCTCTAGACCACGGCAGCCTGCTCATGGGCCCCTGGCAGAGAATGCCCACTCCCCAGCAGACTCAGGGCAGGCCGCCAACTGCAGGCTTCCAGGAAGGCCCAGGGTGTCCACCTCAGGCCAGGTGGTCTCAGAGGACCCCTGTGCAACCACATTAAGGAGAGCTGCAGCCCCCACCCACCTGCCTGCCAGTTCAACAAGCTCCCGCTTAACACGCAGGCTCCCAGGCACCATCACCCCCCGCTCCCCCGTTGCCCCTCCCGCATGGGGAGCCCCTTCCCCTTGGAAAGACAGCAGGTACCGTAGCCTCGCCTGTTGGCCAGGGGCGCCGGCTCAGAGGACCTGCCCTGACCTGCACATGCTGACCAGACAGCCCAGTGTAAGGACCCGCGATCCCACGCCACCGCCCTGTGGTTACCACGGTCACCACCACCTCTCTCACAAGGCCCCCGGGGGACCCAGCCTCGCCCGGCCTGGTGTCTGCACCGAGGGACCGCGTCTCACGCCCGGCGGCTCCTGCAGGGGAAGCCGTGGTCAGCGACTCACCACGAGGACAGGGCGGGGCGGCTGAGTGCAGAAGAGAAGCATGAAGCTGGGGCGTGGGTGGGGGAGGAGGAACAAAAGTTGCATCTAGACAGAGGTGAACGAAACAAAACCGAAACCCGAACGTGTTCTGTCGCAGGATGGGCGCCGCCCGTCCCGGGCCCTTAGCCCGACATCTCCTCTCGCTGCTCCTTGTTCCTGCGCACCTCGGCCGCGTGCAGCTCCTGCGGGACACGGGGCGGGAGGGCCTGAGGGCGGCGGTGGCTTGGGGTGACTCCGGGAACCCGCAGGCGCGCAGGCCTTGGCGCCCTGACACCCGCCCGGCCTCATCTGGGCTGGCCTCCGGCAGGACCCTGAATTGAGGGGGCGGGAGCACCGGGGAGGCCGAGAGCAGGGCCGGGGCCCAAGGACGGGTTTCCGGGGAGCTGGCTGGGCCCCGCTTCTAGCTCGTACCGGAGCCGAGCTTCCTCCAGAGCACTTTCAATATAATGAATTTAGCCATTTATTACTGCGGCTAGTGACTGTCCCACCAGGGGCAGAGTCTGGACCTGCTTCTTGCGCTGCTGGGGACGCCCAGTAAACACAGGATGAGCCCCCGACCCCCACCCCAGCGCAGGGCCTCCGGGTCCCCGGCCCCGCTCTGCGCCCCTCCGAGCTCCGCCCGAGCCCCGCCCCCGCCCAGTGCCCCGCCCCCTGTTGGCTACTAGCCCCGCCCCACCCCCGTCCGGTCCAGTCCCGCTCCTCCAAGCTCCGCCCCCTCCCCGCCTTCTGCCCGCCCCGAGCCCCGCCCGGCCCCGCCCCCGCACCTTCTCGCGCAGCCGCTCGCGCAGTGCGGCCAGGTGCGCCTCGCGGATCTCCTTGCTGAGCTCCATCTTGTAGTTGAGCTTCTCCTCCGCCTGCCGGCTGAAGTTGTTGTTCTCCTCCAGTGCCTTGTGCAGCACCTCGCGCTCGTGCTCGCGCCGCTCCGCCAGCTGCTTCAGCACCTGCGCCTCCTGCGTCTGTGCGGGGCGGGCGGGCGCGCGTGAGCGGCGACCCCGGGCCCTGCCAGGCCGGACTCCTGCTCCCTGCTCTCCGCCTCCCGCCCGGCGCCCGCTCGCCTCACCCGGCGCCTCCACCTGCCCAGGCCTCAGTGGGTGCCGGGACCCCCGGGCGCTGCCCTGTGGTCGGGGCAGGGCCAGGGGGTCGCGCTCCGCCGCCCCCGCCCCTGCCTCGCGCGCGGGTCCCGCGGTTCTGGCTGCGCCCAGGGCCCCCGCCGTGTCCTGCCGCCACTGCACACCCTGCACTGCGCGTCTCCGCCTCCAAGGACCAGCAGCGCAGGAAACCCTAACCTTGTGGGCGGTCTCAGCTTTCTTCCTCAGACATCCGCCCACTGAGCAGAGGAGCTGCTTGTTACACACCGGGTTCCGAGCTCCCAATTAGGTGCCCAGGAGCGGAGGAAGGGTCCCCAGGGGTGCTGGGGGAGGGGCCGGCTGGCGACCCCTGGAAGGAGAGCAGAGCAGCAGGACCCGTGCCAACGAGCCAGTCCCTACTAGTCAGCCCTGCGAACCCTGGTCCCTGGTCTCACCAGGAAGGGAACAGAGCCGCCTCCCCTGCCCAGTGCGTTGGCCTCCAGGGTGGCACTCCCAAAAAGGACATTTTTATCTCTGTTCCAGTCTCAGAGGGGCTGGTGGGAGGGGAGGCTGCAGGGAGGGGACCTGGAGCCCACACCCACCTCTCCCGGGGCCCGTCAGCCCTCCAGCAAGCCTCAGGGTCTTCATATGAGGCCCTCCTCCTGCTTCTCTGTCTGGGAGAGGGATGCCCCACCCGACGTCCCCAGGGCCCCTCTGGGGACCATCCCCTAGCATCCTGCTGGCCATGACAAGGGTGCCTCCCACTGCCACCAGAGGCTCCTGCTCCTTCCAGCTGGCCGCCGCCTCGGAACCCTTCCTCCTCTCCCTCCCATTCTTTTTTGTTTTTTGAAATGGAGTCTCGCCCTGTTGCCCAGGCTGGAGTGCAGTGGTGCAGTCTCAGCTCATGCATCCTTCACGTCTTGGGTTCAAGCAATTCCCCTGCCTCAGACTCCCTAGTAGGTGGGATTACAGGTGCGTGCCGCCACACCTGGCTAATTTTTGTATTTTTAGTAGAGACGGGGTTTCACCATGTTGGCCAGGCTGGTCTTGAACTCCTTAGCTCAAGTAATCTGCCTACCTCAGCCTCCCAAAGTTCTGGGATTACAGGCGTGAGCCACCGCACCCGGCCTCTCCTCATCCCATTCCTCTCTCTCAGGAAGTGGCCCAGGGAGCCACAGCCCCTCCCGCCCCAGGCGGAGGCGCTAACCAAACCCCCCGGGAGCACCCTGTGTCTTGCAGGCCCCGTCCCCGTGGGCCACCTCCGTCGAAACTCCTGGGGGGGTGGGAGGACTCCTTGCCTTCCTTCGCTCCTCAGCTGCCTCCAGCCGCTTTTGCAGCTCCTCCAGGGAGGTGTCCTTCTTCTTGGGTGGAGAGGAGAGCATAGGGCTCTCTGGGGACAGGTCAGAAGGGGACTTGAGGATGACCTCGAAGCTCTGGCCAGAGGCCCGCTTGTCCAGCTGCTTCACCTCCATGTCTGCAAGACCAGAGTAGAGCTTCAGAGGCCCGGCCAGAGCATGGCGTGGGCTGAGTGGGATGCTCCGGCACACATCCAACCCCAGGGCTGGGTGAGAGCAGGTGGCTGCTCCCACAGGAATCCCAGGCCTCAGCCCCCAGGATGGGCCCCTTCCCCCCAGAACCTCCCTGTCCGGAGGCAGCCAGGCTGGGAGTTCAGAGACTCTGGGAGGCCAGGGAAAAGGTGAGGTGGGCAGGCACTGCAGGGTAGGGCTAACTTTTTGTACTTTTAGTAGAGACGGGGTTTCACCCTGTTAGCCAGGATGGCAGCCGGGCACTCACCCCCATACTGGTAGATGGTGTTGGGGTGCGGCTGTGTGTAGAAGCAGGAGCAGATGAGTGACAGCACCGACAGCTCCTTCATCTTCTCCTTGTAAGCTGTGGGCACAAGGCTAGGCTGAGCAAGCGCCACTGGGGCCTGCCCACCTGGGGCCCCGTTTTTCCCTCCCCATGGCTGCCTCTGGCATGTCTCTATGAGACACGGAGCTGCCCAGCACGCTCTCGTGTGTCTCCACACCGCCGGCCCCTTCGTCTCTCCTCCAGCTCTCTTGCTTCCAGACGCTGGCGCTGTCTCCGTGGTGTGCGCCCTGCTCTGTCTCTCTCGCCTTCCGCCTCTCCCCGCCTTTCCTCTGTCTCGGCATTAATGTCCGTCCCATCTTGCACACCGACTTGTTTCTCCATCCTTCTCCCTGCCTGCTGTGGTCTGAATGTCTCCATTCCCCAAAACTCATGTGTTGAAATAGTAACCCCAAGGTGCCGGTATGTGGAGGTGGGGCACTGGGAGGGAATTAGGCCATGAGGATAGAGCCGTCCTGAGTGGTCCCAGAGGGGGGCTTCAGAGAACTCCCTCACCCTTCCATCATGTGAGGACACAGCCAGAAGATGCCACCTGTCTATGTACCAGGAGGCGAGACCTCTCCAGGCACCAATGCCGGCACCTTGATCCTGTACTTTCTGGCCTCCAGAGCTGTGGGAAGTAAGTTCCTGTCGTCTATAAACCACTCAGTCTCAGGTACCCGCACAGACTGACAAAGTCCCTGCCTCTGCCTGTCTGGGTCTCTGTTTACCTTCTGTCTGTCTGACTCTGTCACTGTCGTCGTATCTTTCCGTGTCTCGGGGGTAGCCCCTGACTCTGTCTCGTTCTCTGAGTGCATCTTTCTGTAATTCCTTGTCACTGTGTGTCTTTCTGACCCTTACCTCCCTCTGCGCCATTACTTCCCTCTCCCCTCCTCCTCCCTCCCGCTCCCTTACCAGCTCAAGCAGGCAAGAGTAACTCATGACGGGACCAGCACAGAGGCAAACCCTCTGCGGGCAGCACTTTCCTGGGCTGTAAACCTGGATGAAGCCCTCAGACCCTCCTTTCTCCTTCCTGATGATCGTGTGGTCACCCCGAGATGAAGCCAGGCCCTCTCCAGGCACATGCTCTCTGCCCATTTAGGGCTGGGCTTGGGCCACTGATGCCACCAAGAACCAAGGGAGGGCAGCTGTCCAGTCAGCCCCACAGCCAGGCCTCTTGCCCATTCAGGTCAAACAAGTGCCCACCAGCCAGTGTCCCTGCTGCCCAACCCAAACCAGAAGTAAGCCGGGCTGCTGTAGCCGTGTGCCCTGTCAGGGGAAGGGGAAGGTGTCTGCTCTCGCAGTGAACATAATTTAGCTCTTTTGGTCTATTCAGGGCGAGCCTCGCTCCTAAACAGACACTCTGGCCCGGTTTCTCACTAGTGCTCAACAATCATCTTGGCTGGGCGCAGTGGCTCACAACTGTAATCCCAGCACTTTGGAAGGCCGAGGCAGGTGGAACACCTGAGGTCAGGAGTTTGAGACTAGCCTGACCCACCTGGTGAAACCCGATCTCTACTAAAAATACAAAAATTAGCCAGGCGTGGTGGCAGGCACCTGTAATCCTAGCTACCTGAGAGGCTGAGGCAGGAGAATCGCTTGAACCTGGGAGGCGGAGGTTGCAGTAAACCAAGCTCGTGCCATTGCACTCCAGCCTGGGCGACAGTGAGACTCTGTCTCAAAACAGAAAGAAAAAGAAAGAGGGAGAGAGAGGGAGAGGGAGAGAGAGAGAGACACAGAGAGAAGGAAATGAAGAGAGGAGGGAGGGAGGGAGGGAAAGAGGGGAGGGGAGGGAACGGGAGAGGAGACAAAGGGAGACACAGGGCGGAAGTAATCAACTTTTCATGGTGAGCTGGGTCTTCCTGTGACAGTGCAGGGAACAGTCTGTCCTGGTCTAAATTTCCTAGTGACCTACACTTTTCTGGACAGAGCAGCACAGAGCCCAAGAGGGTGTAAGGAGGAACAGAAAGGAATCCCAGGGTGGACAGGCCGGCGTGAGAGCCTCTGGGGGAAGGATGGAGCCTTTGAGCCAGGAAGCGGGAAGCGAGGCAAAGCTACCTGTCTTGCTTATCGTCTTCAGGGAGGGAAGTGGAGGGGGACCGGGTGGGGAAGCCTCACAGGGGACTTTGACCTGACTTGTCAAATTTTATTTTATTTTATTTTTTCCTTTTTGAGACAGAGTCTCACTCTGTCGCCCAGGCTGGAGTGTAGTGGTGCGATCTCGGCTCATTGCAACCTCCACCTCCCGGGTTCACGCCATTCTCCTGCCTCAGCCTCCCGAGTAGCTGGGACTACAGGCGCCCGCCACCACGCCCAGTTAATTTTTTTGTACTTTTAGTAGAGATGGGCTTTCACTGTGTTAGCCAGGATGGTCTCGATCTCCTGACCTTGTGATCCGCCCACCTTGGCTTTCCAAAGTGCTGGGATTACAGGCGTGAGCCACCACGCCCGGCCATCAAGTTTTATTTTTTCACATGCAAAATCCATTCATGTATTTTTTTATTAAAAGTTAATTTATTTTATTTTGAGACAGAGTCTTGCTCTGTCGCCAGGCTGCAGCACAGTGGTGCGATCTTGGCTCACCGCAACCTCCACCTCCCAGGTTGAACGATTCTCCTGCCTCAGCCTCCCGAGTAGCTGGGACTACAAGCGACTGCCATGCCTGGCTAATTTTTGTAGTTTTAGTAGAGATGAGGTTTCACCATGTTGGCCAGAATGGTCTTGATCTCCTGACCTCATGATCCGCCCGCCTCAGCCTCCCGAAGTGCTGGGATTACAGGTGTGAGCCACTGCACCTGACCTACTTTATTTTTTAGAGACAGGACTGTACTCCGTTACCCATGCTGGAGTGTAGGGCGCAGCTGTGCAGTTCACTGCAGCCTTGAACTTCTGGGCTTGACTGATCCTTCCACCTCAGTAGCTGGGACTGCAGGTGCACGCCAGCACACCAGCTTTTTTTTTTTTTCTTTTTTCAATCTCAGCTCACTGCAAATTCCACCTCCTGGGTTCAAGAGATTCTCCTGCCTCAGCCTCCTGAGTAACTGGGATTACAGGCACGTGCCACCATGCCCGGCTAATGTTTGTGTTTTTAGTAGAGACGGGTTTCGCCATGTTGGTCAGGCTAGTCTCAAGCCGCCGCGCCCGCCGGGCCTACACACCAGCTTTAAAAAAAAAAATGTCGGCCGGGCGCCGTGGCTCAAGCCTGTAATCCCAGCACTTTGGGAGGCCGAGACGGGCGGATCACGAGGTCAGGAGTTCGAGACCATCCTGGCTGACACGGTGAAACCCCGTCTCTACTTTAAAAATACAAAAAACTAGCCGGGCGAGGTGGCGGCGCCTGTAGTCCCAGCTACTCGGGAGGCTGAGGCAGGAGAATGGCGTGAACCCGGGAGGCGGAGCTTGCAGTGAGCTGAGATCCGGCCGCTGCACTCCAGCCTGGGCGGCAGAGCGAGACTCCGTCTCAAAAAAAAAAAAAAAAAAGTCGTAGTGGTATCGAGGCCGGGCGCAGTGGCTCATGCCTGTAATCCCAGCACTTTGGGAGGCCAACGTGGGCAGATCACGAGGTCAGGAGTTCAAGACCAGCTTGACCAACATGGTGAAACCCCATCTCTGCTAAAAATACAAAAATTAGCCGGGCAAGGTGGCAGGCACCTGTAGTCCCAGCTACTCGGGAGGCTGAGACAGGAGAATCGCTTGAACCTGGGAGGCAGAAGTTGCAGTGAGCTGAGATTTCGCCACCACACTCCAGCCTGGGTGACAGAGTGAGACTCCATCTCAAATGTATATGTATATATAGTAGCGCTGTGTTGCCCAGGCTGGTCTTTTTTTTTTTTTTTTTTTTTTTTTTTTTGAGACGGAGTCTCGCTCTGTCGTCCAGGCTGGAGTGCAGTGGCCAGATCTCAGCTCACTGCAAGCTCCGCCTCCCGAGTTTACGCCATTCTCCTGCCTCAGCCTCCCAAGTAGCTGGAACTACAGGCGTCTGCCACCTCGCCCAGCTAGTTTTTTGTATTTTTTTAGTAGAAACGGGGTTTCACCGTGTTAGCCAGGATGGTCTTGATCTCCTGACCTCGTGATCCGCCCGTCTCGGCCTCCCAAAGTGCTGGGATTACAGGCTCGAGCCACTGCGCCCGGCCGCCCAGGCTGGTCTTGAACTCCTGGCCTCAAGGGATCCTCCCACCTCAGCCTCCCAAAGTACTAGGATTATAGGTGTGAGCCACAGTACCTAGCCGATTAAAAATTAATTTTATTTTATTTTTATTTATTTATTTATTTTTTTTGAGACGGAGTCTCACGCTGTTGCCCAGGCTGGAGTGCAGTGGCGCGATCTCGGCTCACTGCAAGCTCCGCCTCCTGGGTTCACGCCATTCTCTTGCCTCAGCCTCCTGAGTAGCTAGGACTACAGGCGCCCGCCACCGCGCCCAGCTAATTTTTTGTATTTTTTTTAGTAGAGACGGGGTTTCACTGTGGTCTCGATCTCCTGACCTTGTGATCCGCCCGCCTCGGCCTCCCAAAGTGCTGGGATTACAGGCTTGAGCCACCGCGCCCGGCCTAAAAATTAATTTTAAAAAGGAGGATGTGATGAGGGAGTTAGAGGGTGTGCCAGCCACGTGTTCCACAGCAGCAGGTCAGGAGACGTTGGGGACATTTAGAGGAGCTGAGGAGGTGGCCAGCCCTGTACTCAGGAGGGCAGGGGAGGGAGAGAGCAAGAGGGAGTTTGGGCTGGGGCAGAACACACCCGGGTCCTGAGAGAGGATAGGAAGGCAGGGACATGGCCCCTCCAGGCCTGACTCTGCCAGCAACCAGCTCCCTGTCAGCAGACTCCAGGCCCCCATCCTTCAGATCATCCTTCCTTATCATATATCCAAAACTCTGAATGTGGCCAGGCGCAGTGGCTCACGCCTGTGATCCCAGAACTTTGAGAGGCTGAGGCAGGAGGATAGCTTGAGAACAGGAGTTTGAGACCAGCCTAGGCAACATGGTGAAACCGCATCTCTACTAAAAATACAAAAATTAGCCGGGTATGGTGGCACACGCCTGTGGTCCCAGCTACTCAGGAGGCTGAGGCATGAGAATCACTTGAGCCTGGAAGGCGGAAGTTGTAGTGAGCGGAGATCGCGCCACTGCGCTCCAGCCTGGGCAACACAGCGAGACTGTCTCAAAAAACAAAAACCGGAATGTGTTTACCATAAAGGTCGAAAACGTGATTAACAGCTGCTCGAAGCCCCTGTCTGCCCTGAGCCCGTGGGAGTGAGGCCTACCCTGTGGTCTGGCTACAGGGAGGAAGGGCAGGCAGATTGGAGGGGGCAGGAGAGCAGGTCAGGAATTGGCCAACTCTGGAGAGAGCGACCAAGAGGAAGTCTGCACCCAGGGCAGGGCTGGCCAAGAGCGAGGTGGGACATTGGACCAGTATTTTCAGAGCTGGTGAGGCTTAAAGAGCATGTCTACGGCCTCTTATTGCAGAGGGAGGATGCCGAGGCCCCAGACCCATCCAGGCCACCTCTTCACAGACACAGCGGGTGCCAGGGAAGCTCCTGCCCAGAGCCTCGAGGCATTGCTCCCAGTCTCTCTCTCTCTTTCTTTTTTCTTTTCTTTTTTTTCTTTCTTTAGACGGGGTCTCGCTCTGTCACCCAGGCTGGAGTGCAATGGCACAGTCTCGGCTCACTGCAACCTATGCCTCCCCAGTTCAAGTGATTCTCCTGCCTCCGCCTCCCGAGTAGCTGGAATTACAGGCGCATGCCACCACGCCCAAATAATTTTTTGTATTTTTAGTAGAGATGAGGTTTCACCATGTTGGCCAGGCTATTCTTAAAGTCCTGACCTCAGGTAATCCACCCACCTCGGCCTCTCACAGTTCTGGGATTACAGGTGCGAGCCGCCGCGCCTGGCCCCTCTGTCTCTTTTGATTCCCTTCTTTCTCACTCACCTCCCATCTTTCCCCTTCACTGACTTCAGGGAGTTACAAACGATTCTTGCCATGAGCTGGGCTGGTTTTGTCTCCCTGCTTCTCTTTGTACTAAACATTAGATACCGAGAAAATGCGGATTGGCCTTTTGGATGATTCGTCAGCAGGAGTCAGAAAAAGGTACCTGGTTGGCCTCAAGCAGCAGCTATAGTGGTGCCCACTCCCAGGGTCACAGCAGCTATAGTGGTGCCCACTCCCAGGGTCACAGCAGGCTATAGTAGTGCCCACTCCCAGGGTCACACCTCAAAGCCACGCCTCCCTCCTGCCCAGCTGGGTGCCCTTATCAGCCCTCCTTCTTCTTCTTCTTCATCTTCCTCTTCTTTCTTTTTTTCCAGAAGGAGTTTCTCCTCTTGCTGCCCAGGCTGGGGTGCAATGGCACAATCTCAGCTCACTGCAGCCTCCCCCTCCCTGGGTTCAAGCAATTCTCCTACCTCAGGCTCCCAAGTAGCTGGGATCACAGGAATGTGTCACCACACCTGGCTAATTTTGTACTTTTAGCAGAGAGAGAGGTTTCACCATGTTGGCCAGGCTAGTCTCGAACTCTTCACCTCAGTTTATCCACCAGCCTCAGCCTCTCAAAGTGCTGGGATTACAGGCGTGAGCCACCCTATCAGCCTCACTTCTACCCTCACAGGAGGAATGGAGGCTCAGAGCGGGCAAGTGTTCCACCCAGCATCACACAGCGCACTGGGTGAGAGCCTGGTCATGAGCCTGGGCCTGACTGCAGGCTCCTTTTGGGAGCTCACGGAGATGGGGGTCTGTCCAGAACTGAGAGGCCAGGGGACCACAGTGGCCTCCGACCCCTGGAGGGCCCTGGAGGCTGCTGCTGGCTCCCGCCTGGGGCAAATGGAGGTCACTGTCACCCAGGCTGCCTCTCATGGTGCCAGGAGCCCAGCAGGGCGGGAGCCACCAGCCGATTTGCCTTACCCTGGGCAGGAAACTCAGAAATGTGGCTACACATTCAGGCTGCCTGGCTTGCGGTGAGCACTCATCTCTTATCAGGCAAGCAGCCAAGCACCTTTCCTGAAATATTGAGGCCTCGGAACAAGCCCCAGGGGAGGTGCCAGCACTGTCATCTCCACCCAGATAAGGAAACCCAGGTCCTGAGAGGTTATGCAGCTCCCACAAGACCACACAGCTGGCGGAGGTCAGACTCTGGGTTGCAGAAGGATAACGTGAGCAGAGACCACAAAAGAGTGAGGAGCGGCATACCCAGATGCCCAAACGGCCTCCCTTTCCCAGCTCAGCACCAGGAACCGAGCCCGTGGGGAGGGACCGTCAGGGAAAGGCTGTCAGGAAGGGCAGGAGGCGGCCCTGGAGAGGACAGAGCTGCCCTCAGAGGCCGGAGGGGAGTCCCCTCTGCTGAGCGCCTCCCAGGATCCCTGGGGGTGTCCGGGAGGAGGCGGAGGGAGGAGGCGCAGATGGACAGGACTCCCAGAGAGGGTGGGGAGGTGTGGTCGGTGACACACACGGTCCCCTCCTGGCAGGTGCTGAAGTCACCTGGAGCCTCCAAGCCCGTGGGGCCTGAGGGGCGGGGTCAGGTCGGGCACGCGTGGGTGGGCGGAGTTCTGCGCCCGGAGCCAAGGCGGGCACTGGGGAGAGAACAAGTCAGCTCGGGAGGGGACCACGGGGACCCCTCCCGGGGCGGAAGAAAAGGTGGGAGGGAGTGCGGCCGTGGGCGGAGGCGGCGATGGGAAGAAGGTGGGGCCCTTCGTCCCGTCCTCCCGAACGCCGGGCGAAACACGCAGCGGGTTCTGCGGCCTCGGGGCAGAGCAGAGCGTTTCGGGAAGGGCGGGCCTCGCGTCCTCGCGCCCGGGGTCGCCCGGCAGCTCCCCTGCGTCCAGAATCCCCCCACCCCAGGCCTGCGCCCGCCCCTTCGCCTGAGCTCCGCGCGGAATGGGCCGGGAGGCCGGGGTGGGCGCTACCTTCGAAGGCGGTGGGTCCGCCCCGTGGAAGGCGACGGGGGCGGGAGGGGCGGACCCCTCTGGTCTCCGGAGGGTTTGGGAATCGCAGTCGCCCCTCCCCCATCCGGGCCCCGCGGCGCAAAGGGCAGTGGCTTTTCTGGCCCGAGCAGGTGGCCCGGGCGTCGCGAAGGGTGGTCCCCCAGGCCTCAGCGGTGTGGGGGGAGGGCGCGGTCCCCCTCACTCCGGGCTCGTCCGGGCCTGGCCCGCCCCGCTCGCTCAGCGCCCCCTCCAGCCCCTGCGCTCCACTGGCGCGGGGAGCGCCGGGCCCCCGGCTGGGGCTTTGGCAGAGGGTCCCACCCTCTCCCCGCCTCCCCGCGAAGGCTCAGGCGGACCCAGATCTCGGGTCGCCGGACGCCCCAGGGACTCCGCCCGCACATCGCGAGCGCGCCCACCCGGTCACGAGCCCACGCCCGGGTCTCGGAGCCACCCTGCGGCAGTCCCGCCCTGCGTGCACGCGGGTCCCCCGGGGCGAGGCGCCCCCGCTCGACGTCCGGTCCCGAGCGCTCCCCGGCGCGGAGCCTCGCAGCCCAGCGCCCCACCAGCCCCGCCGGCGCCGCAGACCCCAGCCTCGGGCGGGTCCGACCCAGGCTTGCAATGCGCAGGGTGGGAGAAGGGAAAGCGGCGTCCGCAGCCGGCCCCTGCCCCAGGCGAGGCCAGACGAGGCCTCTGCTCAGACCCCGCCGCCCTAGAAAGCCCGCGGCCCGGGAGCCTACCCGAAATGGTGCTGGCCATGGTGCTGGTGGCGTTTGGGCCTGCAGAGGCTGGAGAGGCGCGAGTGGCGGCCGGAGCTGCAGACGGCTAGTGCTGCAGTGCCGGGGAGGGGAGGGGAGGGGAGGGAGCGAGGGCGGGCGGGAGGCGGGCGCGGCGGGAGAGAGAGAGGGAGAGGGAGCGGGAGGGGGAAGAGAGAGAGAGTTGGGGGAAGGAGGGAGGGAGAAAGGGTTGAGGGAAGGAGAGAGAGAGACTGCGGGGGCGGGAGGAGGGAGGGAGGAAGAGAGAAAGGAGCAAGCACCTGGCTTCGGGAGGGGCCGCGGCCCTCAGAGGGAGAGGGCGGAGGGGGGTGCGAACTGCAACAAGACCCCCACCCTCCAACCGCTCATGGCGGGACAGCTGCTATCCCAACTTGGCTTTGTGAGGCCTGAGGGTGGGGTGGGGGTGGAGATGAGCTCCCATTCCCCAGGGCAGGCGGGGCAGGGGCAAGGCAGGAGGGGCAGTTCCCACCCATGGGGTGGGGCTGCAGAGCCCTTCGCGGAGGCTGCTGTAAGCTGGGCTGGTGCCAACAGGGTCCAGGTCTGTGCCTGCCATCAGAGAGGATGCCATGGCCACAGGGGTGGGCGCTGGCCTGGAGGCCTCCAAGGGGCATCTCCCGTGAGCCCAGGGGATGGGCAGGATCTGAGCAGAGAAGAGTGAAAGTGGAGGGGTGAGGCCAGAACAAAGGCTCTGCGGTGAAACAGAGGTGGGCTCCCGCCTCGGCTCTGATGTTCACTCGCTGTGTGGCCCAGGCCAAGGGCAAGCGTCTGACCTCACTGGATCTTTGTTTCTCAGGGTAAGATGAGACAATGAGGCCCCTAGATGATGGAGGAGGGGTGCCAGGGTTGTGTGCACTTAGTGAGTGGGGGGCAACCTATCCTGCCCCTGTCCTCGTAACTCCCAAACGGAAAGCCTGGCAGACAAATGGAGCATCATTCCCATTGCAGGGATGGAGCCACCGAGGCAGGGAGAAGTGCTTTGCCCTACAAACAACTAAGTCATAGGGCCAGGAGCAAAACCTTGAAAACCTCAGCAGACTCGCAGAGCCATGAGACTGGCTCAGCAACACAAAAGCCGGGGGCAAGCCTCAGCTCTAGCAGTGCGCTGGGAGTACCCAAGGCCCGTCACATCCTAGGGTGGCCTGGAGAGTCCTGACCCCTGGTGTGCAAGCCAGCATCGTCCCCGAGACTGTGAGTCTGGTGGAGGTGATGCCCAGGAGGGTGACACTGTGTGGCTCAGAGGTACCCTTAAGACAGGAGGATCATCAGGCAGGCCCTGACCTCATCACAGGAGCCCTTTAAAAGCAGTTTCCTTTGCCTGGTTGAAGAAATTGGGGGATCAAAGCAAAGAAGGTTCTCTGCTGTTGAGACGAGGGGACACGTGGCAAGGATCTGAGAACTGCTCCCGGCCAACAGCCAGCAAGACGACAAGACCTTAACCGCAAGGAAGTGAGTTCTGCCAACAAGAAGAGAATGGGCTTGGAGGCAGGTTTGACCCCAGGGCCTCCACACAATAACTCAGCCCAGCTGCCCACTTGGTTTCAGCCTTGGGATACTAAGAATTAGGAGGTAATAAATGAGGGTTGTTTTAAGCTGTTGGGTTTGTGGTGATTTGCTATGAAACCATATCGAACTAATATACACACAGAGGTGCTGGCCCCTGGGCTATTCCTAGGAACCCACCTAGGAAGGAGGAGGAAGGGCGGAGAGGCACACAGAGCTGCCCACCACAGCAGCCGCGTCCTCCCTGTTGGCCACCACAGTGGCAGTTGGGGATGGTCAGCATCCTTCAGGCAGACTCCAGCCCTGGGTGCTGGAACTCAGGTACTAAGGATCAAGAGTAGCCCTCTCTGAGACCTCCAGAGTCTTCTCATGTGGGTGGGGCAGGACCTACCCCGTCAGGCTCAGAGCACTGCAATGCCTCACACTCATTGTGACTCTGACCAGGCCCTCTCTGAGCCTCTGTGTCCTCATCTGGAGCACAGGGACCAGGTGTGTGGAAGCCCATGGCATAGCACCAGGAACACAGTAGATGGGCACAGTGTGCACTAGCAGGCACACACAACAGGGGTAATGACGGTCAGCACCCTAGCAGGCACACACAACAGGGGTACTGACGGTCAGCACCCTAGCAGGCACAC
The DNA here is from genome assembly GCF_037993035.2 of Macaca fascicularis. Classification (NCBI taxonomy): domain Eukaryota; kingdom Metazoa; phylum Chordata; class Mammalia; order Primates; family Cercopithecidae; genus Macaca; species Macaca fascicularis. The sequence continues at coordinate 119,772,043 of NC_088384.1, forward strand.
ACAACAGGGGTACTGACGGTCAGCACCCTAGCAGGCACACACAACAGGGGTACTGACGGTCAGCACCTTAGCAGGCACATGCAACAGAGGTACTGACTGTTAGCTGTACTGACTGTCAGCGTGCTAGCAGGCATACACAGTGGCTGTACTGACAGCATGCACATGCCATAGGTGTACTGACTCTCAGTGCACTGGCAGGCACACGCAATAGGAGTACTGACAGCATGCTAGCAGGCACACAATAGGTGTACTGTTAGTGCATTAACAAACACACACAATAGCTGTACTGACTGTTTGCCCCAATATAGTGCCAGGTCTTGGAGCAGATTTTGACTTCTCACCAAGATCAAACGCAGGAAGTGCATGAGCATTTCAAAGATGTTTTTCACATGCACACCAGTGCTAGTAATGTTTTGGGCCGGGCGCGGTGGCTCACACCTATAATCCCAGCACTTTTTGAGGCCAAGATGGGCGGATCACGAGGTCAGGAGATCGAGACCATCTTGGATAACAAGGTGAAACCCCGTCTCTACTAAAAATACAAAAAATTAGCCAGGCGTGGTGGCGGGCGCCTGTAGTCCCAGCTACTTGGGAGGCTGAGGTGGGAGAATGGCGTGAACCCGGGAGGCGGAGCTTGCAGTGAGCGGAGATCACACCACTGCGCTCCAGCCTGGGCAACGGAGGGAGACTTCGTCTCAAAAAACAATGTTTTGGCTGGGTGCAGTGGCTCACATTCCAACACTTGGGAGGCCAAGGTGGGCAGATCACCTGTGGTCAGGAGTTTGAGACCAGCCTGGCCACCATAGTAAAACCCCATCTATCCTAAAAATACAAAAATTAGCCAGGTGTGGTGGCAGATGCCTGTAATCTCAGCTACTTGGGAGGTTGAAGCAGGAGAATCACTTGAACCAGGGACGGGGAGGTTGCAGTGAGCCGAGATCAGACCATTGCACTCCAGCCTCGGCGACAACAGCAACACTCTGTCTCAAAAATATGTATATATATATTTTTTTCATAAAGTGTGACTTTTATCAGACCTCTGCACTCTTGAAATTAACCCTGGCTTGGCTGGGTGTGGTGGCTCACGCCTGTAATCTTAACACTTTGGGAGGCTGAGGCAGGCGGATCACAAAGTCAGGAGTTCAAGACCAGCCTGACCAACATGGTGAAACTTCACCTCTACTAAAAATACAAAACTTAGCCGGGTGTGGTGGCTGGCGCCTGTAATTCCAGTTACTCAGGAGGCTGAGGAAGCAGAATCGCTTGAACCTGGGAGGTGGAGGTTGCAGGGAGCCGAGATCGCACCACTGCACTCCAGCCTGGGTGACAGAGCAAGACTCTGTCTCAAAAAAAAAAAAAAAAAAAGAAAAGAAAAGGAAATTAACCCTGGATCCTAGGAGGAGCCCTATACCTCAACAGAACACTCAGTCATTCAACAGACATCCGTCAAGCACCTGCTGTATGCTGGAGCTGTGGCTACATCAGCAATTAGAGGAGGAGGGCAAGGGCACAGGAATTCCTGACTGCCCAAGGCCAGAATGCTCCTCTAGCAGCTGGCAAGGAGCAGATGACTCAGACTTCAGTTCAGTCCACAGGACAGCCTTTCCTGGTCACTGCTCTTAGGAGATGGAGTGTGTGGCAGCAAAAGGTAAAACTCCTGGCTCCTGGGCAGACTCTGGGCAATCTGCTCAACGCCCTGTGCCTCATTTTTTCACACAGAAAGTGTGGACAATGAGAGGACTTATCTGGCTCACACCTGTAATCCCAGCACTGTAGGAGGCTGAGGTGGGTGGATCACCTGAGGTCAGGAGCTCGAGACCAGCCTCGCCAACGTGGTGAAGCCCCGTCTCTACTAAAAATACAAAAATTAGTCAGGCGTGGTGGCAGGCGCCTGTAATCCCAGCTACTCGAGAGGCTGAGGCAGAATTGCTTGTACCCCGGAGGCAGAGGTTGTAGTGAGCCAAGATTGTGTCACTGCACTCCAGCCTGAGGGACAAGAGCAAAACTTAGTCTCAAAAAAAAAAAAAAAAAAAAAAAAAAAAAGAAAAGAAAAGAAAAGAAAAAGAGAGGACTTATTCCAGAGGTCATCCAGAGGAGAAGTGTGTCAATCATTTGTCGAATCTCACACTGCTGTTAAGATACTACCTGAGGCCGGGTGTGATGGCTCACACCTGTAATCCCAGCACTTTGGAGGCCAAGGCAGACGGATCACCTGAGGTCAGGAGTTTGAGACCTCCCTGGCAAACATGGTCAGACTCCGTCGCTACTAAAAATATAAAAAATTAGCCAGGCTTAGTGGCACGCACCTGCAATCCCAGCTACTTGGGAGGCTGAGGCAGGAGAATTGCTTGAACCCAGGAGGTGGAGGTTGCAGTGAGCCAAGATTGTGCCATTGCACTCCAGCCTGGGCAAAAAGAGCCAAAACTCTGTCTTAAAAAAAAAAATCATGGCAGAAGGTGAAGTCTATGTTAGTCCCAGTTCCCAGGTCTTACATGGCAGCAGCAGAAAGCGAGAGAGAGAAGGGGAAACTGCCACTTTTAAACCATCCGGTCTCCTGAGCACTCACTCTTATGAGAACAGCCTGGAGGAAACTGACCCCATGATCCAATCAGCTCCCTCCCGGTCCCTCCCTCCCTCCACACGCGGGGATTACAATTCGAGGTGAGACTTGGGTGGGACACAGAGACGAGCCGTATCAGCACGTATGGGGGGCACTGAAACTTGTGGTGCCCATTCATTCCACAAGCCTGTGTGGCTGGTCTCCTCGTCTTCCACTCCCTGCCGGGTCTCAGACGGGCAGCCCGCGGTTCCTTCACCCGAACAGGCACACGGGGCTGGGTGCCAGTGAGTGCTGGGGCTTCTCCGAGCACTAGCTCACACCCACGAGCATGGGCACGCAGGGCATCGCCTGTGCCGTCCGTGGACATGAAACCCAACCGTGCGCGGTCACGCAGCGCCAGCTTCCTCCTGGGGCCTTCTGGGGCACCGGGGCTGGGGCCGCCTGAGACTAGCGTCCCTCACGCTGGGCTGACCCCGCAGAACTGTGCGGGCCTCGCTCTTGGGGTCCGCCCTGCTGCCAGCCAGTGCCGGGTGCTGGGGACTCAGGGAGGCCGCCGGGGCCAGTGCGGGGCCAGTGACCCGAGCAGAAGCTGGACAGAGCAGGAGAGGAGGGAGAGGAGGCGGTCAGGCTCTCAGGAACCGGGTCCTGGGCAAGGGGCAGCCATTTTCAAATTTTCAGGAAAGCGGTCAGCTCACACTTGAGCAGTAAAAAGACGCCTCTGGGGACGAGGCCCGTGCAGCTCTCCGGGCAACGGTGGTGGCTCGGCCTAGAGAGGCGGTAGTGGAACGGAGACCCTGGTGGGGGATGACATCAAGGAAGGAGACGGGCGGGACCCCAGATTTCTGCTGCCTGTGGGCGATGGAAGTGAGGTTCACTGGGCAGGGCAGCCGCACACAGAACGCGCGAACGGCCCCGTAGGCCTGGAGGAGCCGAAGAGCAGGCGGACCCCCTCCGCGGGGGAACAGTTTCCGCCGGGAGCACAAAGCAGCGGACCGGAAGTGGGGGCGGAAGTGCAGTGGGATCAGTGGCGATGCGCGCCTCTGCCCGCGAAGTCTGAACTGGCTGATAGCTGGGGACGCCGTGGCGGCGCTCGCCTGCAGTCGGTTGAGTTCCTGAGGGCCCCCGGTTCTGGAAGGTTCGCCCCGGAGACAAGTGAGCAGTGAGTCGCAGTGACTCTGTAAGTGGTTTACTCGAGTGGCTCGTGGGCGCCTTGCGGTTTTCGAAACTACAGCTCCCGGCAGGCCCCGTGCCGCCCTCGGGGCCGCGGGTCGGCGGATTGGCCGCACTGCATTTTGGGACCTGTAGTTTCCTGCGCTCGTGGGCGCTGGCTGAGCCGATGGCCGGGGCTGGAGGGAAGGGCCGATATTCCGTGTGTCCGTGTCTGGTCTGTTAGTCCCAGTTCCCAAGCGGGACTGAGGCTTAGAGAAGTTGAGTGACTTGCTGAGGGCTGCACGGATTGGCATCCCGGGATACTCTTTCGCTACTTTGGCTGCATCTGGTTGCCCACCCAGGCGGGATGGGGAATGGCCTCCAGACAGCCAGGAGGGCAGAGAGCTGGAGAGGCAGGCCTGGAGGTTCAGACCCTTCGCTCTGACGTTGTGCCTGGTCAGGCCAGGAGGGGTGCCGCTTGCCTCTCCAGCCCTCACGCTCTTGTGGAAGTCACGGAATTACTGCGGGCGGAACTTGCAGCGCTGTGGGCGTCTCTGCCAGGGAAGGACGGAGTTGTGGGGCGGGAGGATAAGGCAAGGCCCCGCCATTTCGCATCTTTGCCCCACCAGCTCCTTGAGATGGCATATGCCAGGGTTGCCCTCCGACCCTCTCCACAGGAGGGACTCATAGAAACGCCTGGGAAAGTGGCCCGGTACCCACAAAGGCTGTCTACAGAGTGTTACTGTCTTTCCCAGGTCTGTGCCATAGGGATTCTCCAAGAGAACCGCGTTGTGTCCCAGTGCACCTGCTCGCATCACTTACCAGGAGTGCCCGAGATCCTAAGATGTTCGGAGTGGTTTCTTCGCACAGACCCGAATAGCCTGCCCCTCAGCCACCCTCTGTGCCCTCCTGAGAAGAGGCTGATATGCCCAAGATAGTCCTGAATGGTGTGACCATAGACTTCCCATTCCAGCCCTACAAATGCCAACAGGAGTACATGACCAAGGTCCTGGAATGCCTGCAGCAGGTAGAGCACAGGCTGGGAGGAAAGGACTGCAGGCAGGTGGAGCTGGGGCTGGGTGTGCGTCCCTCTCCCGACCCATTCCAGCCAGGCCCCTCCAGAGGCAGCCTCTGTCATAAAAAGGCTGGTGTTCCAGGTGGGGTCAGAGAGAGGATTGACAAGTAAAAACATCGTCCTTGAGAGTGACAGACTTAGTGCCTTGGGGGCCTCTGAGGAGTGGCTGGTATTCACAGGTCAGGAGGAAGCATTTCCATCAGAGGGGCAGCCGGGGGCCAGCCTCACTTTGAAGGTCTTTGAACCTTTGGGGTGCAGGGAGGTGGCAGCGGCGCAGGTTGCCTTCTCCTGGGTTCCTTGAGGTGCCCTCTTGTACCCGGCTCACACCCCTCCCCTCCCCGAGTTTCCCGCTCAGGTTCCCATCTGAGAGCTCGTATGTAGGACATCAGATAGGACAGCGTAAGTGTTTGGATCTGGAAACACAGAACAGTTTCCTATTTTGAGACTTGACGCCTAATTAGTCATCTTACTATTTAGGCTGAAAAATACTGTTGCATTTCGGGTAACGTTCTGCAAATGGTCTGCTGATGGCAGCTGGAGTTGCTTCACGCCCTTTAGGGCAAGAGTGGAAAGTGTCCTGCGGACTTATCCATGGTCCCGTGGGGCTCTCGCCACCTGACAGCGGCCTCTGCATCTGCGAAGAGCTGCCCGCTGGCTGCTGAGGCTTGTCTCAGGGTGGTTTGTGTGGCCTTGCCTCTTCCTGGCTTCCCCGTAACCCTTGCCCCCAACTCTGTTCAGAAGGTGAACGGCATTCTGGAGAGCCCCACGGGCACGGGGAAGACGCTGTGCCTGCTGTGTACCACGCTGGCCTGGCGAGAACACCTCCGAGACACCATCTCTGCCCGCAAGATTGCCGAGAGGGTTCAAGGGGAGCTTTTCCCGAATCAGGCCTTGTCGTCCTGGGGCAACGCTGCTGCTGCTGCTGAAGATCCCATAGGTGACCCTAGTTCCCAGGCCTCCCCTGGCCTCCTGTGGGGATGGCTGGCAAGGGATGGCGCTGAGGGTAGGGTGGGCCCATGGGGACTTCTGCCAGCAGAGCTCAAGGAGAATTTTGTAGCTGCCACATAATTTCTCGCCATCGTGGGTATAAACCTAGGGTTGGGCTTTTTTGCTGAATTAGGGCGTGGCAGATGTACACTTCGCCCGTTTGTGATAAACAAGTCTCTGGGGTGTCAGATTCTTGGCTGTCTGCAGGGCTGAGTTAGCCGAATGCCACCCGCCTTTAACACGTGAGAACCATGACCTCTGTGCTTGCTTGTGTCTGGGCAGCTTGCTACACGGATATCCCAAAGATCATTTACGCCTCCAGGACCCACTCGCAACTCACGCAGGTCATCAACGAGCTTCGGAACACCTCCTACCGGTGGGTCAGACGAGTTCACGCCTGTCTTGGGGTCCTCGAGAGAACCAGCTTGACGTGGTGCTGGGTCCACAGACCACGCTGTGCTGTAGTGGAGGGGGCGGTCTTTCCAGACGCTCCCCAGAAGTGTGCAGTGTGCTGGTGCCCAGGGGTGGGGCGGGGCCCGGGCTGTCCCTAGTGCCCATTACTTGTGAGGAGGCAGCTTTGCATTTGTGTGCTGACCTTGGGCTGGCGTCCTGAGCTCCTTTCAGGTGCTGTTGTGGCAGCTGTGTGGCAGGTCAGGGCCGGCCCCCAGTGCAGCTTTGCACATGAAGTGGGAGGAGGCCCTGCCGCTTGTCAGAGCCCTGCAGAGTCTTGGTGTTCTGTCGGGTTCCTGTGGAGGGGCCGATGGCGGGGTGCTGTGGAAGCTGTCGAATCTCGTCCCTCTGTCCAGTTCCCCCGCTTGTCTCCTTGCTCCCTCCTATTCCCGGGCCACGATCCTATGCCGGGGCCACTCTCCTGCACCCGGACCACGCTCCTACGCCCAGGCCACTCTCCTATGCCTGGACCACATTGCAGTTATGCTGACTTCCTCTGGCTGCCAGTGCTCCTGTGTGTCTCCATACGGCTCACGCTGCGGGACCACGCTGTGGCTGTTGGAGGCAGCTCCTCCTCCACCCATAGTGCTCTCTCCCTCCAGGCCTAAGGTGTGTGTGCTGGGCTCCCGGGAGCAGCTGTGCATCCATCCAGAGGTGAAGAAACAAGAGAGTAACCACATGCAGGTGGGCTCCTGGCTCCCGCTCCGGCTCAGGGTTCCGTGAGGCGAGTGCTGCTGGGTATCCAGAGTCCCAGGCTGTGCTCCTGCTGGGCTGGGGTTCGAAGTTCACTGGGGGACTGCAGGCGAGGGCCTGGTGGGGGTGGGGACTGGCTCGGGTCCTTTCTTGGCCATGCTCCAGCCGCGCACTCTGCCCTTCCTCCCGCAGATCCACTTGTGCCGCAAGAAGGTGGCAAGTCGCTCCTGTCATTTCTACAACAACGTGGAAGGTACAGGCAGCTCAGTGGGACCAGGCTTGGGTTGGAGTGTGTGCAGCCTCTCAGGGCGTCAGCCTGGTTGTGCTTGCCAGGTGGGGCGGCCAGTGCAGCCGTGTACCTGGGCACTGTCTTCTGACTCGGGGACCACCCGTGTTAGTCTTCTGTGTGGAAGAGCTCACACAGTGGTCTGAGACAGCCAGCCGGCAGGACTGCCTGTGGCTGGTGCCTGGGGCCTTGGATTTTGGGAAGGCTCCCTCCATTTCCGGACGAGAAGGGCTCCCTGCACCTGACTACTGGTGCATACAGCAGCGGTTTTGCTGAACACCTGCTTTGTCTTCGGGGAGCCTGAGGTTTTGTTGCTTGCCCAGCAGCGGGTGCTCCTGTGACCGGCCCTTGTACCATCTTGGGAGGGTGTCCTGGAAGCCGTGTCTGGCCTCCCCCGACCTTGCCGCATGTGTCTTTGTCCTGTGCTGACGTTGCAGAGAAAAATTACAGCCCCGAGCGTGACTCCAGGCTGAGTCCTGTGGGTTCGACACGGGAGGCCTTGGGGCCTCTTCAGGAGACGGGATGAGTGAGTGACGGGAGCAGAGCCAGGGCACCTCGCCCTGTGACTGCAGGTGGCCACAGCCTGTGAGGGCCAGGGGTGCTTCTCCACCCACGTGGCTGCCCCTCGGGTATGTCAGGGGCTTCTGGGGCTCTTCACGAGGTCTCAGAGACAGTAGCAGGGTGTGCCCCCGTCGGCTGCCCTTACAGTTTCTGTGACCTGAGGGTGGCATCTGTGCGGTTGGCACGGCCTGAGCTTCTGTGGGATCAGAGTTCCCTTTGTTTCCTGCCTCAGTTGGGGCTCAAGCCTCAGGTGACGTGGCCCTGGAGCACCTGGAAGGCGTCGGCGGTCCTGCGGGCTGCTGTCTGCACTCGTGTTTGCTGAGTGCTCAGTGTGCCAGGACTGAGGACCCTGAAGCTGCTGTTATATTTAGGACGGTTCTCCCCTGGCAGAGACGGAGCCGGGTGGTCCCGCCTGACCCACCACCAGGCGTTTCTGGGCCCTGGAGGGACAGGGTGGGCGGAACATGGGCCTGCAGGGAGACCTCCACTTACTGGAGGCTCGTGCTGTGTTGCTGGAGGCATCTTCTGTGTTGCTTCTTGTTTGCTGTGTCTTTTGTTCTGGTGGCACCAAGGACCTCCAGTCACCTTGATGTGTGGTTGTCCAGGCCTTTTTGGTGGTCCTGAGAAGGGGTCTGAGGGGCTCTGCCTCTGCCGCCAGGTTCCCTGATGGAAGCTGCCCACTCGTCCTGGTGGTGCCCACAGGACGTGACTCTGGGACAGGAGGTCAGATGTGCTGTTGGAGATTCTCAGCCCGTCGTCATTTCCAAAGTCCTCACCCGCATTTCTGGGACAGGACAGGAGTGCCTGCTGGGTGTCCCCGGTCCCATGCAGCGGGGGTCCTTGGGATAGTGTGGAACGCTGAGTGTGGGCCTGTCCGGCGGTGGTCCTGGACAAGGGTAGCACCCCTGTGGCCACCGGGCCTGGTGCCTGGTGCCTAGCGGGGAGGCCGCTGACCGCCTCCTGTGCTGCTTCCATCCGTGTCAGGCCTCTGGGTGTTGGGCCCCCATCTGTCTCCCCCCAGGCCTGTGGGATCAGTCCAAGAAGACTCAATCCAGCCCCAGCCTGTCCCCCTTGGCTTGGGCTCTCACTGCCCGACCTGGCAGGAGGTTGCCTAGCGGTGAACCTTTGCATCCTGTCTGCCCCCTGGACAGGCTCTGAGGGGGTGTCTGCAACACCTGTGCCAGCCTGGGCATCTTTTTTTTTTTTTTTTTCTTTTGAGACGAAATCTCGCTCTGCCGCCCAGGCTGGAGTGCAGTGGCGTGATCTCAGCTCACTGCAAGCTCCACCTCCCGGGTTCACGCCATTCTCCTGCCTCAGCCTCCCGAGTAGTTGGGACTACAGGTGCCCGCCACCATGCCCGGCTAATTTTTTGTATTTTTTTTTTTTTTTTTTTGAGACGGAGTCTCGCTATGTCGCCCAGGCTGGAGTGCAATGGCCGGATCTCAGCTCACTGCAAGCTCCGCCTCCCGGGTTTTTACGCCATTCTCCTGCCTCAGCCTCCCGAGTAGCCGGGACTACAGGCGCCCACCACCTCGCCCGGCTAGTTTTTTGTATTTTTTAGTAGAGACGGGGTTTCACTGTGTTAGCCAGGATGGTCTCGAACTCCTGACCTTGTGATCCGCCCGTCTCGGCCTCCCAAAGTGCTGGGATTACAGGCTTGAGCCACCGCGCCCGGCCTTTTGTATATTTTTTTAGTAGAGATGGGGTTTCACCGTGTTAGCCAGGATGGTCTCGATGATCTGACCGCGTGATCCGCCCGCCTTGGCCTCCCAAAGTGCTGGGATTGCAGGCTTGAGCCACCGCGCCCGGCCAGCCTGGGCATCTTTAGAGTGGGCTGCAGCTCCTGGAGGGGTCTGAGAGGAAGGAAGGCAGGTATTTTGTGAATGAAGAGACAGCTGGAGAGCTGGCACCCTTCCTGGCCTGCGTCCTGTGAGGACTCTGGTTGGGGACAGCAAGCTTGGGGTCAGCCTGGGGCAGGGGCCTCTGGGAAGCCCCTGCCCCTTGTCCCCCTTCCCCTTGCAGCTCCTGTCCTCGCCCTGCCCTCAGCTCTCTGCCAGGGAAGGTTTGGCAAGTGCCGCTGTGCGGCAGTGCGTGCTGATTGGCTGGTCGTTGCTATGGTGCCGCTCAGGGATATGCTTTTCCTCCCCTGCCTTCCCTGCTATCCCTGGGAGCGTCTGGAGTTGAGTCATCGCTGGTGTGTGTGTGAGTGTGTGTGTGAGTGTGTGAGTGTGTGTGTGAGTGTGTGTGAGTGTGTGTGTGAGTGTGTGTGTGTGTGTGAGTGTGTGTGAGTGTGTGTGAGTGTGTGTGTGTGAGTGTGTGTGTGAGAGTGAGTGTGAGTGAGTGAGTGTGTGTGTGAGTGTGTGTGTGAGTGTGTGTGTGTGAGTGTGTGTGAGTGTGTGTGTGTTTGTGCCCGTGTGCGCTTCTGGCCTCTGCAGCTGAGTCCTGGCTCTCAGGGGGCCTGGCACCTCCCGGGGATGGGCACAAAGCAGCCACGATGCAGCCGGGAGCTGGGGAAGGCCCCATTGCCCCACACGGCTGCCCTAAGACTCTGGGGTGCTTCTTGGAAGAGGTCCCTGCTGCTGTCTGTGTTTAAGCAGCTCCCTAAGGAGTTCTTGTGGTTCCAGGTTGGGGGCCTGTGCTGTGGAGGCGAGGGAGGGGCAGGACCCCCAACTCCCTGAAGCCTTTTCTGGCCTGGTCCTCTCAGCCAGCATAGGCAGGGCCCTTTCCCAGGGCTGCCATGCTGCAGAGGGGAGCGGGCCACCATGTAGCCTAGGAAAACCTGACGTTCCTTCCGCTGGCAGTTCTGGGCCTGTTGTGGTTGGCAGGGAAGCTGAGCCACGGTGCTCATCACAGGGGCACCTCCAGGATTTTTGGGAGATGCCTCCGTGGGCTGGGGCGATACGCTGAGGAGCTGTTCTTCCCTGCCCTGAGGAGGGCTGAGTGTAGCCGTCACCCCTGTCCTGTCTTGGGCTGTCTCAGGGAGGATGCATAGAACCCTCGGAACCCTGCTGGCCCCTGTCTGATCCACCCTCAACCTCAGGCCTTCTAGGGGCACAGGAGGGCTCCGTCGGGATCACTGCGGGTGGGGGCCTCCCTTGGACACCTGAGACCCTCAATGGGTGCTTTGTGGCACGTTCATGATTGGGGCGGGGGGCACCCAGCCCTGCCTGCCGTGTAGGAGCTGTTCTGTCCTGGGCGTCCCTCTGTGGTTGGGACCCGGAGGGTGTGTGTTTACCCCGCCTCACACCTGCAGAGAAAGGCCTGGAGCAGGAGCTGGCCAGCCCCATCCTGGACATCGAGGACTTGGTCAAGAGCGGAAGCAAGCACAGGTGAGACCCCTCAGTGAGGCCACGACCACTGTCCTTCCATGGCCCAGCTCTCCTGTGACCTGTGGAGGCCCAGATATGTTTCTTCCCTTTTCTTTGTTCCTTTCTAAGTCGTGAAACTAACCACCGTTTAGTGTGAGAAAGTTGAAGCAGCTCTGAGGAACGTAGAGTAAAAAGCGAAACTGCCTCCCTCTTCCCTGGCCGTCAGCCACCCCAGGAGCCACCGTGGAGCGGGGACAGAGCCCTGCAGGCTCGTGTCTGTGTGGAAGCACGCACGGTTTTGTCTGCACAGACTGTTCTGCAGTTTGCCGTTTTCACTCAGCGTTGTGGGTAGCTTCGCATGCTGGTGCTGGTCGTCCGGCTTCGTTCTTCTGAGGACAGCAAATATGTCCTTTGTCCACCTCTTTTACAGTTTCAGAGATTCAAGTTATAATAAAGCTTTTCTTATTTTGAGGGGGAGAGCTCCTGCTCCTCTTTTTTTTTTGAGACAGAGTCTCGCTCTGCTGTCCAGGCTGGAGTGCAGCGTCGTGATCTTGGCTCACTGCAGTCTCAACCTCCCAGGCTCAAGTGATTCTCTCAGCTCAGCCTCCCAAGTAGCTGGGACTGCAGGCATGCACCACCACGCCTGGTTAATTTTTGTATTTTTTGTACGGACAGGGTCTCACTCTGTTGCTCAGTCCAGTCTCGAACTCCTGAGCTCAAGAGTTCCACCCGCCTCGGCCTCCCAAAGTTCTGGGATTCCAGGCGTGAGCACCACGCCCGACCCAGCTCTGCTTTGTTTTAGTGGTTCTGTTTGTGTTTGTTTCTGATGACCTCTATCCAGGAATAGGGTTGGTTTTTCTTTTCCATGGAGTTTTTAAAGAGATGATGATTTACATGGTTTAAAACTCATGTGGACTCCCCGTCCATCCCAGACAGCGGCTTCCCACCTGCACCCCATGCTCAGGATTAGGGCTCCTTCCGGGTCAGAAGATGTGGCGGCCCCGGCCTCGGGTCACCGTCCCCTGCACGGGGTGCTCACAGCATCTTCCCCTCTCCTCGTTCCCAGGGTGTGCCCTTACTACCTGTCCCGGAACCTGAAGCAGCAAGCCGACATCGTCTTCATGCCGTACAATTACTTGTTGGATGCCAAGGTGGGGGCTCAGTCTGCGTCGCTGACAACTCCTGATGTCCAGGGGGGTTCCTGGGCTTGGGAAAGGCCGTCCGAGCCTTTGCTGCTGCAGGGACTTAGAGCAGCAGGCCTGGGTGGGAGAGCTCACCTGTCACTGGGCAGGGGCTCAACCTGGCCAGACACACTTGTGAGCACCCCCAGGCCCTGGGTCAGTTGTTCTGAGCAATCTGGGAGTGGGCAGGCTGGTGGGAGTGAGGAGAGGCCTCCAGGCTGTGGTCCACAGGCCAGCGCCCACTCTTGATCCTGACAGCTCAGGTTCTCTTCTTCACGTCCGATCACAGGAAGCAAAGCACTGAGAACACGGGAAGCCCACTCACTCCCCTCCTCCCAGCCCCACACTCACTCCCCCCCATGCCCGGCCCCACACTCACTTCCCTCCTCGTAGCCTGTACTCACCCACATGCTGTTGTGCCCCACACTTTTTATTTAGTGCAGGTGGCATCTCGCCGCGGGTCAGTGACTTGTGTTCACGTGGCGATGACGTGGTGACGCTTCCAGATCCCTCCGTTGGTTTGCTCATTCTCAGGGTGTATATTTATCAAGAGCCCATCGTGCTGGGGGCTGTTCTAGGCGTAGCAAGACTGGCTTCATTCATGTGGAGCTTTGATTCTAGCGGTGGGGACAGGTAGACAGCAGAAGAGTAAGCCCGTGAGCCAATGAGACTGAAGAGAAGTAGAGCAGAGCGAGGAGGTGGAGACAGAGCCGAGTGGGCAGGGCCCAAGTGCGATGTCGGCAGGAGATGGGGAATGCTGATGTGTCTGAGGGGAGCCCGAGCTGGTGCAGCAGAGCAAGGGAGGAGGCGGGGGGCCGACTCCTGGGCAGCGATTGTAGAACCCCACGGAGAGCTGGTGAGGTTTGCCGTGGTTGTGGTGAGGTTTGCCGTGGTTGCAGGTGACTCGGTGCTTTGAGCCGTGGCTGCCCCTGGGAACCACCTGGAGAGCTTCTAACCCAACCAGGCCCTTCCCTGGGACAATTCTGTCACAGCTGGTAAGCTAAGTCCAACACTTTCACGGAAACACAGAAGATCTAAAACGGCACGATGACCGTGAAGAACAGAGCTGGAGGACTCACTTCACTGGTTTCAAGACTCCTCCAAAGCTGCAGGAGTGGAGGTGGAGACGGCTCAGCTCAGGCACAAGCCTGCAGGCCATGGAGAAGGCAGCAAGCTCCAGCTGACCCACATGCTTGCGGTCATTGTTTTTTTTTTTTCAGTTGGAATCTCGCTCTGTCACCCCAGTTGGACTGCAGTGGCACCATCTCGGCTCACTGCAGCCCCCACCTCCTGGGTTCAAGTGATTCTCCCACATCAGCCTCCCGAGTCACTGGGATTACAGGCGTGCGCCACCACGCCCTGCCCGTGATGATTGTTTTTTTTTTTTTTTTGAGACGGAGTCTTGCTGTGTCGCCCAGGGTGGAGTGCAGTGGCTGGATCTCAGCTCACTGCAAGCTCTGCCTCCCGGGTTTTTAAGCCATTCTCCTGCCTCAGCCTCCCGAGTGGCCGGGACTACAGGCGCCCGCCACCTCGCCCGGCTAGTTTTTTGTATTTTTTAGTAGAGACGGGGTTTCACCGTGTTAGCCAGGATGGTCTCGAACTCCTGACCTCGTGATCCGCCCGTCTCGGCCTCCCAAAGTGCTGGGATTACAGGCTTGAGCCACTGCGCCCGGCCGATGATTGTTTTTTGACAAATGCGCCAATGTAATTGAGAGAGGAAATGAAGGTTGATTTTTGGTTTTCTGAAAAAGTGGTGCTAAGAACAGCTGGATATCTGTTTGGAAAACAGCGAATCTTAACTCTTGCTTTACTCTATATAAACCTAAATGTAAAAGCTAAACTAAAAGTTATAGAAAGAAACATGGGGGGGTCTTTGCAACTCTGGGGTAGGCAGAGATTGCTTAGTGTGGATACATAAGGCACTAGCCGTGAAGAAAAACATTAAAATTTGGATTTCACCAAAATTTAAAGCTTCAACCCTTTAGAAGACTTGAGAAAATTAAAGAGCAGTTATGGAAAGGGAGAAAATGCTTCTGTCTTTCAGAGAACTTAAAAAACATTTTTCAGCCCTCCTCATATTTTAAAGGACCTTTGACCAGAGTATGTAAAATTCTCTCATAACTAAGCAAAAAACCCAGTTAACCAGTGGGAAAGGATCTGCACAGACGTTTCACCAAGATGGACGGAGTGGCCAGTTGGGCACATGGAAGGACGCCCAGCATCTCCAGTCACAGGAGAAGGCAGATTAAAGCCACGGGGAGCCGGCACTACGGTCCCGCTAGCATGCTGAAATTCAGAAGCCTGAGTGTGGCACGAGGAGGTGGAACAGCTGGATCTCATCCATTGCTGCTGAGCTGTGAAGCTGTGTAGCCACTCCACAAACACGTGTGGCGAACAGCCGAACCGGGAGAAGGGAAGACGTGTTCAAAGATTTGTGTGTGGCCAGGCTCAGTGGCTCACACCTGTAATCCCAGAACTTTAGGGGCCAAGGCTCAGGGATCGCTTACACCCAGGAGTCTGAGACCAGCCTGGGCAACATAGGGAGACCCCATCTCAAAAAAAAAGAAAAAAGAAAAAAAAAGACTTCAATGTGCAAGTTTACCAGAGCTTTGTTTAAGTTGCCAGAACTGGGAAGCCGCCCACGTGAGTCCATCCACTGGTGAATGGACAAACCGTGGTTCGCAAACCCCAACAGCAGCCGCGGGCATGGGCTGTGGTCACACAGCAGCAGGGAGCCAGTGAGTCTCAGATGTGCTAACCCAGAGGCCAACTGAGGAGGACCTACTGTTTTTTGTTTTTTTGATTTTTGTTTTGAGACAGAGTCTTGCTCTGTGGTGCAGGCTGGAGTGCAGTGGTGTGGTCTCGGCTCACTGCAGCCTCTGCCTCTCGGGTTCAAGCAGTTCTCCTGCCTCAGCCTTCCGAGTATCTGGGACTACAGGCACCCGCCACCACACCCGGCTAATTTTTGTATTTTTAGTAGAGACGGCATTTCGCCATGTTGGCCAGGCTGGTTTCAAACTCCTGACCTTGTGATCCACTCACCTTGGCCTCCCAAAGTGCTGGGATTACAGGCGTGAGCCACCGCACCCGGCTGGACCTACTGTTTTATTCCGTTTATATGACGCTGTATTAATAGAAGAGGCAGGGGTAGGGCTGGTGGTTATGTGGTGCACTTAACTGCCAGAACTCAGTACCCTTAAAATGGGCATCTTAATGTGTGAAAACTTAAAAGTACCAAAGCTGGACCCCACCCCAGCTTGCTCCCATGACACTCTGTGGTGGGACCTGGGAGTTGGGGTTTTTTTTTTTTTTTTCAGATGGAGTCTCACTCTGTTGCCCAGGCTGGAGTGCAGTGGTGCAATCTTGGCTCACTGCAACCTCTGCCTCCCAGATTAAAGCGATTCTCCTGCCTCAGCCTTCTGAGTAGCTGGGGTTACAGGCGCACACCACAATGCCCGGCTAATTTTTGTGTTTTTAGTAGAGATGGGGTTTCACCATGTTGGTCAGGCTGGTCTCGAACTCCTGACCTCGTGATCCGCCCGCCTCGGCCTCCCACAGTGCTGGGATTACAGGTGGGAGCCACCGCGCCTGGCCTGGAGTTGGGTTTGTAAATCTCCCTGAGTGGGGCCGGGGCAGAGAACTGCTGGGTCTGGGTCTTCCTGGCTCCTGTGGTCTGTGGCTGGCTGACCGCGGTGGCCGGGGGCTCCCAGGACGTCGTGGCCGTCCGTCTTGCTGAGCGTGGCGCGTGCCTTTCCATGCTGAGCGTGGCGCGTGCCTTTCCATGCTGAGCGTGGCGCGTGCCTTTCCATGCTGTGCGTGAGCGTCTCCCGGCGCGGCGAGCTGCTGCTTCGGGTGGGGCGGTGTTGCCGGGTTGCCGTCCAGATCTGGTCTCTCCTCTCCACGTCGCCGGCGGTGTTTGTCATCGGCACTTGCGATGTTCGATGCCGGCCACGTGTGCCTTGGTTTCCCTCCTTCCTGCCCCTGTGAGCTCCAGCACCGTGTCCCTTCTCTTCCTCCTGTAGAGCCGCAGAGCACACAGCATTGACCTGAAGGGGACGGTCGTGATCTTTGACGAAGCTCACAATGTGGTGAGTCTCCACTGCCTCCTAAACGCCTCCTGTTTCTTCAAGAGCAGCGCAAACCTTTCTGGAGGGGCTCTGGCCAAACCCTTGCAGCCTTCGGTGCCCAGGACTGAGGACTGAGCACCCCAGGAGCTTCTGCACCCCTTCCCACTCTGATCCGATGCCTCTGCTGGGGCTGGAGACTGGCCAGCTGGGCCAGGGACCTGCCCCTCAGGCGCAGGGCCCCCACAGGCCGCTCCCCAGGCCTTCCCTCTAGCCAGCTAGGGGTCAGCCTGGGCCAGGGGTGTCTCCTCTGCCCTCGGCTTCTGTCACCAGGGCAGCAGCAGGCGTGTGGTCTCGCCTGCAGTGTCTCTGCCCTTCCGGCCACATGGCCTGAGGCTGAGGCAGAATTGCTTGAACCCTGGAGGTGGAGGCTGCAGTGAGCCAGGATCACACCGCTGCACTCCAGCCTGGGTGACAGAGCGGGATTCTGTGTCAAAAAAAAAAAAAAATGTTGATTGGGCGCAGTAGGTCATGCCTATAATCCCAGCACTTTGGGAGGCCGAGGCGGGCGGATCATGAAGTCAAGAGATCAAGACTATCCTGGCCAACATAGTGAAACCCCATTTCTACTAAAAATACAAAAATATTAGCTGGGCGTGGTGGTGGGTGCCTATAGTCCCAGCTACTCAGGAGGCTGAGGCAGGAGAATTGCTCGAACCCGGGAGGTGGAGGTTGTAGTGAGCCAAGATCACACTATTGCACTCTAGCCTGGTGACAGCAAGACTCCGTCTCAAAAAAAAAAAAAAAAAAAAAAAAAATTGGCAACTCCATTGAAATAATTGTTTGTTTGTGTTTTGAGACAGGGTCTCATTCTGTCGTCCAGGCTGGAGTTCAGTGGTGTGATCTTGGTCCACTGCAACCTCCACCTCCTGGGCTCAAGCCATCCTCCTACTTCATCCTCCCAAGTAACCAGGACTACAGGTGCACACCACCACGCCTGGCTAATTTTTGTATTTTTTGTAGAGATGGGGTTTTGCATCATTGCCCAGGCTGGTTTTGAACTCCTGAGCTCAAGTGATCTGTCCATCTCAGCCTCCCAAAGTGCTGGGATCACAGGTGTGAGCCGCTGCACCTGGCCTGAAATAATCGTTTCTCAATATTGGTGTGGGCCAGACAGTCGTGTTTGGACCTGCTTGTGGCCTGGCCTTAGAGACCCCAGGGCGTGGCTTTGGGGACTTGGCTGTCAGCCTCCTGTGCCTTCTGCACCCAACCCCATTCCTGCTTTCTGGAACCCCCGATCCTATCCTGCTCTGTGGTGATCCGGGTGATTTGGGCTCCCGATCCTATCCTGCTCTGTGGTGATCTGTGTGATTCAGGCTCCTGATCCTATCCTGCTCGGTGGTGATCCCGGTGATTCGGGCCCCCGATCCTATCCTGCTCTGTGGTGATCCGGGTGATTCGGGCTCCTGATCCTATCCCGCTCTGTGGTGATCTGGGTGATTCAGGCTCCCGATCCTGTCCTGCTCTGTGGTGATCCGGGTGATTCAGGCTCCTGATCCTATCCTGCTCTGTGGTGATCCTGGTGATTCGGGCCCCCAATCCTATCCTGCTCTGTGGTGATCCCAGTGATTCCGGCTCCCGATCCTGTCCTGCTGTGTGGTGATCCCGGTGATTCGTGCCCCCAATCCTATCCCGCTCTGTGGTGGTCCGGGTGATTTGGGCTCCTGATCCTATCCTGCTCTGTGGTGATCCGTGTGATTCAGGCTCCTGATCCTGTCCTGCTCGGTGGTGATCCCAGTGATTCGGGCCCCCGATCCTATCCTGCTCTGTGGTGATCCGTGTGATTCGGGCTCCCGATCCTATCCTGCTCTGTGGTGATCCCGGTGATTTGGGCTCCCGATCCTATCCTGCTCTGTGGTGATCTGGGTGTGCTCGGACTCCAGGAGAAGATGTGTGAAGAATCAGCGTCCTTTGACCTGACCCCCCATGACCTGGCTTCAGGACTGGACGTCATAGACCAGGTGCTGGAGGAGCAGACCAAGACTGTGCAGCTGGGCGAGCCCCACCCGGAGTTCAGCACAGACTCCCCCAGCCCAGGTGCGTTCATAGCCAGGCTGCTCGGTCCTGAGGCCTGCGCTGCTGCAGGGGCAGCCTGCCCTGTGGCTGTGTGTGTTCGGCCTGGGCACTGTCTGTTCAGGCTGGCACTGCAGGGCACCCACTTCTCAGAGGCTTCTCGGGTGTGAATTGTTTGGGGTCCTGTAGGCTGTGGAAGGGCTGGTATCGTTCAGTAGTTCTGGTATTTTCCGAAGACCTATGTCTTCTCCCAGCCAGTGTCAACTTGGCCTCTACTGTGTAAAATTAGAGAACTATACTTTGTGAAGCTGAGATGGGAGCATCGCTTGAGGCCAGGAGTTCGAGACCAGCCTGGGCAACATAGCGAAACCTCCCTTCTGCCAAAAAATTAGCCAGGTGTGGTGGTATGGTCCTGTGGTCCTGTGGTCAGAGCTTTTCTGGAGGCTGAAGTGGGAGGAGCTCTTGAGCCCGGGAGGCAGAGCTTGCCCCAGATGGCTCCACTGTACTCCAGCCTGGGTGACAGAGTGAGGCTGTCTCCAAAAAAAAAAAAAAAAAAAGTAAAACTAACTATATTCACCGTAAGGGCATTTTGCATGTTTAAATGACCCACACATCGGGCCTGCATCACTTGCTGTGCCCGTAGGTTCCTTCCCAGTGTTCGTCCAGAGGCGTATTTCCACACAGCGCTAGTCACGGCGTACGTGGAAAATGCGGAAACCCCCATGGATGTGGTCGGTTGGTCTGTACTGTCTGTGTTTTCTTCCTTTCTTTTTTTTTTTGAGATGGAGTTCCACTCTTGTTGCCCAGGCTGGAGCGCAATGGTGCGATCTTGGCTCACCGCAACTTCCTCCTCCCAGGTTCAAGTGATTCTCCTGCTTCAGCCTCCCAAGTACCTGGGACTACAGGCGTGCGCCACCACGCCCAGCTAATTTTGTATTTTTAGCAGAGTCAGGGTTTCTCCATGTTGGCCAGGCTGGTCTCAAACTCCAGGTGATCCGCCCACCTCGGCCTCCTGAAGTGCTGGGATCCAGGCGTGAGCCGCCGTGCCCGGCCTGTGTCGTGTTTTCTGCGTGGCCGCTGTAAACAACTGACTAGGAGTCTGTGAGCATCTTCATTGGTTCTGCTGTGACTTGCGTGTGAGCATCTCCAGCATCAGCTTTCCTCATTTTCCTTTAAAATCGCACATGTGGATGGACACCATGGGGACCCTGGACCCTGGGCAGCCTCGTCCTCACCTTTCTCACCAGGGTGGCTGCTTGGGAGAGAGTGAGTTTGCGAACTTGGCATTTGTTCTGGCTGTAGGATCCGTTTATATATATACATATATTTAAGTGACAGGGTCTGACTCTGTTGCCCAGGCTGGAATGCGGTGGCGTGATCTTAGCTCCCTGTAGCCTCAGCCTCCTGGGCTCGTGGGGTCTTCCCGTCTCAGCCTCTTAAAGCACCGGGACCGCAGGCGGTCGCCACTGCCATCGGATCTCAAGGCTGCCACGCAGGGCGCTGCAGTAGGGGAAGGGGTTCCTGGGACTTTGAACGCTCCACCTCCCTCTTCTCCACAGTCCCCCAACCCCACCTCTAACTGGGAGTGGATGGCCACCTCTTTCCATCCTTTGCCTGGCGCAGGGTGGGGAGAATGACAGGTCTCCTTCCACATCTCGGCAGCTGCCCTTTCGTCGGTTATATGACGTGGGAGAGACCCCGGCCACCCCCAGGGCCGTGTGACGTGGGAGAGACCCCGGCCACCCCCAGGGCCGTGTGACGTGGGAGAGACCCCGGCCACCCCCAGGGCTGTGTGACGTGGGAGAGACCCCGGCCACCCCCAGGGCTGTGAACACCGCCACAGGGGCCTTCTCCACTCTTCAGTTTTGTTAGTTACGTGACGTGCAGGGCTTTTCGTTGTAACTAGTGGGGGACGTGTGGTGAGGGGGGCTTCTGCCGTCTCATTCAGGACTGGAACTTCAGTTTTCATCGCTATTTGTCCTCCTACGCCTTTGGAGATGGGGTCTCGCTCTGTTACCCAGGCTGGAGAGCAGTGGTGCCATCAGGGCTCACGGCAGCCTCCTCCTCCTGCAGCCTCCACCTCTTGGGCTCACGCGATCCTCCTGCCTCGGCCTCCCAAACTCCTGGGACGACTACAGACGTGCGCCACCGTGCTTGGCAGGGTTCATTCTTTTCCTCACACTTTATTTATTGGAGAGCCCGGTAGAGCGCCCGGTTTGCACGATCTGGTTGTTGAGACATTGAGAGGAACCCTGCGGAGTCTGAATCTGGGTATGGGAGGGGCAGTCACACGAGTTCCCCGGTGTTCTCGTCTCCTCCGCACTTAGGTGCCCTTAGGTGGCTTGAGGACCCCAGTTAGACTGGGGCCACCCTTTGCCTGGCTCCAGGCGGGATGTCCTTTTTTTTTTTTTTTTTTTTTGAGACGGAGTCTCGCTCTGCCGCCCAGGCTGGAGTGCAGTGGCCGGATCTCAGCTCACTGCAGGCTCCGCCTCCCGGGTTCACGCAATTCTCCTGCCTCAGCCTCCCCAGTAGCTGGGACTACAGGCGCCCGCCACCTCGCCCGGCTAGTTTTTTGTATTTTTTAGTAGAGACGGGGTTTCACCGTGTCAGCCAGGATGGTCTCGATCTCCTGACCTCGTGATCCGCCCGCCTCGGCCTCCCAAAGTGCTGGGATTACAGGCTTGAGCCACCGCGCCCGGCCGGGATGTCCTTTCTATCAGGAGGCTCACAGTATCTGCTTTCCAGTTTCTTCTGACGTTAACGTTGTTGCTGCTGAACACCTGACTCTGTTGATTATTGGGGGATTGCAAGATGGTAGTGTGCCAATTCTGTCACTTAGTCAGTTAGCAGGAATAATCTAGCACCATGCTCTGCATCGCATCAGCCGTGCGGTGATCCCATTCACACAGGAAAGGCGGGATAAATGCTGGCTGTGGGCCGGGTGTGCTGTCCCGCATCTGTAATCCCAGCACTTTGGGAGGCCAGGGCGGTCGGATCACGAGGTCAGAGATTGAGACCATCCTGGCCAACATGGTGAAACCCCGTCTCTACTAAAAATACAAAAAAAAACCCAAAACATGAGTGGGCCGTGGTGGCGCGTGCTTGTAATCCCAGCTACCGGGGAGACTGAGGCAGGAGAATCACTTGAACCCGGGGGGCAGAGGTTGCAGAGAGCTGAGATCGCGCCACTGCACTCCAGCCTCACAACAAAGCGAGACTCTGTCTCAGTAATCAATCAGTCAATCAATCAGACGTCATCAGTGAATGTACGTGAGCGTGTAGGGATTGGTCCTGCTCCGCGCGCCACCCTCAATCTCACTCCTGACCTCCGTTCTCCACCTCGAGGTGTTTTCATGTGGGCCCGTGTGTCCTGACCCCAGCAGTTGTGGCCTCTTTGCTGTCTGGGAGTCAGGATTTTTCACACTCATGTCCTGCTCCAGACCTGGAATCAGCCAAGTCTCCAAGAAGCTCTGGTTTCTTTTCCTGCAAGGTGGTATTTCAGGACCCACGATGCGGCAACAGGCTAGTCATGGTTACTGGGTTGGTCATTGTTACTGGGTGTTTTTGTGGAGATACATCCATACGCACAGATGTGTTCACAAATGTTAACTCTGAAGGTAAACCACCCAGCTGGGCACAAGGGCTCACCGGTAATCCCAGCACTTTGGGAGACCGAGACAGTTGGATGACCTGAGGTCGGGAGTTTAAGACCAGCCTGGGCAACATGGTGAAACCCCATCTCTACTAAAAACGCAAAAATTAGCCAGGTGTGGTGGCACACGCCGGTAGTCCCAGCTAGTTGGGAGACAGACATGCTGGAACCTGGGACACGGAGGTTGCAGAGAACAGAGATAGTGCCGCTGCACCCCAGCCTGGGTGATAGGGTGACACCCTGTCTCCAAAATAAATAGATAAATAAAGGGAAAACGCCTCCTCTTGGTGTCTCCAGTTTGGACTGGCTGGCATGGGTTCCGGTAGCCTCTTCCCCCATGGTGGCGTCCTTTTTTCCATGCCGGGAGTCCTGGTTCTCAAGGGCGGGGTTGTTGGTCTGAGTGTGACACAGACTGTGCCTTTGCTGCCTTTCTCTTGCCCAGGGCTGAACATGGAGCTGGAAGACATTGCAAAGCTGAAGAGTAAGTGCTGCCCTCCCCACCTTCTTGCGGCTGGGTGGGGCCTCCCCCTGATGCCTCCTCAACCCGACCTGCAGTGATCCTGCTCCGCCTGGAGGGGGCCATCGATGCCGTTGAGCTGCCTGGAGACGACCGCGGTGTCACCAAGCCAGGGAGGTGAGAGGCGGGGAGCCAGCTGCTTCAGTGGAGGCCCAGCCTAGAGCTAGAGATAGGCCATGGTGCAGTCCTGGGCTGTCCCACCAGTGAGGCCTGTTTTCAGGCCCGTTTTCCCTTTTGGAGACCTGGTAGGAGCGCCCGGTTTGCATGATCTGGTTGTTGAGACGTTGAGAGGAAGAGCACACGCATCCACGGAACAGCACACGCATCCACGGAACAGCACACGCATCCACGGAACAGCACACACTCCCACGGAACAGCACACGCATCCACGGAACAGCACCCACTCCCACGGAACAGCACACCCACGGAACAGCACATGCTTCCACGGAACAGCACATGCTTCCACGGAACAGCACACCCCCACGGAACGGCACCCACGGAACAGCACGCACGCCCCCACGGAACAGCACCCATGCCCCCACGGAACAGCACCCACGCCCCCACGGAACAGCACCCACGCCCCCACGGAACAGCACACACACCCACGGAACAGCACGCAAGCCCCCACAGAACAGCACACACCCCCACGGAACATCACCCACGCCCCCACGGAACAGCACACGCACCCATGGAACAGCACCCACGGAACAGCACACACCCCCACGGAACAGCACACACACCCCCATGGAACAGCACACGCCCCCACGGAACAGCACACGCCCCCACGGAACAGCACACACACACCCACGGAACAGCGCACACTCCCATGGAACAGCACACGCATCCACGGAACAGCACACACGCCCACGGAACAGCACCCACGCCCCCACGGAACAGCACACACACCCACGGAACAGCACGCACGCCCCCACAGAACAGCACACACCCCCACGGAACAGCACACACACCCACGGAACAGCGCACACTCCCACGGAACAGCACACACGCCCACGGAACAGCACACGCATCCACGGAACAGCACACACGCCCACGGAACAGCACACGCATCCACGGAACAGCACGCACTCCCATGGAACAGCACACGCATTCACGGAACAGCACACGCATCCACGGAACAGCACACGCATCCACGGAACAGCACACACACTCCCACGGAACAGCACACACGCCCACGGAACAGCACACACATCCACAGAACAGCACACACATCCACGGAACAGCACGTGCTTCCACGGAACAGCGCCCACGGAACAGCACCCACGCCCCCATGGAACAGCACCCACGGAACAACACACACCCCCACGGAACAACACACACCCCCACGGAACAGCACACACACCCACGGAACAACACACACTCCCACGGAACAACACACACCCCCACGGAACAGCACACACACCCCCACGGAACAGCACACACTCCCACGGAACAGCACACACACCCACGGAACAGCACACCCACGCCCACGGAACAGCACACACACGCCCACGGAACAGCACACACGCCCATGGAACAGCACACACATCCACAGAACAGCACACACATCCACGGAACAGCACGTGCTTCCACGGAACAGCACCCACGGAACAGCACCCACGCCCCCATGGAACAGCACCCACGGAACACACACCCCCACGGAACAACACACACCCCCACGGAACAGCACACACACCCACGGAACAACACACACTCCCACGAAACAACATACACCCCCACGGAACAGCACACACACCCTCACGGAACAGCACACACTCCCACGGAACAGCACACACACCCACGGAACAGCACACACACACCCACGGAACAGCACACACACGCCCACGGAACAGCACACACTCCCACGGAACAGCGCACACGCCCACGGAACAGCACACACATCCACGGAACAGCACATGCTTCCACGGAACAGCACCCACGGAACAGCACCCACGCCCCCATGGAACAGCACCCATGGAACAGCACCCACGCCCCCATGGAACAGCACCCACGGAACAACACACACCCCCACGGAACAACACACACCCCCACGGAACAGCACACACACCCACAGAACAACACACACTCCCACGGAACAACACACACCCCCACGGAACAGCACACACACCCCCACGGAACAGCACACACACCCACGGAACAGCACACACACACCCACGGAACAGCACACACACCCACGGAACAGCACACACTCCCATGCGGGGCCGCTGGGTTTCCTGCAGTTTGTCCTCCTCCAGGCCTTTCCCTGGACCTCCTCAGGTGCCTGTTAGAATGAGACCTTCTTGTTAGGACGATGAGTGTCCCAGCCACCACCTCTTTTGGACTCCGGGAGGCCCGGAACATTCTGAAGGCTCCGTGGGTCTCCTGTCTTCTCCGTGGCCAGGGCAGCAGCATTTGTTGTCTGTCCTGCAGGCAGATGAGGGTCAGGCCTGGGGCCCGTGTGGGGCTCCACTGAGTGCACAGCCGCCAAGGCGAGCGCGTTCTGCCTGAGCGCCGACCTTGTGGCGACTCCCAGTTGCTTCCAGGTGGAGCCAGTGTCCTCAGCGTAATGCTCAAGGCTCTGGCGTGGCTCCTCGGCCACCTGCACCCCCAGGGGCCCCTCCTGTAGCTTCTGCTGCCGCCATCACTGTCACTCTCCCAAGGCTTTGGGGACTCTGCCCAGAGCCGCTGCCTCCCAGAAGCCCCTGACGACCCCCCGGCGACCCCATCCCTCCCTCTGATGACAGCCTCTGCCCTGAGGCGGCTTTTCCTTGGTGCTGTTCTTGTGCCGGCCAGGCCTCCTCTTCCCATCTGGAGGCTCCTGAGGGCGGAGGCCTCTCACCCCCAATGCCGGCGTCCCCTGGAGGGCTCAGTTTGTTTCGGAGGGAAGGAAGCTTCCACAGTTGCTGCCTTCAATTCCCAAAGCTGCAGCCTGATCCCCTGTCCAGGCTCGAGCCTGCCTTCTTCTCCTCGCAGCTACATCTTTGAGCTGTTTGCTGAAGCCCGGATCACGTTTCAGACCAAGGGCTGCATCCTGGACTCGCTGGACCAGATCATCCAGCACCTGGCCGGACGTGAGTGCCAGGGCGGGGTCCTTGGTGTGGGCAGACGTGGCGTAGGGGGTGCAGCAGGCCTCCATCCTGGCAGTCAGGGCTCGCCTGGCCATCACCTGGCCGTCAGCAGGAACAGGCTCACAGAACCTCACCTGATCGGGGCGTGGAGGCGTTAGTGCCGGTTGCCCACTGCCGTAGAGCCTGTCCCAGTTCTGCAGCTGGCGGCTTCGTCCTGCAGACTCATCCCATTATTCCCCTTTTAAGGAAGAGCAGCCCAAGGCCCTGGCTGGGTTGTGGGGCCTCAGGCTTCTCCACACACCCTGAGTTCTGCTTCTCAGAGCTGTGGGGTCCAGAGGCTTTGCCCAGAGGCAGTGTCGTCATGGGCTGCTCTGGTTTGAGATGCCGGCCCGCTGGGGCCTCTGCTGTGCTCCCAGGTGCTGGGGAGGGCGGCTCTTGCTGCTTCAAACCTTAGGTGACCATAGAGCCTCTTTTCAAGTTCCACCGGCCCCCTTGGAGACGCTGTCCCTGCATGGCTTCTCTCCTGGCTGCTGGGAAGGGCAGGCGAGCTGCCCGCCCTGAGTGGACACTGCGCTCCACCCTGGGCCCTCCGTTGGGCAGGAGATGGAGCTTGGCAGTCGGGCTGAGCTGGCTTATGGCTGGAAGGGCGGGGGCTGGGGTCGGGGCCTCCCCTGCCTGCAGTGCGGGTGTCAGCGCCCGGCATGCTACCTCCCCAGGTGCTGGAGTGTTCACCAACACGGCCGGACTGCAGAAGCTGGCGGACATCATCCAGGTGGGGCCTGCTCCTCCGGCGTCTCCTTCCCTGATGGAAGCTGGGCGGGTGCCTTCTCCTGCTGTATTAGTTACTGACTCTAGATGTGGGGGTGGGAGAACGGCCCCCACACCACCTGTTTCCGATAGGCAAACGCTTGGCTCCTTTCCTGTGACCCAAACCCACACTGGGCCTCCCGCGGGGATGGGGGAGGACGAGGTCTGGTGGCACGTGCCCAGGGTGATGCTGGTGGGGGAGGACGTGAAGGGGAGTGGGGGCCAGGGAGCCGCTCCTGCCTTGTCCGGGCCCTCAGGCCAGGGGGGACCCACTCCTGGCAGCCCCAGCTGCACGCAGATGAAGAGCTCTGGACACACGTAGCTTCCTGAACAGCTTCTCCAGGGACAGACAAACGGGGACCCTGCAGGTTGCCGGCGGGGGTGTCCCTGCGAGCCCATGATGGGGGATGCGGCCCTGGCCCCCTTCTTGGCCCCGTCCTGCCCTGCGATGCCCGTCCCCTCCCATGTGAGGTTGCTCCTGGCTCTGTGCCTGTGGCAGCACCTGCTTTCCCTGAGGCAGAGGGGCTTGTGCGGTTTGTGGAGGGCAAGCCCCATTTTTGGGTGCTCTGGGCACACACTTGCCTCTCCTGGACCTCGGTGCATTTTTTAGAAGCAGACCCACAAGTCCCTGACTGGGAGGCCATCAGTCCTTGGGGAAACCGAGGCACAGGTGGCTGTGTGGAGCCGTGTGAGGCTGCCTCTGTGCTGCCCACACTGAACCTCCTGGCCACACGAGGTCATGGCAGGGTTAGGTGGGGCTGCCCAGCTCTGTGACAACTTCGTGAGTGTCCGCCTGGGGTGGGGGGTGCTTGAGCTGGGGGAGGCCGCAGAAGAACCCTGGAATGTACGGCCGGCCTGTGCATGCAGTGCGGTGCTCTGTGCATGCTACTGGGCGTGGAGCTGCAGGCCCCAGGACGACCAGGCACTGCCTTCTTCATAGACGTGGCTCTGAGCGGGGGCGAGACCTGGGCAGGGACCAGGTGGGGTGGGCACAGCAGGTGGTAGGGCCCAGGCTCAGCCCTACCTCCACTGTGGCCTTCTCTGCGGCCAGTGATGCCACAGCCAGTGTCTTCTCTGTGTGGCAGCTGGGGCTGGAAAGACGGCACTGCTATGTCTCCCAGCTCCTCCCCAAAAGCACGGTGGGCATCCCAGGGCCAGACCCCTCTCTCTGTGGCTCCTGCCTGCCAAGGGCTGCTTTGCCGTCCCACCTGGAGCGTGGTTGGCTCTTCAAGCAGGAGGCCGTGCACCTGCCAGGCGGACCTGCTTCCATGTCCTGATGGGTCACTCAAAGCACCTCCAGCACATGGCCATCGAGGCAGCCCTGCAGCCCAGGGCCTGGAGGGCAGGTGTGAGCTGGCCCGGGCCTGCCCCTCCCTGGAATGTGGCTTCCCAGGCTCCAGTATGGAGAAGTGTCCACACTCTGGAACCAAATCCTGTTCACCCCATTGGTTTGGAATTTCCTTTGGCTGCTGCTCTAAGTAGCCACTGGGAGATGACTCAGCTCCTCCCAACCCTGGGGACTGCACACCGTGTTCACCCTCGGCTGCTCCTGAGTCCCTGCAGGTGTGGGCACTGCTCATAGGGCTGCTGCTGGGCTGGACTTGCAGCCCTGAGGCACAGGTGACCCTGGGGACAGAGTGGGGCTAGAGTGGGGCTAGTGGCCCCAGGAAGAGGATGTGGGATGCACGGTTCAGTTGGAGGCAAGTCCGGGCAGGGCCAGGCTGTGTGCTGGGGAGGTAGAGCTTAGCTGGAGGCAAACTCTGGGCAGTGCTGGCCCGTGCTGGGGAGCCAGTCACTGCTGGGCCCCTGTGAGACTAGTGGGTCCCCTTCCTTCTCTGCCTGAGCTGCCCTGGGGCTGAAGCACGGGGCGGTTTGTAGTGGTGTTTTTTTGAGACAGGGTCTCGCTCTGTCACCCCAGCGGGAGTGCAGGGCCTTGTCACCAGCTCACTGCAGCCTCAGCCTCCTGGGCCCAGGCCATCCTCTTGCCTCAGCCACCTGAGTAGCTGGGAACACAGGCGTGCACCACCACGCCCGGCTAATTTTAAAAGCTTTTTTGTGGAGATGGGGTCTTGGCGTGCACCACCACGCTCGGCTAATTTTTTAAATTTTTATGTGGAGATGGGTCTTGCCATGTTGCCCAGGCTGGTCTCAAAGTCCTGGGCTCCGGCAGTCTGCCCACCTTGGCCTCCCACAGTGCTGGGATTACAGGTAAGAGCTTCCAGGCCTGCCCATCAGAGGGCTGGCTTTTTGAGGGAAGCTATTTCCTGAGGCAGCCTCAGCCCCTGCTCATGGCAGCCCCTGGTGTCATGGTGAATTTGTTCTGTTGTTTCCATCCCTGTGGGCCAAATGCTTTGGTAAAACGCAAGGCCTTGTATTTAGCTGTCTTGACAGTGAAAATGGCTGGGAAGGAAGGAAGGAAGGAATGGAAGGAAGTTTCTCTCTCCTGTGCATACCCAGGCACGTGCACACGTGCGCAGTCCACGCACGCTGCCGGTCTCTGTCCCAGCCGCGGTGCCGGCCTCCGTGTTCTCCAGTTCAGCTTCTCCGCATTTCTGTGAACGATTCCGGCTTCTTGATGTTCCCAGCAGAACTCCCTCAAGCCTTCGGCTTCTCCAGGGCTCTGACGGCGGCTGGGCTGATGTGGCCGCTCTGCGGAGCCTGTTGGGGCTTCACGTTCCTGTTCTGGCCATTTCCGGCTCTTTTTCCGGGAAGGGTCATCACGCGCTCTTTTCCTAGTGCAGGCATCGTCCCTTTCCCGTTGATTTGCAGGGTTCTCTGTAAGATCTGAGGAACACGTGCCAACATATTCTTTCCTGGTCTCGTGCTGGTCATTTTTTCCATTTTCACGACAGGTTTGGTGAACAGATGTTTCCTTGTCATCAGACTTTTGTCTTGAGCTTGTATCCCCTGACCAAGATGCTAAACTGGGTCTTGTGTGTTCTCCATACTGCACTGTAGGGTGGCGGAGCTTTGTGTCGGGGCCTCTGCGCCTTCCGGCGTCACCTGTGGGGGTGTGAAAGGCAGACTCTACCTGGATTTTTCCCAGCACGCCACACCGGTGGTTCCGTCTGCTGACCGAGTGGCTCGGCTTCTCCCAACTCCGCTGGGCACCTGCCACACTGTTTTCCTCACTGTTTTGTTCGTGGTGGTTTTGTCGTAAGTCCTGGTGTCGGCCAGAACCAATTTCTGTTTTTGTTTGTTTTTGAGACGGAGTTTCGCTCTTGTCGCCCAGGGTGGAGTGCAGTGGTGCGATCTTGGCTCACTGTAACCTCCGCCTCCTGGGTTCAAATGATTCTCCTGCCTCAGCCTCCTGAGTAGCTGGGATTACAGGTGCACGCCACCACGCCCAGCTAATTTTCATATTTTTAGTAGAGACGGGGTTTTGCTGTGTGGGCCAGGCTGGTCTCGAACCCCTGACCTCAGGTGATCCTCTCGCCTCAGCCTCCCAGAATGCTGGGATTACAGGTGTGAGCCGCCGCGCCCGGCCTCTTGTTCTTCTTAAACCTGCCCTGATGTTTTCTCCATGATGCATGTTGGAGTCAACCTGTCTGCTTCCTTTAAAAATCTTGCTGTGATTTTGACTGGAATGTGTGGAATTCCTGTGTTTTTGAGTCAGTGTCTCTCTGTTGCCCAGTCTGGAGTGCAGTGGGACCATCACAGCTCACTGCAGCTTCAACCTCCTGGCCTCAGGGGATCCTCTCAGCCCAGCCTCCCAAGTAGCTGGGACCACGGCACGTGCCACCACGCCCGGCTAGTTTTCATATTTTTTTGGTGGAGACCCCGGGGTTGCACCATGTTGCCCAGGCTGGTCTCGAACTCCTGGGTTCGGGCAGTTCGCCCCTCTCGGCCTCTCAGAGTGCTGGGATTACAGGCGTGAGCCACTGCACTAGGCCATGTTGAATTTCTAGATTAATTTGGGACCCTTAGGGGCACAGAGAGGAGGGCTGGGCCAGCTGGTGGGAGGAGAGGCCTCTCGGGCTGCCGCGTTTCCAGTGCACGGAGATGGCCTGCGTAGGGGGAACAGAGCTCACCGGGGGTCCCTCCAGGGAGGAGAAAGGGTCAGGCAGGTGCCAGCTCCTGTCCATCAGCCTGGGGCTGCATGATGGCAGGGGCTGGTGAACCGATGACCTCTGGGTGTCCTGTGACCTTCCGTGTGTGGGGCTGATGCCGCAGAAGATCAGGTGGCCTCCAGGGCTCTGGGCTCTGGCCTCAGGCTCCTCACGGGACTGCACCTCCTCTCTTTCAGATTGTGTTTAGTGTGGACCCCTCCGAGGGCAGCCGTGGTTCCCCGGCAGGGCTGGGACCCTTACAGTCCTATAAGGTAGGGGCCACCTCCAGGAGGCAGGTGGGGCTGGGGGTCCTGCAGTCCTGAAAGGTAAGGGGCTGCCCCCAGGACATGGGTGGGGTCTCCACACTTCTGGTCCTGTCCCCTCCAGGTGCACGTCCATCCTGATGCTGGTCACCGGAGGACGGCTCAGCGGTCTGATGCCTGGAGCACCACTGCAGCCAGAAAGCGAGGTACAGACCTGGGCCCACACTCTCCCCGCCCGCCCGGGTGTGGTGCTCAGCACCAGCATGCCACAGGCTAGGCACGTGGCCAGCCGTGGGTCTCCTGCCCCCCTGGGCCTGGCCACCTTCTCCATGTCCAGGCCAATCCAGAGCGTTCTCCTCACTGTCCCTCTGAAGGCTGGAGTTACTGAGAGACATGGGAGAGGGCCTGATGGCACCGTGACCTGCCCAGAGTCACCTGGTTGGTGGCGGCAGAGCCACAGCTCAGCCAGGCCTTCCTGCTGGGACACACTGGTTTATGCCAAGGCCGTCAGCACGGAGCCCCACAGTGAGGCACAGCTTTCCCTGCTGCCTCCACCCAGCGCCTGGCTGGGCCAAGCCTCAGGGTCTCATCTGAAGGGGGCCCGACTGGCCCTGTTGTCCGAAGCCTCTGGTGCGCTCGGCCCTGAGGCCCCACGTGCCTTGTTGGCTTCCTGTGCTCTGTGGCGTCTTCGAGTCGGTGCTGCCGGGTACCTGTGTGGATGGGGCCCGTGAGTGGGCCCTCGGCTCCGTGTCCAGAGTCCTGTGGTTCTTGGAGTGTGTCCGGCCCCACCCGGCCATGTGGTGTCCAAGGGGGGCTTTGTGGCGGCAGCGGTGGGAGCTGCTGCCCCTTCTCGTGCTCCAGTGGGGCCTTGCCTCTGGGCTTGGTTCGTTCCTCTCTGGAACGTTCTTTCTCAGAGCTCTCTGGCCCGCGGTGGCACGACGTGGCCCTGGCTGAAGCAGCCCCCGCGTGGTTGCTGTGGTTGGTCTGCCTGGCCGAGCCGGAAGGGGAGGGCCGGGAGGGCGTCAGGGTTGCGTGGCTTGACCCCCGGTCGGTGACTCGGTGATGGCCTCGTGGCAAGGCGTCTCCCGGCAGGAAGCGTCCATCCTGGGGGGTCGTGGGAGGCGGCGCGTGCCTGAGGCAGCTGGCGCACAGATCCTGAGGGCCTGGAATCTATTTGTTCCATTGACCTGTGACGTCACTTGACTTCTGAGAAGCAGCCGCTCCCTGCGTTGGGCGTTTGTAGGAAATGAGCTCCTGGAGGTGGAGGTCGGGAAGTTCCCCCGCTGCAGGGCACGCTCAGCCCCAGGAAGCGG
The DNA here is from genome assembly GCF_037993035.2 of Macaca fascicularis. Lineage (NCBI taxonomy): Eukaryota > Metazoa > Chordata > Mammalia > Primates > Cercopithecidae > Macaca > Macaca fascicularis. Next base: position 119,804,096 of record NC_088384.1, read on the forward strand.
AGTGACCTTTGCTGGGAGAGGTGCCTTGTCCCTGCTGACCCCGAGTCACAGTCAGCATCGTTCTGCTTGTGCCGTGTTTAATTCCTGGTGTCCGGTGCCCAGGCTCAGTCTCCTCCCCAGGCCGCGGCCGCTGCGGTCAGTCAGTCAAGCACTTCTAGGAACTTCCTTTGAACCGGTGCCCTTGTTCGCTGCTGACGCCACTCGGAGGCTTCCTGGCGGAGCGGGGAACTCGCACTTCCTCTTGTGCGCGTCCCTGGAATGTCGGGACGCTGGCGCTTGCTTCCCGTGCGCTCTTGGCGGGATGAGCTTGCCCTGAGCTGCATGTCACCGTTTCTGCAGAAGTTTAGGGTTGGAGTGGGCTGACCTCTCTGGAGGTGTCCCCAGCATCTGCCTGGGGTCTGCCTCGTACTCCCGGGACCCCCGGTCCCCCAGAGGGGACCCCAGCTGGCAGACTGCGCTCACACTCAGGGCAGCCTCCTTTGTTCTGAATTCTGCACGCTGGGCCTGGGTGGCTGTGGGCGGCTCAGTTGCTTGATGCCAGTGGGTGAGAGGCTGATGGGCAGAGAGGCAGGCGGTCAGGCCCCCAGTCCCGTCCTCACACCCTGTGTCCCCTGCTCCCCTCCGCCCCACAGGGAAGGTGTTGAGCTACTGGTGCTTCAGTCCCGGCCACAGCATGCGCGAGCTGGTCCGCCAGGGCGTCCGCTCCCTCATCCTTACCAGCGGCACGCTGGCCCCGGTGTCCTCCTTTGCCCTGGAGATGCAGATGTACGGGCCACCCCTGCCAGGGGCCTAAGCACTGGTGACGCCTGTGACGTTAGTGGGGTGGGAGTGCTGGGGGTCCCCATGAGCCGGGGTGCTGGGGGTCTTGGGCCTCACTGGGGGTCTCGGGCCTTGAGGGCTAAAGGGGTGCTGGTGTCCTTCCCCACTGTCTGTCCCTCCGGCCACGCTCAGCCCTTTCCCGGTCTGCCTGGAGAACCCACACATCATCGACAAGCACCAGATCTGGGTGGGGGTCGTCCCCAGAGGTCCCGATGGAGCCCAGCTGAGCTCTGCGTTTGACAGACGGTGAGGGCCTGTCCCTGGGCCGTGCTGGGGTGCGAGGTCGGGGAGTACTGAGCCCTGAGGCCCTGAGCAGTGGCCTCTCGGCTCTGTGCAGGTTTTCTGAGGAGTGCTTGTCCTCCCTGGGGAAGGCTCTGGGTAAGTGCCCGGCACACCCCAGCTGTGCCCATCCTGGATCCTGGACCCTGCTCCCAAGAGCTGGTAGGGACCCCGGAAGACGCCCCGCCCCTGCCCTGACCCCAGCCCCTGCACTTCCAGGCAACATCGCCCGCGTGGTGCCCTACGGGCTGCTGATCTTCTTCCCTTCCTATCCTGTCATGGAGAAGAGCCTGGAGTTCTGGCGAGTATGTCTCCTCTGTGTGTCCTGGGTGGGGTGGGTGAGGGCAGGGCTGGAGCACGAAGCAGGCAGTGGCCACAGCTCCTGCCTGCCCTCATCGGATCGGCGGCGTAACCAGGGCTGCCGTGTCCCTGCCTCTTCCTCCCACAGGCCCGCGACTTGGCCAGGAAGATGGAGGCACTGAAGCCGCTGTTTGTGGAGCCCAGGAGCAAAGGCAGCTTCTCCGAGGTCAGCACTTGGCCGGGGCTCTGGGTCTGCTGCCCCCTCGTGCCTCCCGTGCCCCTCACAGCTTCCCCGAGGCTGACCACCAGCCCTGACCACGGGCTCTGGCGGCTCCCGCCTGCCTCTTCAGGGCCCCTGCGTTTCCTTCCTGTCCCTGAGTGTTGCCTCTTATCTTACAAAGCCCCCAGCACTGGGTGGGTGTGGCGACAGTGGTCCTCCTGCCTGAGGAGCTATAGCCGGCGGCCACCCTGGCCCTGGGATTCCCCGTGTTTTCTGGGAAGCACTGAGCAGGCGCAGGATCAGCCTGGGATCCGTGCCAGGAAGAAGCTTCCAGAACCCGGTTGGCCTTCCTGGCTAGGATAGTCCTTCATCTTGGAGGATGAGACCTGGGTCTCCCTCATGGGGGAAGAAGGGGCCGAGGTGGGCTCCAGGCTGAGCCTGACCAACTTTCCTTCCAGACCATCAGTGCTTACTATGCAAGGGTTGCTGCCCCTGGGTCCACCGGCGCCACCTTCCTGGCGGTGTGCCGGGGCAAGGTGAGCTCTCTGGGGCCCTCTGTCCTGACCCGGTTGCCTGTTCCCCGGTGGGTGCTCATGGCTCCCCAGCTGACTTTGGGCCCTGGGGGCTGCCTGGTCCCCTCCTTGGGCCCCACAAGAGCAAAGCACTGGTGGCCTGCTGGGAGCGTGCCCTGCTCTGGGTCGGGCAGGCAGGATGCAGGAGGTTCCTGGCCACGAGAGTTGGAGGTGGCGTCTGGGAGCTGTGGACCCCAAGTGGGGTCCTGACCCATAGATGGGGCTTCCTCCCACCCCTGGTTGGGGTTGGAGCCTCGGGGAAGGTGGCTGGGCTGGGTATGGGCAGCCGGGGGGAGGAGCCCCCATGGCCCCAGGCAGCTCCCTGGTGTGTCCCCCAGGCCAGCGAGGGGTTGGATTTCTCAGACACGAATGGCCGTGGTGTGATCGTCACGGGCCTCCCGTACCCCCCCCGCATGGACCCCCGGGTTGTCCTCAAGATGCAGTTCCTGGACGAGATGAAGGGCCAGGGTGGGGCTGGGGGCCAGGTGAGTTACAGCAGGGCGGGGCTGGGGTAAGGCAATCTGGCGACTGAGCCCCCCTGTGACCACGGGAGCCCCTGTGACTGAGCCTCCTCGCCCTCCAGTTCCTCTCTGGGCAGGAGTGGTACCGGCAGCAGGCGTCCAGGGCGGTGAACCAGGCCATTGGGCGAGTGATCCGGCACCGCCAGGACTACGGGGCTGTCTTCCTCTGTGACCACAGGTGCGTGCAGTCCGGGGGCAGGCGTGGCGCCAGGGGACACGGCCACATCCCACTGGGCCCTGGACTCCTTCCCCACATGAGGCCCCGTCTACCCCAGAGCCTCTCTGGCGACTCGGGGTCAGCCTGAGGCCCCTGCGGCAGATGAGGGTCTTCACTTGGGTGAACTGACCCCCTGAAGCGGCTGTGGGCAGGGCAGCAGGGCTGTGGCCACCCCCCAGGTTCGCCTTTGCTGATGCCAGAGCCCAGCTGCCCTCCTGGGTGCGTCCTCACGTCAGGGTGTACGACAACTTCGGCCACGTCATCCGAGACGTGGCCCAGTTCTTCCGTGTTGCCGAGCGAACTGTGAGTTTCTGCCCAGGGAGGGGATGAGGGTGTTGTCCCCAGAGGAGCCAGAAATGGGCCCACCCACCCCCAGTGGTTCTGCAGATGCCAGCACCGGCCCCCCGGGCTGCAGCACCCAGTTTGCGTGAAGGAGAAGATGCTGTCAGGGAGGCCAAGTCGCCTGACCCCCTCCTCTCCACCAGGAAAGCTAAGAGTCTGGACCTGCATGTCCCCAGCCTGAAGCAGAGGTCCTCAGGTGCAGATGGCCAGTGCGGGACGGGCAGTGTGGGGCGGGCGGGGCGGGCAGCGGGGCAGGTGGTGTGGGGCGGGCGGCACCAGGCGCCCAGGGTGGAGGCGGCTCACCTGGCTTTATGCACTGCCCCTCCCACCTCCAAAGGCTGTGTCTGCCTCCTAGGGTGGGGTTCCCACGGGCTGGAACCCTCCCCTACAGGCAGAGAAGGCCTCAGGCAAAGACGCGCCCCAAGGCTGGGACTCCCCCTAATAGCAGGGAGGACACCCACAGGCAGGGGCCCCCAAATGCTGGGACCCTCCCTCAGGAGGGGCTCCGTCATAGGCAGGGACCCCCAGCTGGGGCCCCACGGTGGGCTTCACTGCGCACTCGGGTACTCTGCAGGATCACCAGCTGCCGGGGACCCCGAGAGTAGCCTGTGTGTGGAGTATGAGCAGGAGCCAGTTCCTGCCCGGCAGAGGCCCAGGGGGCTGCTGGCCGCCCTGGAGCACAGTGAACAGCGGGCCGGGGACCTTGGCGAGGAGCAGGTGCAGTTCCAGGGCCTTGGGATGGACACAGACCCTCTGTCTCCTGAGGCCAACCCCACCCCGCCCATCTGACTTCAGGCACCTCCCCACACACCCCTGTAAATCCCCTGCCTGTGGGGTGGGCAGGCAGGTGAGGGATCCCGGCTGCCTGGCTGTGTGTGTGCCCTCCACCTCGCCTCACCCACAGGCTGCTGGCTCCCAGGTGGTGCATGCCCTGGCCCTCAGCGAGTGCCCCCACATCACTTTGATTCTCTGGCAGGTCAGCTTGGCTCAGGGCACTCAAGGTCGGGTGCCCCTGCCCCTGGCTGTGCCTGAGGCTGGCCTTTCTCCAGGAATGTGCTGCGGTTGGGACCCAGGTTCCTTCCTCCTTGGGGCCTTTTGCCCCAGAAGCCCATAATTTCTCAGCTTTCTCCCTGCTTCCTGCTGGGGGCCGTTCTCTTGCTGCCTGTCCCTGCCCTTCAGGCTCCTGGAGTGAGCCCCGGGTGCAGGCACCAGACACCTGTGTCCCCTTCCTGCCAGCCCCTCGCTGTGGTCGGACTGTCCTTCCTGGACCTGCTCTTACGTGTCACCACCTGTGAGCCTCATGAGCCGCTGGCGTGACTTGGACAGGACCAAGTTGTGGGACTGTCACCAGGGTGTGCCGCGCCCCTCCCCCGACCTTCGTCTTGGCTACTGCTCAGGGCTCCTTGGGGCCATCTTCCCTGTGGGCCCAGGTGCTTTGGGGCCCTGGAGTGTGTGGTTGGAACCACAGCTGTGTCCTCCTCAGGCCCACAGCTGCTCCACCCTGTCCCTCCTGGCTGAGAAGAGGCCGGCAGAGGAGCTGCGAGGAGGGAGGAAGAAGATCCGGCTGGTCAGCCACCTGGTGCGTGAGCTGTCCCTGCACCTGTGCCGACCACCATAGACACGTGTGGGAACCCGGCCCTGGGTGCCCCCAGCCAAGTTGGGATGTGGGCCCGATGGGACCAGGGAAGTTACCCCCGGGAGCTGATGTCCAGGGCGGCTGTGAAGCTGTCGGCCCAAGGGCTCAAGGGCAGCTGGGATCAGGCCCCGCCCTTAGGCAGGCTTGGTTTGGGGGCTGCAGCACTGGGTTTGGCCCTGGCATTTCCCTCAAGTGTGGACGTGCACCTGCCTCATTCGAGGGGCGCAGCCCATTCCCAGCCTTGGATGAAAGAACCGAGTTATAGTCGGAGCCAGGAAGCCCCCTGCCTGCTGGAAAGCCCCAAGTGTGGCAGCCTTTGTCCATGTCCCTTGGCTTCTGGGAAGAACTGGGTGGTGCCCAGGCAGGGCTGGTGCCATCAGGAAGTGGGCGGCTGCCGAGGGGCCTGGGCTGTTGAGGGCCTGGGTGGGGAGTGCCGGGGCTGCCCCTGCCTTGGTTTCCACGTTTCCGTGTTGGTCTGGGGTGTGTGGAGAGATGAACACCGCTTCTTGGGAAGCCCCTCCCTATGATCTGCCATCCTGGAGCCTCAGCTGTGTCCGCTGTGGGGTGGGGGCTTTAGGGAGGAGGAGAGAGGACCCCCAGCTTGAGGGAGAGCCAGTCTACCCTTTGCCCATTCGCTGCCCTCGGTTCCCTGCCAGCCTCTCACTGTGTGACCCAGACAGGCCCAGCCCCGCAGCTTTCCTCCCGCAGCACCTCCGTGTCCATCCAGCCAACCAGTTTCTCAGGCAGCAGCCCCCGCTCAGCAATCACTGTCCCGGGGAACACCCAATGCTCCAAGGAAGGCTCTGCAGCTGCAGGGATGGGATGATGAGGCTGGCCCTGATGGAGCCTCGGGCCTGTGTGCTGCAGGAGGAGCCCGTGGCTGGTGCACAGATGGACAGGGCCAAGCTCTTCATGGTGGCTGTGAAGCAGGAACTGAGCCAAGCCAACTTTGCCACCTTCACCCAGGCCCTGCAGGACTACAAGGGTTCCGATGACTTCGCCGCCCTGGCCGCCTGTCTCGGCCCCCTCTTTGCTGAGGACCCCAAGAAGCACAGCCTGCTCCAAGGTGCCCTGGCTTGCAGGGGCCGCCCATCCTGAGGGCAGTGCTGCCGCTGTGTGGGGTGGGGGCCATCTGGGTCCAAGGTTGTCTCTGTTCTCTAGAGAAAAGGGGGCGGATGGGGACAGACACCCCTTCCTCTACAGGCTTCTACCAGTTTGTGCGGCCTCACCACAAGGAGCAGTTTGAGGAGGTCTGTATCCAGCTGACGGGACGGGGCTGCGGCTACCGGCCAGAGCACAGCGTTCCCCGAAGGCAGCGGGCACAGCCAGCCCTGGACCCCACTGGTAAATGGGGCCTTGGGTGGGACCCTCAGACTCCTCCGTGGAAGGCACCGGAGTCCTGGCTGGTTGGGGTGGGCATCCCTGGGGCCCTGCGTGGCCCCGCCTCTCTGTTCCCGTGTGGGAGTGATGGGGGCCACCCCCCACCACCAGCAGCAGTATCACTTGTTGGGGAGACCCTGTGCAACTCCACGCAGGGCCCTACCCTTCCCATAGCCCCTGACCCCTACGCACAGCCCTGTCCAGCTGCCACACGTGTCCCCTGCCCCCCATGCACAGCCCTGGGGAGTCCACTGCACACGCCAGGGTCCTAGACCCCTAGATCCCTGTCCTCCCGTCCTCCCTACTTCTGCCTTTGCCTAGGGTGGAGTCCAAGCCTCCAGAGGTGGGAGTGTCTGTGTTCGTGCTTGTTAACGAACAGCCCCCATAGAGCTCCTCCAGTGTAGGGTTCACCCAGCGGGGAACCTAACCTGTTGGGAAGACCCCAGACCCCTTCTGGGCTTGGTACCCACCCTGGGGCTCTAAGCTCCTGAGCAGGGCTTTGGCCTGCCTGCCACTGTTCCAGCCCCCATCCAGCAGTTGGTGTCTCCTCTGCTGCCCCTGGCACCTGGGCACGTGTGCCTGCCTGGGTTTTCCCGCCCTGGTCCGAGGTGGGTGAGGCCTGGCCTCCCCAGCCAGCCCTTCCCCCTCCCCGGGGGAACTTTCCAGGTGCTTGGGACCAGCTTTGTGGCTCTCCATCTCTTCATCAGGAAGGACAGCGCTAGATCCCAAGCTGACTGTGTCCAAGGCTGCAGCCCAGCAGCTGGACCCCCGAGAGCACCTGAACCAGGGCAGGCCCCACCTGTCGCCCAGACCACCCCCCACAGGTAGCTGAGTCCTGAACTGTGTGCAGCCTGTGACTTGGTGGGTTCCTCAGTGGCTTGATGAGGCTAACACTTGAGTGTGGCTTGAGCCTTTGAACCGGAGGTGCCAGTGGAGCTGCCCCTGTGGGGAGCATCTCCTGGTGGGGGCTCCCGGTTCTGTACCCCGCAGTTGTCCTGAGCAGCTCTCCAGGAGTTCGTGGGAGGAAGGGCAGGCAGGGTGGTGGGACTCTCAGTCCTCTGCCCCAGCGCCACTCTGAGCCATGCTACTCCCACACCAGGAGGCCCTGGCAGCCACCCACAGCAGGGGTCCAGAGCGCCCAGAGCAGGGAAGCAGGGCCAGCGCGCCGTGAGCACCTACCTGGCAGATGTCCGCAGGGCCCTGGGGTCTGCAGGCTGTAGCCAGCTCTTGGCAGCGCTGACAGCCTACAAGCAAGACGATGACCTCGACAAGGTGCTGGCCGTGCTGGCCGCCCTGACCACTGCAAAGCCGGAGGACTTCCCCCTGCTGCAGAGCAAGTGGCCTGGGCGTGGGAACAGCCAGTGGGGTGGGCGTGGGGGACAGCCAGTGGGGTGGGCGTGGGGACAGCCAGTGGGGTGGGCGTGGGGGACAGCCAGTGGGGTGGGCGTGGGGGACAGCCAGTGGGGTGGGCGTCGGGGACAGCCAGTGGGGTGGGGGACAGCCAGTGGGGTGGGGGTGGGGGACAGCCAGTGGGGTGGGCGTGGGGGACAGCCAGTGGGGTGGGCGTGGGGGACAGCCAGTGGGGTGGGCGTCGGGGACAGCCAGTGGGGTGGGGGACAGCCAGTGGGGTGGGGGTGGGGACAGCCAGTGGGGTGGGGGTGGGGGACAGCCAGTGGGGTGGGCGTGGGGGACAGCCAGTGGGGTGGGGGTGGGGACAGCCAGTGGGGTGGGCGTGGGGACAGCCAGTGGGGTGGGGGCGGGGGCAGGGGCAGGGTGGGGACCGTGCCGGGTCTGAGTGAAGCTCCCCGCAGGGTTCAGCATGTTTGTGCGTCCACACCACAAGCAGCGCTTCTCACAGACGTGCACAGACCTGACCGGCAGACCCTCCCTGGGCACGGAGCCACCAGGACCCCAGGAGGAGAGTCTTGCCGTGCCTCCTGTGCTCACCCACAGGGCTCCCCAACCAGGTAGGGCGCCTGCCTGGCTGCTCCTGACAGTGCCCCAACCGCATGCAGCCCTGGGAGTGAGCAGCAAAGCCCCAGGCCCTGCTCAGACTCAGTCTCCGTCTCCAGGCCCCTCACGGTCCGAGAAGCCCGGAAAGACCCAGAGCGAGATCTCGACCTTCCTTAGACAGAGGCCAGCAGGGACTGTGGGGGCGGGCGGTGAGGCTGCAGGGCCCAGCCAGTCCCCAGGACCTCCCCACGGGCCTGCAGCATCTGAGTGGGGTGAGCCTCCTGGGAGAGACCTTGCTGGGCAGCAGGCTGCGGGAGCTCCGAGCGGGCCCCTCTCAGCAGGCTGTGTGTGCCAGGGCTGTGGGGCGGAGGATGTGGTGCCCTTCCAGTGCCCTGCCTGTGATTTCCAGCGCTGCCAAGCCTGTTGGCAACGGCACCTTCAGGTTGGTGCCTGGTCACTACAGTTCCTGCTGGGTGTAGCCCCAGGTGGTGGGCTGAGGGGGAAAGGGCCGGGTATAGCCCCAGGTGGTGGGCTGGTGGCAACGCCTGGCAGGTGCGTCCAGCGGGCCGGTTGTCTTACAGGCCTCTAGGACGTGCCCATCCTGCCACACCGCCTCCAGGAAGCAGAGCGTCACGCAGGTCTTCTGGCCAGAGCCCCAGTGAGTGCCCACGGAGGCCCTCAGCACACCCGACGTGGCTTGATCACATGCTTGTCCAGCTCTGGTGGGCCAAGGAACCACCCAACAGAATAGGCCAGCCCATGCCTGCCTGCCTGCCCCACTGCAGTGGGACTGGATCTGGGCCTCCCTCTGAGAAGCCCTGAGCTACGTTGGGGTCTGGGGTGGGCCTCTGGGAAGGTGCTTCCCCAGAACTTCCCTGGCTCCCGGCCTGTGAGTGGTGCCACGGGGGCATCCCAGCTGAGCCCCTCACCAGGAAGGAGACCCCCGTGGGCATGTGTCCACTTTTCATCAGGCGACAGGGTTCTCTAATAAAAGTGCTGGCAGTGCCCCGGACGGTGTCTTCGTGGCCTGGGCTTGGTGGTGGGAGTTGAGGAGAGACAGGGAGTTGGCACAGGCCCCTTGTAGCCTGCCTTGTGACACTACTTCCTCCACAGTGGGCTCAGCCCTGCCCTCATCCTCACTGCTGCAGCCAAGCTGCAACTGTGGGGGGATCCACCAATACACCAGCTGCCTGGGCTGGTTGCTGGGTCAGGAGCTGCCCCAGGTGCTGAGGAGGGCGGTTCCCTGGCTGGTGAAGCCCCTCACAGAACCACCCTTGGACTGAGCTGTGGGGAGGGATGGTACCAGGTGGGTGAGGGGGGCTGTCTGGGGAGGGAGGAGTTCCTATGGGGCGTGGTGAGGCTGGCCCAGCCCTCTCCCTGCCCATATAGGGCGGCAGCAGGATGGGCTTGGGGATTGGGCAGTCCCTCCGCAGGCGGAGGGAGGGCAGAGGCGGCGGCATGTTGGTCAGGCACAGCAGGATCCGGTGTCCGCGCTGAGCCACGCTCTCCCTGCTCCAGCAAGAACCATGAGGGCGCTGGAGGGGCCGGGCCTGCTGCTGCTGTGCCTGGTGTGGGCGCTGCCCGCCCTGCTGCTGGTGCCGGCCATGCGTGGAGCGACAGAGGCACCCACTTACCCCTGGCGGGACACAGACACGGGGGAGTGGCTGGTGTGTGCCCAGTGCCCCCCAGGCACCTTTGTGAAGCAGCCCTGCCGCCGAGACAGCCCCACGACGTGTGGCCCGTGTCCTCCACGCCACTACACGCAGTTCTGGAACTACCTGGAGCGCTGCCGCTACTGCAACGTCCTCTGCGGGGAGCGCGAGGAAGAGGCACGGCCTTGCCACGCCACCCACAACCGCGCCTGCCGCTGCCGCACCGGCTTCTTCGCACACGCTGGTTTCTGCCTGGAGCATGCATTGTGTCCACCTGGCACCGGCGTGATGGCCCCGGGTGAGAGCTGCGCGAGGGGAAGGGCCCCCAGGAGTGGTGGTCGGAGGTGTGGCAGGGGTCAGGTTGCTGGTCCCAGGCTTGCACCCTGAGCTAGGACACCAGTTCCCCTGACCCTGTTCTTCCCTCCCGGCTGCAGGCACCCCCAGCCAGAACACGCAGTGCCAGCCGTGCCCCCCAGGCACCTTCTCAGCCAGCAGCTCCAGCTCAGAGCAGTGCCAGCCCCACCGTAACTGCACGGCCCTGGGCCTGGCCCTCAACGTGCCAGGCTCTTCCTCCCACGACGCCCTGTGCACCAGCTGCACTGCCTTCCCCCTCAGCACCAGGGTACCAGGTGAGCCAGAGGACTGAGGGAGTAGCACACTGCAGGCCAGGCCCACTTGTGCCCTCACTCCAGCCCCTACACGTGCATCTAGCCTGAAGCATGCCAGCTGGCCTCGGGGAAGGGGCCACAGTGGATTTGAGGGGTCAGGGGTCCCTCCTCTAGATCCCCACCAAGTCTGCCCCCTCAGGGGTGGCTGAGGATTAGGATCCGAGCCAGGGCAGAGCCTCCCCTGGGGAGCCTTGGGAAGGTGGGCAGCACTCTCCTAACTGCCCGAGAGGAAGGTGGCTGGCTCCTGTGACATGGGGAAACCAAGGCCCGATGTTAACTCTCGTAACTGCCCGAGAGGAAGGTGGCTGGCCCCTCTGACATGGGGAAACTGAGGCCCGATGTTAGCCACTGTTAAGAAGCCACAGTGGTTAACACGAAGTCAGGTTCAGTCCATCTGCAGATCCCAACCAGCCCCTTCCAGTGGCCCAGGAGCCCTAAGATCCTGCCTGGGCCCCTTTGCCTCTCCCAGCCAAACTCCGAGTGGCCACTCCTGCCCCCACGCCTTTGCTCCACTGTGCTGACTGAAGGCTCCTGCCCCTTCTCCAGTCCCCACCCTTGCAGTGCTCACTCCAGCACGGCTCACTGTACAGGGATTTCTCTCCTGCAAACCCCCTGGGTGGGGCCCAGAAAACAGGGTGCTCGGCAGGCCCCCACCAGTGTCTGTGGGTGAAATGAGGGGACTGCTGCCTCCCCACCCACTACAGGAACTGAGGAGTGCAAGCGTGCCGTCATCGACTTCGTGGCTTTCCAGGATATCTCCATCAAGAGGTTGCAGCGGCTGCTGCAGGCCCTTGAGACCCCGGGGGGCTGGGGTCCAACACCAAGGGCGGGCCGCGCAGCCTTGCGGCTGAAGCTGCAACAGCGGCTCACGGAGCTCCTGGAGGCGCAGGACGGGGCACTTCTGGTGCGGCTGCTGCAGGCACTGCGTGTGGCCAGGATGCCCGGGCTGGAGCGGAGCGTCCGTGAGCGCTTCCTCCCTGGGCACTGATCCTGGCCCCCTCTCCCCCTTATTTATTCGACATCCTTGGCACCCCACTTGCACTAAAAGCGGCTTTTTTAATAGAAGAAATGAGATTTCTTAAAGCTTATTTTTATAAAGCCTTTTCATAAAACTGGTTGTAGTTGCACAGCTACTGGGAGGGCAGCCGCGGACACCTGAGCCGCCCGGTGTGCCCAGATCCCTCAGGCTGCCATCAGAACTGTTGCTCGGGGCTTCCCCTACCTCAGACCCTCCCAGGGAGGATCACTGGGAGTGCCTCCTCTACGCTCCCGTTGGCTGTGGCACGTGGCGGGGGCCCCTGAAGCTCAGGGAGGGTCAAGGCCTGGGAGGGTATCATTGCTCGAAGAACAGGACGGGGCTCAGGCCAGCCCCAGTCGCCGGGGCCCCACACTAACCCCCTCTTTTGAATTCCTCCCACTCCCAACTCTCAGGGGATTTCCCAAGAGGAGCCCTGCCAAACACCTCCTCCAGGCCTCCCATGCTTCCTGGGAAGTGAAGCTTTTCCCCTTTGGGGCAGGCTCTGAAGCCTTCAGATGCATCCAGAGCAACTGGGGGCCCGCCCCAGCCACACTCCCCGCCCCAGCCACACTCCCCTCCCCAGCCACACTCCCCTGCGTGGCCAGTTTCCCGTGGCTGGAGGCCCCGCCCCCTAGGTCCTGGGAACCAACCTGCAAAACACACACAGGGTCCCCTGGAGATGACGCGGGGACTTCCAGGGCCCGACTCCCATGAGTCACAGCCCCGCAGCTGCTGTGCCACCCCCACCCTGACTCATGCCCCTTCCCAGCAGCTCCTCCCAGGCCCCCCACGTCCTTCCCACATCTGCAGGAAGGGAGTGCCTGGACTCTCCAGGCTCCAGACCCACCTGGGGAGCCCCTCACCTGCCCACCAGCCCCTGAGCAGCCCAGTGCCACAGTCACCGTGTCCAACAGCCAGGAGCCAAGCCTCAGCCCTCCAGGAGGGAAGGGATGGACAGACCCACACTTGCCGTCTTTATTTTGCACTCACTCTGGGCAGCACTGGGCAGGCGGCTCCTGCCCACAGCCAGACTGAGGAAGAACAGCGCTCAGCAGGCCCAGTGGCGGCTGTGCAGGGAGGGCCCCAGGATCAGCCTCACTCCCAAGCAGGGGACGCAGGCCCCGCACAGCACTGACACAGGGCCCCCCAGAGAACCCCTCCAGGAGGTTCTCTCCTGGCTGGGAGAGGGCTCTGGACCCCCCCACACACTCCCCACTTGCAGGGCTGGGGCACAAAAACAGCCACTCCCAGCAGAGGCCCCCTCAGCTTTTTTGCATCAGCTCCCTCCCAGGGGATTAAGATGAGGCAAAGCCAGGCTCAGGTGCGGAGTGTATGTCTTCCCTCACAGGCCTCCTCGGCTCTGTCCCGAGGCTGCATCAGAATCCAGGGCCCCCGCTGGCCTTTGGGGACATGGCCTGGGTCTTCCTTAAAGCAAGATCAGCCCCAGACCACCTCCAGGGTCACGGGGCACAAGCCAGAGGGCAGCCATAGCTGACTGGCCTCCTTCTCGATGGGGTGGACATGCAGCCACGGAATCTCCCAAAGGCCCCACAGGGCTGTCCCCAGGCAGTCCAAGCCAGCCTGAGCACTGGAGCCCCAATTCCCAACCAGGTCTCCCTCAGACCCCCCCGAAAGGGCCCAGAAAGGCCACCGCAGCGCCCCATGGAAAGGCTGCCGCCAGAGGGCGCTAGCCGGGCGGCCAGACTCCCCTCCAAAACCTCCGAGGCCTACACTTTTCCAGACGTAGAGGAAAGTTTGTCTTCGAGAAAACAAAGGAAATGGAAGAACCCCAAAGCAAAGCAAACCCACCCCCCAGACGAGCAGCCAACAGGCCACTCCTCCAGCACCGGGCACCAGCCGTCCCGACGGCAGCGCGGCCGCGCCTACGTGATGTCCCTCTGCCGCGGCGGCCGGTGCACGTTCCGCACGACACACTTCACCATCCACTCGATGCCCTCGCGCACCCCTTTGCTGTGAAGACAGGGGGTGTGAGGGGGCTGGCCTTGGTCCCCAAAGCCCCTGCAGGTGCAGCTCCACTCACCCCGTGAGGGCCGAGCAGGCCTGGGTCAGGCAATCCCGCCTGCCGATCTTGCCGGTGCAGTCGCTGAAGGCCGTCTTGATGTCAGGGATTGAGAGGCACGTCTGGGGGAGGCAAGGCCATGAGGAGCAGCCCCCACGTCTGGCCCTGTCCTGCCTGTGGGCCTGGGACTCTCAGAAGGGCATATGCCCTTCACCCCAGAAAAACAGGCAGAGCTCCACGAGGGTCCCAGTGTCTCCCAGAGGCCATAGCGGTGAGGACCCTGCGCTCACCCCGAGGCTGAACGTGGCTGGTAGTGCCTGGGACAGACGTTAGACGTCCACACAGCTGCAAGGAATCCACCCCCATCCCCTTCCTGGGGGACACCATGAGGCCCAAGGTGGGGCACCAAGGGTTGATGCCTCCTGGGCAGTGGTGGAGGCAGGTCCCAGGGGCCCATACAGCTGGGAATAATGGAGGGGTGGGAGCCCTGCGTTGGGCCACATGGCCAGGGATGATGTGGGGGGGAGCCCTGCGTCGGCGATGGGGGCAGTCTGCAATCATGGTCACTTCTGCTCACAACCACCTGCCCAGTCCTCAAAAGCAGCCCTCCCCTTTCCTCTGAGGGGAGACCCCTGCCCCACACCAGGTGGCCCTCTTTGTCAGCTGAGATTGTGGGGGAGGCCAGCCCTACAGGCTGGGGGCAACAGAGCCGCCCCAGAGAAGGCGGGCAGTAAAGATTCACCCTGGCCCTCTGGACGCTGCACTGCTTCTGTGGAAGCCACTCCAAGAGGATGGCAAGAATTCAGTGTGGCCAGTGCTCCAGGGGACAGCAGCACCTCAGAGGAGTCTTGAGGGGCTGCCCTGGGGGTGGGGCTGGCACAGATGCCCCCTCCAAGCGTAGCAGGAACAAGTGAGGGTCAGAGCTGACTCCCACCAGGGCCCCAGCATCACTTTTTGAGCTCTGAGTTTCATCTGGGTCTCCCCACAGCTCAGTCGTACGCTCCTGAGACACGGCCGCCTTTAGGGGAGAGGTGCCCTGCATGGCAGGAAGAGGCCTACTGGGCGCCTGCCTTGAGGTGGGAGAACCTCCAGGGCTGGCAGCAGCAGGTCCGGAGAGGAACCAGGCTTGGGAAGCTGCCGGGGGCAGGGCGGGCCTTGAGAATGGCTCTGTGCCCCTGGGCGGTCACTGGGCCTGGGCCTGGGGAGTCTGGGTGCACACACTGCTCCCCTTGCTGTGGGGGAGTCTGGGGACTTGGGAAGCTGCTGCAGCAGACGGGGTGGGGCTCACCTCCACATCCTGCTTGTTGGCCAGCACCAAGACAGGGACACCGCACAGCGCCTCGCTGGTCACCACCTTCTCTGGGGGGGCAGGAGGCAGCACCTCACACCCAGCATCCTGCCTCTGACTGCCCTGGGGCCCACAGCCGTGGACGCCGACAGCTGCTCCCTCTGCCCCCCATTGCCCATGAGGCAGGAGCGCTTCTGACCAGACACTGAGCCAGCCCCAGGTACAGAGCTGCCCAAGCTGGACCTGCCCCCACTCACCATCCACCCCTCCCAGAGCAGCCAGGCCGCACTCACCGAACGCCTGCTTGGACTCGGCCAGCCTCTCCTCGTCGGTGGAGTCAATGACGTAGATGACGCCGTGACACTCTGCATAATACTGGGAGGAAGCAGGAGTTGGGGCTCAGTCCCCACCCTGCCAGGGGCCAGGTCTGTGTCATGGCCACTATGGGGGGCTCACATGAGGAATGGGCAAGAGAGGAGCTCCCGCTTGCAAGACCCTTCTGGGATGCATTCCGGGGTTGTGGGGAAATCTGGTGGAGGTGCCCCCAGGCACTGTTCCTAAGAACCTGCCTGCAACCTTTGGCCTGATGGTGGCCAGATAAAAAAGTGAAAGACAGGGATTGGGCCAGGCATGGTAGCTCACAATTATCCCAACACTTTGGGGGGCAGAAGCAGGAGGATCACCTGAGCCCAGTTCACGGCCAACCTGGGCAATGTAGTGAAACTTCGTCTCTACAAAAGCTTATGGTAATGTGTGCCTATAGTCCTAGCTACTTGGGAGGCTGAGGTGGGAGAACGGCATGAGCCTGGGAGGTTGAGGCTGTAGTGAGCTCTGATCATGCCACTGTGCTCCAGCCTGGGTGAGAATGAGAGACCCTATCTCAAAAAAAAGATAGGGTTTGGGGGCTGGAGGAACACAAACCACAGCCTGGCCTGTCGAGGGAGTGCACCTGTGGGGCTCCGTGCCAGCACCTCGTGCGGGGAGGGATTGTGGCCATGCGGATGACAACACTGACCAGCGCCATCTACGAGGCGAGCCCTCCCTGCCAGGACAGGGCCAGAGTCACTGAACTCAGGACTTTTGCAGGCTGGGCTGGTCAGTCCTGGGCTCGCTGGCGACACTGCTAGGCAACAAAGGGCACAGACCCTGTGGCCTCAGGTACGAGTGCCGAGCCCCGGACCAGATGAGTGCATCTCTGTCGGAATCAGAAAAGAATACAGGAAACTCCGCGTCCACGTGGAGCAAACAGCTCACATTTGCCACTTTGCCTCCAGGCTGTGCCAGCTGTCCTGCCTGGGCATGAGGTCCCAGAGACCTGGAACTGGATGCTGACCAGGTAGGACAAGCTGGTGGTCAGTGTGTTAAGACACACATACCCCTGCGAGCGTGAGAAGTCAGGAGGCACCGCCCAACTCTCCGAAATCCTTAGGGTGTCCGCGCACGGAGTACCAGGCAACCCCATCCCAGTGCCAGACAAGCTTGTGCACCTGCACTTCTCACAGTGGAGAAAGAAGCCCAAGGCCAGGCGTCCTCCAGGGTTCTGCAGGCAGCGAGGCCCCCCACACCCACACCCCCAGGAGCTTCTCTGGCCCACAGGCAGGTGCCACACACAGGCCACCAGCCCCACAGGGGACCCTGCAGTGTGGAGACTGTCTGTTGCTGACACCCAGGAGCAGGCGGACCCTGAGGCGGAGACCTCTGCGGCGGGAGGGGCAGCTCTGTGGAGGCTGCAGCAAGCCCAGTGAGAGAATCCCCACGTGGCCCCCGGGGCTTCTGAACAGGGTGGCAGAAGGTTCATGTGCAACCGGGTCCTGGACCATGGGACCACGTGGTCAGAGCCACCCATCACACCTACCAGGCACAAGGCACACAGCCCAGCAGGGCTGCAGTGAGACGGGAGTGGCACCTCAGGGCTGAGTGCAGGCAGGACCTAGAGCCCCATGCCCCAGTGGAGGCGTCACAGCAGTGGTCACTGTGTGGTACCCCACAACGAGGGGAAGAGGGAAATGTCCAAGCGTGGCTCCTGGCTGGCCAGCTGACCCCAGCGGAGCAATCAGAGGGACTGTGGGTCTGAGTGCTTCTCCCCAGCAGCAATGGGAGCTCCCCAACTGCCAAGTGCCAGCCAGCCTGAGAGACTAGTGTCACAGCAAAGAACCCAGGAGCTGAGGTCCTGGCACAGGCCACACGTGGACGCCGGCCCGGGGTCCAGCCCCAGGACGAGGCCAATTCCCAGTGATAGCCCTTTCGCTCTGCACAAGGATGCAGAGGATACAGGAACCAGGGTGGGAGCAGAGGCCTCCCTTCTGGTCCCTCCTGGGGGGGTCTCTGCTGCTGATCCTCCCAGCTCTGAGCTCAGCAGGGTCAGGCGTCCCAGCCACTAGAGCAGCACACACTCAGCTGCCGATGAGCCACAGCTGCCTCACGGGCATGAAATGCACCTCGTATCTAGGAGACCCTGGTGGGCAGGAGACGGGGCTGCTATCCCACAGCTGGGGACCCAGAGAGCCACTGGCCCCACCAAGGTGGCGTCTGGAGAAGGACTCAGACTGCCAGGAAATCACACCCCAGCAGAAGTGGTAGTGAATTGGGGGACACTCAAGGAAGAATGCAGCCCTAAGACCAGCAGCAAGGATGAGCTATAGCGGCCCCCTTAAGTCTCCCTCTTCCAGTTTCCCCTTAAGAGAGACCCTCGGGACCTTGGAGGAGCCCCTCTCCGACATGGAAGTGTGGGTCCATGCAAGGCTGCGGCTGCGGCCAGTGCAGGCGTCTGTGGCCCCAGTGTATTCTTGCTTCATGCTGGAGAACACTGTACCAGCGGATGGCCTCGTTCTGGTTTCTGTGGGACCCACTCTGGCTGCAAAGAGCCATGCTGCCAGGTCACACCTGCCCAGGGCAGCCCACGCTGGAGACCCACCGGGCCATGGCGTGAAGTCCCGGCCAGCCTGGCCCCACATGGCCCAGCACAGCCAGTTCTCCTCCAGAGCTCCCTGCTGGGCCAACCACAGCTCCGCGGATCCTGCTGCCTGAATCGACCTCTCCTCTCCCATCCTCGCTGCCTTCCTGATGCTGACCCCCAATATGCATCCTGTAGCTCAACCTGTCTCGGCATCTGTGCCTGAGACACTGGCCTGTGACAAGATCATCATCATCTTTGTCCCTCCCCAAGCACGCTGGGCACTGGACCCAGGCTCTGACTCAGCTTGTCCCATCTGACTACAGTGGACCTACAGGATCTATCAGAGATCACTTGGCCATGGGAGAAATGACCTCTTGGCTAGAAGTCACGGCAGGAGGGGACACTTCGGCGGGGCCTAGGCAAGAGGAACTGAGATCAAAAAGGAGATCAGGACCTGGGCATTCAACTCTAGAGCTGGCGGCTGGCAAGCATCAGGGAAGCCAAGGCACCGGGGCCGCCCCACACCCACTGTGCCAGCCTAGGGCAGGGAGCCCCAGGAAGCCACAGGCTCTGCCCTGCTCAGTGCTGGACTCGGTGCCTGGCCCAGGCTGAGAAGGAGAGAAACTGTAGTCTGGGGGGTGTGGGGGAGGGGCACCACACTGGGATCTCAGAAAAGCCCAAAACCTGCGTCAAACGAGGAGACCGCTGCCGCAGGACCCTGAGGAGGTCTTCTGGTGACCACGGAAGAACGAATGTTAAGCTAGAACTGAGGTAACCCCATCGGGGAGAGGCAGCCGTTGTGCCTTCCCCACATCTGGCTGGTCTTTGCCATTTCTGTGTCCTGGTGGTGAGCAGCAAGATCTCTGAGCTGAAAGGAGGCACTCGCTTTGGGGAAGTGCAGGGTCCCCGGGTCCCCACACTTTGTCTTGTCCTGACTGAGAAAGAAACAGACTGCCCTGACCTCTCTGACCTGGCCAACGAGGTTTCCCTTAGGCTCAAACCCAAGCCAGGGCTTGAACATTCCGACACTTGTAAGATGTTTAGGTTGTTAATATAATGTTCAGGTTTCAAAACATTGAAACAAATTAGCCCCAGCCCTGAACCCAATTCCTTAAATTTTCGTTTAAACGCCACACCCTGCTCTCCCAGCTTCGGACAGGACCAGTGAGCACACCCTTCCCTTTGCTGGTCACCTGAGGATGCTGCACTCTGTCAACAGGTTCCCCTAACGCATGCCCTGACCTGAGGATGCCCCAGTCTGTCAACAGGTTCCCCTAACGCGTGCCCTGACCTGAGGATGCCCACTCTGTCAACGAGTTCCCTAATACATGCTCTGATCTGATCGCCTTGGCGTTTAGTGATTCTTTCCTTGGAATCTCCACTGGCCCCATTGCAGGGAACTCCCAAGTAGGAAACTCCCCTACCACCACTTTTGGGGCAACTTTAGCTAAGGGTTCGGCTGGGACAAACCAGGGAGCCACTCGGGAACCTGGGACAGGACCAGAGAGAAACCCCCAGGGACAAAGTGGGTAATGAAAGTTGCTGAGGAAGGGCCCAAAGGGTGCCCTCTGGAAAGAAATGGCACTGAAGGGCTGGAGGGGGGGTGGTCCTGACCAGGGAGTCTTACCTTGTCCCACAAAGACTGCAGCTCTTCCTGCCCTCCTAAGTCCCAGAACATGAGCCGAGCCTTTCCCACATCCACAGTGCCAACTGGGGAGAGGAGGAAACAGGCAAGGCTCATGACCTTGGTCCTCGACACACCCAGTCCCAGCTCTCCCGGGGGATGGAGCAAACCATGCTGGTGCCACTCAAATGAGACTTGAGAGGGGACTGACAGGGCTGTGGCCAAGGGCCAGCTGGACTGTGAACGTCACGGCATCCTCAAGGCCCCAAACCCACAGCCTGCTATTTAGACCCCTTACTGTTTAGACCCCTTACTGTTTAGACCTCTTACTGTTTAGACCCACGGTGGTGGTGATTTTGGATAGACTCATTCCCTTGTAGTTCTTGTTAAACCGGGTTTTTGACTGTTCCAGGAAGGTCTGAGGAGAGAGGGAGAGGCAGACACATCAAGTAGGGGCTACACTGGCTTCCCAAATATCCTTCCTCAGGCCTGTTCCTTAAGAGAGAAAAACAGAAACAAAGCAACACTCTGCTCTTCAGGAAGCTGGTGGTGACAATCCTGTCGTCTCAGGTGAAATGTGGATTCCATCTGGGTAGTGAACATGCAGCTGACAGCACAAAACCGAAGCGGGGGCCACCCGGCCGTGGGAAAGGTGCGGGCAAGGGAGTGGGCACTCACCGTCTTCCCAGCATTGTCCAGGCCCAGGATCAGGATGCAGTACTCGTCCTTCTGAAACATGTACTTGTACAAGCCCGACAGCAGCGTGTACATCCTGCCCTGGGCGCCCCAACATGTGTCAGTGTGCAGCCGGAACGCAGCTCCCCGCCCCCGGGCTTCTCCACGGTGGTCAGGGGCGCCCCACGTCCAGCTGGCCGCTCAGGACCAGAGCCTGGGGGCCATTCCCGACTCTCCCTCCTCCACCGCACCCCTGCAACTCCTCCCAGGCCGGCCGCCACTCCGTCCTTCCGCTCACAGCAATGACTGCGACCTTTCCGAACCCGCAGCGGCTCCGGTCCCTCCCCTGCTCGCGGGACCACCCAGCCGGGTGTTCGCGGTGAGCTCCGCTGCGCTCCCGCCCTCCCCCGAGGTTTCGCTCCCACGCTTCACGCGCGCGGAACGGGGAACACACTCGCGGCAGCCCCGCCTGGGCCCCCGCGCCCCACCCGGGAGCAGCGAGCCGCCGGCGCGCTCCCCAGGAGCTCCCCAGGGACGCCCCATCAACCCATTTCTTAAAACGGGGACGGCCAGCGGGAAGCGGACTACAGGGCGGGTGCGCAGCGGCCCGGCTGCTCCCGGAGGCGGCGCGCGGCGGGCAGGGAACGACTCCCGCGGAGAAAGAACCCGCGTCGGGGACCCCGGCTACGGCCGCCCCATGCCGCGGCCGCCAGGTTGGAGGCTCGCCGACAAGCAGCCAAAGCTGGTTCCTGTCACACCTGCGTCCCACCTCCAGCTCTGGGCCGCCCCTCGGGCCTCGCGCCCCACCGCATAGCCTGCGGCCTACCTGCGACCGCCGCGACCTCGGAGCCGCCGCTGCTGACCCCCGCTGACCTCCGCTGACCCCGCGCTAACCCCGCGCGGCGCCTGACGGGACGAGAGCCGGCCTCAGGGAAGGAGCTGAAACGCGTCCCGGCGGCCTCCGCGCTCCGCTTCCCGGCTGCCCCCGCGCGCCAGGCACTTCCGGAAGTGGCGGCGCTCGGGAGGAAGTGCTGGTCGGCGGCGGGGACGAAAGGGGGGTGCCGGGCCGCTCTAGCCGGTGAGGCCGGCGGGCTCTCTATGGCGGCGGCTGGGAAACCGCGCGGGGGAGGTTCCCTGCCCGGGGAGAGGGGACCCCGGTTTGCGGGGACGCGGCCTTGGCCAGACTGCAGAGACGCCGGGCGCGGGGGCGGGGCCGGCCTGGAAGGCAGCGGGCGCGGCGGGTGGGCTCGGCGGAGGGCCGGGCGGCGGGGCGCCCCGCGGGGAGGGGGTCTCCGGAGTGACGCGGGACCCGGCTAGCGGCGAGCCCAGGGCGGCTCGGAAGGGAAGCGCGGAGCCTGAGCGGGGGTACCCGGTCTGCGACCTCTGCGCTGGGAGCTGTGCCTCTGAGCCGGTGTCTCCCCGAGGGACAGGGGACGTGCCCGTGCCCTCCCGCAGTCTGTGGGGCCGGTCCCGAGACGCGAGGCTCACCTGGCTTCTCTTCTCGCAGCCCTGGTCCAGCGCCTCCCTCTCTCAGCATGGACGAGGAGAGCCTGGAGTCGGCCTTGCAGACCTACCGTGCGCAGCTGCAGCAGGTGGAGCTGGCCCTGGGCGCCGGCCTGGATTCGTCTGAGCAGGCGGACCTGCGCCAGCTGCAGGGGGACCTGAAGGAGCTCATCGAGCTCACCGAGGCCAGCCTGGTGTCTGTCAGGAAGAGCAAGTTGCTGGCCGCGCTGGACGAAGAGCGCACGGGCCGGGAAGATGCTGAGTACCAGGCTTTCCGGGAGGCCATCACTGAGGCGGTGGAGGCGCCAGCAGCAGCCCCTGAGTCCGGATCAGAGACCGTTCCTAAAGCAGAGGCGGGGCCCGAATCTGCAGCAGGTGGGCAGGAGGAGGAAGAGGGAGAGGACGAGGAAGAGCTGAGTGGGACAAAGGTGAGCGCACCCTACTACAGCTCATGGGGCACTCTGGAGTATCACAACGCCATGGTGGTGGGAGCGGAAGAGGCTGAGGATGGTTCGGCGGGTGTCCGTGTGCTCTACCTGTACCCCACTCACAAGTCTCTGAAGCCGTGCCCGTTCTTCCTGGAGGGAAAGTGCCGCTTCAAGGAGAACTGCAGGTAAAACCCTTTGTTATCAGGATGCCAACCTTGGGGCGTAAGGGGCACGCACACAGGGTCGGGTCAGGGTGGCCCTCCCTTTGCTTTGCAGTTTTGTCTCAGCTTCTTGGGGCAGGCATGCTTTGTGACAGCAGTGTCTGTGTTCAGGCGTCTGCGTCTTTGTTCCGGGGTAAATCAAGAAGCATAGAAGGTGGCCGGGTGCGGTGGCCCACGCCTGTAATCCCAGCACTTTGGGAAGTCAAGGCGGGCAGATCACCTGAGGTCAGGAGTTCAGGACCACGCTGGTCAACATGGTGAAACCCTATCTCTGTTAAAAACACAAAATTCAACTGGTCGTGGTGGCGCGCACCTGTGGTCCTAGCTACTCAGGAGGCTGAGGCAGGAGAATTGGTTGAACCCAGGAGGCCAAGGTTGCAGTGAGCGGAAATGGAGCCACTGTACTCCAGCCTGAGCAACAGTGCAAGGCTTATGTGGAAGAGAATAGGTCTCCAACCTATCGTCATTGTTTTTTTGTTTGGTTGTTGTTTTAATTTTTTTTGAGACAGGGTCTTACTTTGTCAACCAGGCTGGAGTGCAGTGGCGCAGTCCTGGCTTACTGCAGCCTGGACCTCCTGGGCTCAACTGATCTCCTGCCTTAGCGCCCCTAGTAATTGGGGTACAGACTCACACTACCACATCCAGCTAATTTTTGTATTATTATTACTTGTTTATTTATTTATTTTTTGAGATGGAGTCTTGCTCTGTCGCCCAGGCTGGAGTGCAGTGGCGCAATCTCGGCTCACTGCAAGCTCTGCCTCCCGGGTTCAAACAATTCTCCTGCCTCAGCCTCCCTAGTAGCTGGGATTACAGGCACCTGCCACCATACCTGGCTAATTTTTTTGTACTTTTTAGTAGAGACGGGGTTTCACCGTGTTAGCCTGGATGGTCTCAATCTCCTGACCTTGTGATCCGCCCACCTCAGCCTCCCAAAGTGCTGGGATTACAGGCGTGAGACACAGTGCCTGCTTTTTTTTTTTTTTTTTTTGGAGATAGAGTTTCACTCTTGTTGCCCAGGCTGGAGTGCAGTGGCATAGTCTCAGCTTACTGCAACCTCCTTCTCCTGGGTTGAAGTAATTCTCTGCCTCAGTGTCCAGAGTAGCTGGAATTACAGGTGCCCACCACCACGCCCGGCTAATTTTTTGTATTTTTAGTAGAGACAGAGATTCACCATCTTGGCCAGGCTGATCTTGAACTCCTGACCTCGTGATCTACCCGCCTCAGTCTCCCAAAATGCTGGGATTACAGACGTGAGCCATCACGCCTGGCTAATTTTTGTAGTTTTAGTAGAGGTAGGGTTTTGTCATGTTGTCCAGGCTGGTTTCACGCTCCTGAGCTCAAGTGATCCACCTGCCCTGGCCTCCCAAAGTGCTGAGATCACAGGCATGAGCCACTGCGCCCGGCCCTGTTGTTAGTTTTATTCTCTAGAGTTCAACTTGAAAACTTTACTTTTTTTTTTTTTTTTTTTTGAGACAGAGTCTCGCTCTGTCACCCAGGCTGGAGTGCAATGGCTTGATCTCAGCTCACTGCAAGCTCCGCCTCCCGGGTTCACGCCATTCTCCTGCCTCAGCCTCCCGAGTAGCTGGGACTACAGGCGCCCGCCACCTCGCCCAGCTAATTTTTTTTATATTTTTAGTAGAGACGGGGTTTCACTGTGTTAGCCGGGATGGTCTCGATCTCCTGACCTGGTGATCCGCCTGTCTCGGCCTCCCAAAGTGCTGGGATTACAGGCATGAGCCACCACGCCCGGCCTGAAAATTTTACTCTTACGGAGATTTTCAAACATACCCCAAGTTAGAGAGCTTAACATAATCACTGCCCACGGTCCATAATCCACGGTCCATCATCCAGTGTCCTCATTGATTAACATTTTGCTAGTCTTGTTTTGTCTGTTCTCCCTGTTCTACTTTTTTCTTTCCTGGACTATTTTAAAGCAAATTCCAGAAGTTACTGGGTTTTTCCAACTATGAATACTTCAGAGTGTATCTCTAATCTAACTGATTAGGAAATCACTTAAAAAGTAACTTTTTGGAAGTCCAAGTCGATGTGAGGACAAAAAAGAGTAACTTCCATGTTATAATAGGTAATAGTATTACATTAAATGGTAACACATTTAATGGTAATACCTCTTCCGTATTCAAATATCCACAATTATTACTGTGATGTCTCTATTTCTGTAAGTGCATAACTTTATTTTTGTTCCTTTTTACTTTCCTCTTAGAAGAAATATTTATCAAGCCTTCTAGTAGGTAATTTTCTTTTTTAGCCAATAGTTCAGGCTGACCACGTAATCATCCCTAATTCTAGTTCTTTAAGTATCTTCCTCTTTTTTCTTTTGAAACCGGATCTCACTGCTCTGTCACCCATGCTGGAGTGCAGTGGCACAATCTTGGCTCACTGCAGTCTCTGCCTCCCTGGCCCAAGCCATCCTCCCACCTCAGCCTCCCTAATAGCTGATACTCCAGGTGTGTACTGCCACACCTAGCTAATTTTTGTATTTTTTGTAGAGATGGAATTTCACCATGTTGCCCAGGCTGGTCTTGAATTCCTGATCCCCTTGATGAGAGATCTGACACATCCCTGTGATGCTTCCTCTGGGCCAGGCATTGCTCCAAGAATTTCATACACATTCATTCATCTGTGCAACAGCCCTGTAGGTAGGCCCTGCAGTCACACCATTTGACAGGGGAGGAAACAGGAATAGAAGAACTGAGTGGCCCAAGGCTTCAAGGCTCAGAGGGCTCCGGTTGCCCCCCGCCCTCGTTCCATCCCCTGCTCCGCCCGGTGCTGCTTGCCGTGTCAGCATCAGGCCTGATCTGAAGGCTTCTGGAGCATCTTACAGACACCCACCTTGCCACCATTCAGGACTGATAAGTTCTCTTGGATTTGTGTTGGACTTTTTTTTTTTTTAAGACGGAGTTTCACTCTTGTTGCCCAGGCTGGAGTGCAATGGCGCGAACTCTACTTCCCGGGTTCAAGGGATTCTCTTGCCTCAGCCTCCCGAGTAGCTGGGATTACAGGCGCCTGCCACCACGCCCAGCTAATTTTTGTATTTAGTAGAGGCGGGGTTTCACCATGTTGGCCAGGCTGGTCTCGAACTCCTGACCTCCGGTGACCCCGCCTTGGTTTCCCAAAGTGCTGGGATTACAGATGTGAGCCACCGCACCCGGCCCAGGATTTCTTTATATATTCTGGATGTTCATCCCTTGTGAAGTATATAGTTTGTAGATATTTGCTCCTATTATTTGGGTTGTCTTTTCACTCGATACAGTGTCCTATGATGCACATTTTAAATTTTGATGCAGTTCAATTTATTGTTTCTTTATTGCCTGTGTCTTTGTCGTCAGATTTAAGAAACCATCGCCTCATCCATACATATGAGGATTTTCACCTATGTTTTCTTCTAAGAGTTCTGTAGTTTTAGCTGTTAAATTTAGGTCTTTGGTCCATATTGAGTTAATTTTTGTATATGTTATTAGGTGAGGGTCCACTTCATTCTTTTTTTTTTTTTTGAGACAGAGTCTCGCTCTGTCGCCCAGGCTGAAGGGCAGTGGCGCGATCTCTGCTCACTGCAACCTCCGTCACCTCCCAGGTTCATGCCATTCTCCTGCCTCAGCCTCCCAAGAAGCTGGGACTACAGGCGCCCACCACCACTCCTGGCTAATTTTTTTGTATTTTTAGTAGAGACGGGGTTTCACCGTGTTCACCAGGATGGTCTCGATCTCCTGACCTCGTGATCTGCCCGCTTTGGCCTCCCAAAGTGCTGGGATTACAGGCGTGAGCCACCGTGCCCGGCCCCACTTCATTCTTTTGCATGGGGATTTCCAGTTTTCCCAGCACCATTTGTTGAAAAGAATGCTTTTTCTCCACTGAATGGTCTTGACTGCCTTGTCCAAAATCAATTGGCCATACGTATATGGGTTTATTTGTGAGCTCTCTCTTCTCTTCCATTGGTATATATGTCTTATGCCAGTACCACACTGTTTTGATTATTATAGCTTTGTAATAAGTTTTAAACTCAGGAAGTAGTAGTTATTCACCATTTGCTCTCTTTTTCAAGAGTGTTTTGTTTCTGGATCCTTTGCAATTTCATATGAATTTTAGGATCGGATTGTCCAATTCTGCATAAAAGACAGTTTGAATTTTGATATGGATTGCACAGAATGTGTAGATCTGTTTGGGGCATATTGCCATCTTTACAACATTAAGCCTTCTGGCTGGGCATGGCAGCTCACGCCTATAATCCCAGTACTTTGGGAGGCTGAGGCAGGCATATCACTTGAGGTCAGGAGTTCAAGACCAGCCTGGCCAATGTGGTGAAACCCCATCTCTACTAAAAATAAAAAACAAATTAGTTGGAGGTGGTGCACACCTGTAATCCCCGCTACACGAGAGAGTGAGGCAGGAGAATTGCTTGAACCTAGGAGGAGGAGGTTGCAGTGAGCTGAGATCATGCCACTGCACTCCAGCCTGGGCAACAGAGCGAGACTCCATCTTTTTTTTTTTTTTTGAGAGGGAGTCTCACTCTGTCGCCCAGGCTGGAGTGCAGTGGCCGGATCTCAGCTCACTGCAAGCTCCACCTCTCAGGTTTACGCCATTCTCCTGCCTCAGCCTCCGGAGTAGCTGGGACTACAGGCGCCCACCACCTCGCCTGGCTAGTTTTTTGTATTGCAAGACTCCATCTTAAACAACAACAGTAACAAAAGTAACAGTAACAAAAGTAACAAAAGAAAAAAACAATATTAAGTCTTCCAATTCATGAACAAAGGATCTGTCTATTTATTTAGGTCTTTAATTTCTTTCAACAGTGTTTTGTACTGTACAAGTCTTGCACATT
The DNA here is from genome assembly GCF_037993035.2 of Macaca fascicularis. Classification (NCBI taxonomy): domain Eukaryota; kingdom Metazoa; phylum Chordata; class Mammalia; order Primates; family Cercopithecidae; genus Macaca; species Macaca fascicularis. The sequence goes on from NC_088384.1 coordinate 119,831,165, forward strand.
CTTGGTTAAATAAGTATTATTTTTGATGCTTCTCTAAGGAATTGTTTTTGTTTTCCTTTTTTTTTTTTTGAGACAGAGTCTTGCTCTGTCACCCAATCTGGAATGCAATGGCACAATCTCGACTCACTGCAACCTCCACCTCCTGGGTTCAAGCAATTCTCCTACCTCAGCCTCCCAAGTAGCTGGGACTACAGGCACCTGCCACCACGCCCGGCTAATTTTTTGTATTTTTAGTAGAGACAGGATTTCACCATGTAGCCAGGATGGTCTTGAACTCTTGACCTCAGGTAATCTGCCTGCCTCGGCCTCCCAAAGTGCTGGTATTACAGGCTTGAGCCACCGCACCCGGCCGTTTTTTTTTTTTTAAAGATAGGGTCTTGTTCTGTCGCCCAGGATGGAGGGCGGTGGCATGATCATGGCTCACTGCAACCTCAAATTCCTGGGCTCAGGGGATCCTCCTACCTCATCCTCCTGAGTAGGTGAGACTACAGGTGTGAGCCACCATGCCCAGCTAATTTTTTAATTTTTCTGTAGAGGTAGGGTCCTGCTTTGCTGCCTAGACTGGTCTTAAACTCCAGGGCTCAAGCAATCCTGCCTCAGCCTCCCAAAGTGCTGAGATTACAGGGGTGAGTCACTGCACTGTACCCAGCTGTGTTGGTTTTTTTCAAATGCTTTTTTGCTTTAGATGATCATGTGTGGTTTTTTTCCTTTCATTCTGTTAATGTAGTATATTAATTGATTTTCGTATGTTGAACCATCCTTGAATTCCTCAGATAAATCACCCATAGTCATGGTATATTATCTTTTTATTATTTTTGTAGAGATGAGATTTCATTCTGTTGCCCAAGCTGGTCTCGAACTCCTGAGCTAAAGTGATCCTCCTGCCTCAGCCTCCCAAAGCACTGGGATTATAGGCATGAGCCACCTGGCCCTATCTATTTGCTTTTTTTTTTTTTTTTTTTTTTATTAAATGAGATGGAGTTTCACTGTGTTGCCCAGGCTGGAGTGAGTGGCGCGATCTCAGCTCACTGTAACTTCCACCTCCCGGGTTCAAGCGATTCTCTTGCCTCAGCCTCCTGAGTAGCTGGGACTACAGGTGCCTGCCACTACACCCAGCTAATTTTTTGTATTTTTAGTAGAGACAGTGTTTCACCATGTTGGACAGGCTGGTCTCGAACTCCTGACCTCATGATTTGCCCACCTTGGCCTCCCAAAGTGCTGGGATTACAGGTGCGAGCCACCGCACCCACCCTTATCTTTTTAACAGTTAAAAGTTTAAGGCTTTAGGCCGGGCACGGTGGCTCAAGCCTGTAATCCCAGCACTTTGGGAGGCCGAGACGGGCGGATCACGAGGTCAGGAGATCGAGACCATCCTGGCTAACACAGTGAAACCCCGTCTCTACTAAAAAATACAAAAAACTAGCCGGGCGAGGTGGCGGGCGCCTGTAGTCCCAGCTACTCGGGAGGCTGAGGCAGGAGAATGGCTTGAACCCGGGAGGCGGAGCTTGCAGTGAGCAGAGATTCGGCCACTGCACTCCAGCCCGGTCAACAGAGCAAGACTCCGTCTCACAAAAAAAAAAAAAAAAAAAGAAAAAAAAAAAGTTTAAGGCTTTATCATGTAATAACATTACTGGATTTGATTTGCTGCTGTTTTGTTGAGGGTATTTGCATCTGTATTCATAAGGGATATTGGTCTGTAGTTTTCTTTTCTTGACGTGTCTTTGTGTAGCTTTGATGTCAGCATAATACTGGTCTCATGGAATGAGTTAGGAAGTATTCTTTATATTGTGGGAAGAGGTGAAAAGGGATTGGTGTTAATTCTTCCTAAAATGTTTGATAGAATTCAACAGTGAAATGATATATACGATCATATATATAGAGAGAGAGAGAGATGGATTTTTCTTTTGTTGGAAGTTTATTGACTATTGATTTAGTTTCTTTATATGAAATTGACTTTTCTTTTTGGAAGCTAAAAAGTACAATAACTATAGTGAAAGTTTCTGAACTTTTTTTTCATTGGAAGTTTTTTGACTGCTGATTCTTTATTTGTTTTAGGTTTATTCAGATTTTCTGTTTCTTCTTGAGTCAGTTTGGTCTCGTTCTGTTGCCCAGGCTGGAGTGCAGTGGCGCCATCTTGGCTCACTGCAACTTCTACCTCCCAAGTTCAAGTGATTCTCCCACCTCAGCCCCCCCAGTATCTCGGACTACAGGTGCCCGCCAGCATACCTGGCTAATTTTTGTATTTTTAGTAGGGACAGGGTTTCACCATGTTGGCCAGGCTGGCCTCAAACTCCTGACCTCAGGTGATCCACCCGCCTCAGCCTCCCAAAGTGCTGGGATTACAGACATGAGCCACCGCACCTGGCCTTGAGTCAGTTTCAATAGTTTGCATGCATGTTTCTAGGGATTTGTTCATTTTGTCTTACGTTATCTAATCTGTTACCATATAATTGTTCATAGTATCCTTTTATAGCTCTAGTTATTTCTGTAAGATCAGTAGTAATAGCTCCACTTTCTCTCTTGATTTTAGCAATTTGAGTCATCTCTTTTTTTTTTTTTTTGAGATGGAATCTCACTGTGTCACCCAGACTGGAGTGCAGTGGCGTGATCTCAGCTCACTGCAGCCTCTGCCTCCCAGGCATTCTCCTACCTCAGCCTCCCAAGTAGATGTTTCTTGGCCAAGGTGTTTCTTTTTGAATGTAAGCATTTACTGCTACAGATTTCCCTCTAAACACTGCTTTCACTGCATTCCATAGACTTTTTGTTTGTTGTTGTTTTGTTTTTTTGTTGCTGTTTTGTTGTTTGAGACACAGTCTCACTTTGTTGCTGTTCGGAGAGCAGTGAAGTGATCATAGCTCACTGTAGCCTTGAACTCCTGGACTCAATCAGTCCTCCTGCCTCAGCTTCCCAAGTAACTGTGACTACAGGTGTACACCACTGCACCTAACTAATTTCTTTTATAAGTTTTTGCAGAGGCCAGGCACAGTGGCTCACACCTGTAATCCCAGCACTTTGGGAGGAGGAGGCAGGCAGATCACCTGAGGTCAGGAGTTGGAGACCAGCCTGGCCAACATGATGAAACCCTGTCTCTACTAAAAGTACAAAAATTAACTAGGCATGGTGGCTCATGCCTGTAATCTCAGCTACTCAGGAGGCTGAGGCAGGAAAATCGCTTCAATCCGGGAGGCGGAGGTTGCAGGGAGCTGAGATTATGCCACTGCACTCCAGCCTGGGTGACGAGGTGACAAGAGTGAGACTCTGTCTCAAAAAAAAGAAAAAAAGAAAAGGCCAGGCACAGTAGCTCACGCCTGTAATCCCAGCACTTTGGGAGGCTGAGGCGGGTGGATCACCTGAGGTCAGGAGTTGGAGACCAGCCTGGCCAACATGATGAAACCCTGTCTCTACTAAAAATACAAAAATTAGCTGGGCGTGGTGGCGGGCGCTTGTAATCCCAGCTACCCAGGAGGCTGAGGCAGGAGAATCACTTAAACCTGGGAGGCAGAAGTTACAGTGAGCCGGGATCACGCCATTGCGCTCCAGCCTGGGTGACGAGCAAAATTCTATCTCAAAAAAAGAAAAAAAAAAAAGTGTTTGCAGAGACAAGGTTTCACTTTGTTACCCAGGCTGGTGTCAGACTCCTGACTTCAAGCAGTCCTACTGCGTCGACCTCCCAAAGTGCTGAGATTATCGGCATGAGCCACTGCACCCTGCCACCTGGCTGTTTTGTTCTGTTGTATTTCCATTTTCATTGATCTCAAGATATCCTAATCTCCCTTTTGTTTTTTTGTTCGACTCATCGCTTATTCAAGAGTATCTTTATTTCTGCATATTTGTAAATTTTCCAAAAAAAATTTTTTTTTTTTTTTTTTTTTTTTTGAGAAAGAGTCTTGCTCTATCACCCAGGCTAGAGAATAGTGGTGCACAATCTTGCCTCACTGCAACCTCTGCCTCCCAGGTTCAAGTGATGCTCCCACCTCAGCCTTCCCAGTAGCTGGGATTACCAGCACGTGCCACCACATCTGGCTGATTTTTATATTTTAGTCTTACTGTGTTGGTCAGACTGGTCTTGAATTCCTGACCTCAGGTGATCTGCTTGCCTTGGCCTCCCGAAGTGCTAGGATTACAGGCGTGCACCACCATCCCCCGCCCCCCAATTTTTTTTTTTTAATAGAAGGTGTCACTGTTGCCCAGGCTGATCTTGAACTCCTGAGCTCAAGCAATCATCCCTCCTTGGCCTCCCAAGGTGCTGAGGTTACAGGTGTGAGCCACAGTGCCTGGCCTTCTTTCAAGACTTTAAAAGGCCAGGCGCGGTGGCTCAAGCCTGTAATCCCAGCACTTTGGGAGGCCGAGACGGGCGGATCACGAGGTCAGGAGATCGAGACCATCCTGGCTAACACAATGAAACCCCGTCTCCACTAAAAATACAAAAAAATTAGCCGGGCGTGGTGGCGGCGCCTGTAGTCCCAGCTACTCGGGAGGCTGAGGCAGGAGAATGGCGGGAACCCGGGAGGCGGAGCTTGCAGTGAGCCGAGATCGCGCCACTGCACTCCAGCCTGGGCGACAGAGCGAGACTCCGCCTCAAAAAAAAAAAAAAAAAAAAAAAAAAAAAGACTTTAAAAATGTCATCTCGGCCAGGCGCAGTGGCTCACGCCTGTAATCCCAGCACTTTGGGAGGCCAAGGTGGGCAGATCCCGAGGTCAGGAGATCGAGACCATCCTGGCTAATATGGTGAAACTCCGTCTCTACTAAAAATAGAAACAATTAGCCAGGTGTGGGCTGGGCACAGTGGCTCATGCCTGTAATCCCAGCACTTTGGGAGACTGAGGTGGGCGGATCACGAGTTCAGGAGATCGAGACCACGGTGAAACCCCATCTCTACTAAAAAATACAAAAAATTAGCTGAGCCTGGTGGTGGGCGCCTGTAGTCCCAGCTACTCAAGAGGCTGAGGCGGGAGAATGGCGTGAACCCGGGAGGCGGAGCTTGCAGTGAGCCGAGATCACCATGGTACTCCAGCCTGGGCGACAGAGCAAGACTCCGTCTCAAAAAAAAAAAAAAATGTCATCTCACTGCCTTCTGGCCCAGTAGTGTCTGATGAGAAATTGATTGTTAATCTTACCGAGGAACATTTGTATACTGACTGTTCACTTCTCTCTTGCTGTTCCAGGAAATTCTCTGTCTTTGGGTTTCAGCAGTTTGACTGTAATGTATCAGTGTGGATCTCCGAATTTATAAGCTACTTGGAGTTCATTGGACTTATTGGATGTGTAGATTCATGCCTTTCATTAAATTTGAAAAGTTTCAGCTACTATTCTTGGCATCTTGAAATATTAGTTTTGTTTCTTCCTGTCTGTTCACCGCTTCTGAAACTTCCGTCATGCATGCGTTGGCGTGCCTCATGGTGTCACACAGGTCCCTTGGCGTGCCTCATGGTGTCACACAGGTCCCTTGGCGTGCCTCATGGTGTCACACAGGTCCCTTGGCGTGCCTCATGGTGTCACACAGGTCCCTTGGTGTGCCTCATGGTGTCACACAGGTCCCTTGGGCTCTGGGCATTTTTCTTTCTTCTTTTTTCTTTCTACTCCTCATTTTGGGTAAATTCAGCTGACCTGTCCTCAAGTTCACTGTTTCTTTCTTCTTCCTTCTCAAATCTGCTGTTGAAGCTTCTGGTGAAATTTTCACTATAGTTATTGTATTTTTTAGCCCCAAAATTTCTATTTGGTTTCTTTCTATAAAATTACCATTTTACTAATATTCTCTATTTGGTTAGACATGGTTCTTTTGCTTTCCTTTAGTTAATTATCCATGGTTTCCTTTATTTTTAAATTTATTTTTATTTAGTTATTAATTTTTTTTTTTGAAATGGAGTTTTACTCTTATCACCCAGGCTGGCGTGCAATGGCACAACCTCAGCTCACTGCAACCTCCGCCTCCTGGGTTCAAGCGATTCTCCTGCCTCAGCCTCCCAAGTAGCTGGGATTATAGGCATGTGCCACCCACCTAATTTTTGGTATTTTTAGTAGAAACTGGGTTTCACCACGTTGGCCAGGCTGGTTTCGAATTGCTAACCTCAGGTGATCTGCCCGCCTCAGCCTCCCAAAATGCAGGGATTACAGATGTGAGCCACTGCACCCAGCCTCTTTTTTAAGTATATTTAAGATAATTGATTTTTGTGTCTAGTCATTCAAATGTCTAGGCTTCTTCAGGAATAGTTCCTATTAATTCCTTTTTTTTTTAATTTTTTTTAATTTTTAATTTTAATTTTTATTTATTATTATTTTTTTTTGAGATGGAGTCTCGCTCTATAGCCCAGGCTGGAGTGCAATGGCTTGATCTTGGCTCACTGCAACCTCTGCCTCCTGGGTTCAAGCGATTTTCCTGCCTCAGCCTCCTGAGTAGCTGGGACTATAGGTGCGTGCCACCGCACCTGGCTAATTTTTTGTATTTTTAGTAGAGACATGGTTTTGCCATGTTAGCCAGAATGGTCTCAATCTCCTGACCTCATGATCCTCCTGCCTTGGCCTCCCAAAGTGCTGGAATTACAGGCGTGAGCCACCGTGCCCGGCCTGTTTTTTGTGTGTGTGTGACAAAGTCTCCCTCTGTCACCCAGGCTGTAGTGGTGTGTAGTTGTGCAGTGGCACAACCCCGGCACACTGCAGCCTTAACCGTCCAGGCGTAAGTGATTCTCCCACCTTAGTCTCCTGAGTAGCTAGAACTACAAGCATGTGCCACCATGCCTGGTTGGTTGTGGTGTTGTTACTGTTTTAGAGACAGGGTCTTCTCCGACTGGTCTGGAACTCCTGGGCTCAAGGAGTCATCCCACCTTGGCCTCCCAAGGTGGTGAGATTACAGGTGTGAGCCACTGCACTCGGCCTGTTAATTTCTTTATTTCCGGTGAATGGGCCACACTTTCTTGTTCTTTGCACGCCTTGTAATTTTTTATTGAAACCTGCACAATTTGAAGATGATAGTGTGGTTACTTTGAAAATCGGATCCTCCGCCCTCTGCAGGGTTTATTGTTGCTGTTTGTTGTGGATTGTCGTTTCTCATTTGTTTAGTTACTTTCCTGACCTTTTTAAATAAAGACTGTATTCCATCAGTGGTGCTTGTTTCTGTTCTGTTAGGTTAGTGGTTAGCTTGTGCTTTGAAAGAGATTTCTTTAAATGTCTATTGGCAAAAGGATAAAGAGACTGGGCATGGTGGCTCACACCTGTAATGCTAGGACTTTGGGAAGTGGAGGCGGGTGGATCACTTGAGGTCAGGAGTTTAAGACCAGCCTAGCCAATATGGTGAAACCCTGTCTCTACTAAAAATAGAAAAATTAATCGGACATGGTGGCATCCACCTATAGTCCCAGCTACTGGGAAGACTGAGGCAGGAGAATCGCTTGAACCCAGGAGGTGGAGGTTGCAGTGAGCCAAGATGGCACCACTGCACTCCAGCCTGGGCAACAGAGTGAGACTCCGTCTCAAAAAAAAAAAAAAAGAAAAAAGGATACAGAGCATCTTCCATCCTTTCCAGGTTGCCTCTGTACAGGGGCGAGTCCTTCAGTGCCCGCCAGGCTGTTCACGGCTCTTCCTCACCCTTTACTTCTCGCTCACATGGAGCCTAAGGGTGAGCCAGAGGTGAAAGCTGGGGGCCGCCTGAGGTGTTTCTGAGCACCTGTCGCCCCCGCTGTGTGCATGGCGTTCTGGATTTCCAAGCATGAACAGGAGCTTTCCAAAGCCCTTAGACCTTCATGTCGCTCTTCCCAGCCTCTTCCTTCCTAGACTTTTCTGTCCACTCTTTGCCCATCTGTTGTTGTCCCTGCTCCTGCAACTTCAGGTCGTACCTGCCTTTAAATGCCTTCAGGCCGGGCGCGGTGGCTCACACCTGTTATCCCAGCACTTTGGGAGGCCAAGGCGGGTGGATTGCTTGAGGTCAGGAGTTTGAGACCAGCCTGGCCAACATGGTGAAATCCCGTCTCTAGTAAAAATACAAAAATGAGCTGGGCGTGGTGGTGGGTGCCTGTAATCCCAGCTACTTGGGAGACTGAAGCAGGAGAATTGCTTGAGCCTGGAAGGCGGAGGTTGCAGTGAGCTGAGATCATACCACTGCACTCTGGCCTGGGCGACAGAGTGAAACTCCATCTCAAAAAAAAAAAAAAAAGCCTTCAATAGCACCCCCCTGGAGGCTGCCCCAGCCCTGAGAGAGTTTGAGGGGGTGAAACAAAGGCAAGCCCTTCAGGGAGATACTAGAAAGGTCCAAATGCATAAGCATGATTCCTTGAGAAAAGCTCTGTGTCATCCCTTCTGACACCAGCAAGCCACATCAGAAACGCAGGTTGCCTTCCTCGTGGCCACATGTGAGCTGGTAGTAGTGGCCAAGCAGAGATACCCCAGCTGTCCTGAAATTTAGCAGGGTCTTACTTCATTGAGCAGTCATCTGGTTCGTAGACACCAGAGTTCCAGAAAAGTTTATTGTGAGGTTTTGACAGTTTAATAGAAAAAAGTTTATTGTGACAGTTTTGACAGCAGAACAGAAAAAGGTTTTTTGTGGCCGTCTTGACAGCAGAACAGAAAAAGGTTTTTTGTGGCCGTCTTGACAGCAGAACAGAAAAAGGTTTTTTGTGGCCGTCTTGACAGCAGAACAGAAAAAGGTTTTTTGTGGCCGTTTTGACAGCAGAATAGCTGCTTTGCTGGAGAGACAGATCCTTGAGCTGCCGACACCATCATTTTAGTGACATCCAGCTCTGTTGCTGAATTTTTAGCTATGCTGTTTTAAGTTATTTTCTTAGTGGTTGCTCTAGAGATGACAATGTGTGTCTTTAACTTACCACAATGTATTTCAGATTATTACTGACTTAACACTTAAAGGATAGCAATTTTTTTGTGTGTGTGTGTTTCACTTCTGTCACCCAGACTGGAGTGCAATGGTGCGATCTCAGCTCGCTGCAACCTCCGCCTCCCGGGTTCAAGCAATTCTCCTGCCTCAGCCTCCCGAGTAGCTGGGATTACAGGTGCGCGCCACCACGCCCGGCTAATTTTGTATTTTTAGTAGAGACGGGGTTTCACCATGTTGGCCAGGGTGGTCTCGAACTCCTGACCTCGTGATCTGCCCACCTTGGCCTCCCAAAGTGCTGGGATTACAGGTGTGAGCGACTGCGCCGGGCCTAAGTATGGCGACATGTCTGTAACATGGATCTACCTCTTTCGTACTATGACATAGTTCCCCTCCATTTTCCTATAGCACCATCCCAACCTCCCTTTTCCTCTGACCTAGTTCCATCCTCCCTTCTCCTCTGACATAGCTTCATCCTCCCTTCTCCTCTCACATAGCTCCATTCCCTCTTCTCCTTCATGTATTATTGCCATATATACATTTATGTATGTTACAGCTTCAGCTCTTCAGTGTTGTAATTATTGCTTAAGTTGCTTGGAGGTAGTGGCTTATGCCTTTAACCCCAGCACTTTGCGGGGCTGAGGTGGGCAGGTCGCCTGAGCCAGAGAGTTGGAGACCAGCCTGGGCAACATCTCTACGAAACCCCATCTCTACCAAAAGTACACAAAATCAGCCTGGTGTGGTGGCGCGTGCCTGCAGTCCTAGCTCTTTGGGGGAGGATCCCAGCTAAAGTGGGAAGATCGCTTGAGCCTGGGAAGTCAAGGCTGCAGTGAACTGAGATTGTGCCACTGCTCTCCAGCCGGGTGCAGAGCTTATCTCAAAAAAGAAGAAAAGGGGCTGGGAACGGTGGCTCACGTCTGTCTTCCCCCGCACTGTGGGAGGCCGAGGCGGGTGCATCGCCTGAGGTCAGAAGTTTAAGACCAGCTTGGCCAACATGGTGAAACCCGTCTCTACTAAAAATACAAAAAGTAGCCGGGCGTGGTGGCGGGCGTCTGTAATCCCAGCTACTCGGGAGGCTGAGGCAAGACAATCACTTGAACCTGGGAAGCGGAGGTTGCAGTGAGCTGAGATCACACCATTGCATTCCAGCCTAGGCGACAGAGTGAGACTCTGCCTTAAAAAAATAAAAAGAAAAGAAAAGAAATTAAAATCTGGACACCGTGGTTCATGCCTGTAATCCCAAAGCCTTGGGAGGCTGAGGCAGGAGGATCACTTGAGGCCAGGAGTTCAACACCAGCCTGGGCAACATAGCGAGACCCCATCTCTATTTTTAAAAGAAAGAAATTAAAAGAGAAAAAGTATACTTGTAGGTTTTTGTATCCCCCATATTTTACCATTTTTGTTGCCCCTTTTTCTTTCCTGTGAATTTGAGTTACTGTCTAGTGCCATTTCCTTTTACTCTGAAGAACTTCATGTAGAATTTTTTTTTTTTTTTTTTGAGGCAAAGTCTCACTGTGTTGCCCAGGCTGGAGTGCAATAGTGTGGTCTCAGATCACTACAACCTCCACCTCCCGGGTTCAAGTGATTCTCCAGCCTCAGCCTCCTGAGTAGCTGAGACTGCAGGCACCTGCCACCACACCCAGCTAATTTTTTTGGTATTTTCAGTAGAGACAGGGTTTCACCATGTTGGCCAGGCTAGTGTTGAACTGATCTCAGGTGATCCGCCCGCCTCTGCCTCCCAAAGTACTGGGATTACAGTTGTGAGCCACTGCACCCAGCCTGGATAATTTTTAATGATTTTTTTTTCTTCTGCCATCTCAAATCTGCTGTTTAGTACATCTAATTTTTTTTTTTTTTTTTTTGGAGTCGGAGTCTCTCTCTATCACCCAGGCTGGAGTACAATGGAATGATCTCAGTTTACTGCAACCTCCACCTCTCGGGTTCAAGCGATTCTCCTGCCTCACCCTCCCAAGTAGCTGGGTTTGTAGGTGTCCACCACCATGCCCAGCTAATTTTTTTTTTTTTTTTTAGTAGAGGCAGGGTTTCACCATGTTGGCCAGGCTGGTCTCAAACCCCTGAGCTCAGGTGATCCACCCGCCTTGGCCTCTCAAAATGCTGGGATTACAGGCATGAGCCACTGCGTCCAGCCTTGAATTTTTTTTTAATAGGTTTTTTGTTTGTTTGTTTTTGAGACAGAGTCTTGCTGTCGCCCAGGCTGGAGTGCAATGGTGCAGTCTCAGCTCACTGCAACCTCCGCCTCCCAGGCTCAAGCGATTCTTGTGCCTCAGCCTCCCCAATAGCTGGGACTACAGGTGCCCTCCACCACACCTGGCTAAATAATTTTTGTACTTTTAGTAGAGACAGGATTTCACCATGTTGGCCAGGCTGGTCTTGAACTCCTGACTTCAGGTAATCCGCCCGCCTTGGCCTCCCAAAGTCTAGGGATTAGAGGCTTGAGCCACCGCTCCTGACCATGGATTTCACATATACCCCTGACCCCCACACAATCGCAACACCCCCTCCCCACAACACCGTCATGCTCCTCACCAGACTGGTGTGTTTATTACAGTCCAAAAGCCTACATTGACCCAGTACTGTCACCCAAGGTCCATCGTTTACATTAGGGTTGACTCTTGGTGGTGTACACTCTGTGGGTTTTGACACCTGTGTAATGACAGGCATCTACTCTTGTGGTATCAGACAGAGAAGCTGCACCACCTTACCCCTTCTCTGTACTCTACCTGTTCATCCTGCCCTCCCCACTACAGTCAGTAAAAATTTCCTTTCAGTGATTGTCTTTTTTTTTTTTTTTTTTTTTGAGACGGAGTCTCGCTCTGTTGCCCAGGCTGGAGTGCAGTGGCGCAATCTCGGCTCACTGCAAGCTCTGCCTCTCGGGTTCACACCATTCTCCTGCCTCAGCCTCCTGAGTAGCTGGGACTACAGGCACCCGCCACCACTGCCCAGCTAATTTTTTGTATTTTTAGTAGAGACAGGGTTTCACCGTGTTAGCCAGGATGGTCTCGATCTCCTGACCTCATGGTCTGCCTGCCTCAGCCTCCCAAAGTGCTAGGATTACAGGCGTGAGCCACCGTGTCCAGCCTCAGTGATTGTCCTTTTTAACTCTGGAATTTCCATTTGATTTTTTTTTTCTTTTTTTTGAGATGGAGTCTTCCTCTGTTGCCCAGGCTGGAGTGCAGTGGTGCCATCTCGGTTCACTGCAACCTCTGCCTCCTGGGTTCAAGCAATTCTCATGTTTCAGCCTCCCAAGTAGCAGGGAGTACAGGCTCATGCCACCACGCCTGGCTAATTTTTGTATTTTTAGTAGAGATGGGGTTTCTCAATATTGGTCAGGCTGGTTTTGAACTTTTGACCTCAGGTGATCCACATGCCTCAGCCTCCCAGTGTGCTGGGATTACAGGCGTGAGCCACTGTGCCCAGCCTCCATTTGTTTTATTTTATATCATTTCTTTTTTAAGATCCCCTAGGCTGGGTGCGGTGGCTCACACCTGTAATCCCAGCACTTTGGGAGGCCGAGGTGGGTGGATTACCTGAGGTCAGGAGTTTGAGACCAGCCTGGCCAACATAGTGAAACCCCATCTTTACTAAAAATACAAAAGTTAGCTGGGCGTAGTAGCTCACACCTGTAGTCCCAGCTATTCCGGAGGCTGAGGCCTGAGAATAGCTTGAACTTGGGAGGTGGTAGTGAGCTGAGATAATGCCACTGCACTCCAGCCTGGTTGACAGAGTAGGACTTGGTCTCAAAAAAAAAAAAAAGAAAAGAAAAAGGATTCCCTATTTCCTGAATCATTGTCATCATATTTTCATTTAACTCTTTGAACATACTTATAGTAGCTGCTTTGAAGTGTTTGCTAAATTCAACATCTGGGCCCACTCAGAGCCAGATTATACCACTGCTTTTTTTCCTAAATATGGATCATGATTTCCTGTTTACCTGTCTTATAGTTTTTTTTTGTCAAAAGTGGATATTTCAGATGATCTGTGTCTGGATTCGGAGTTGTTTTCCTGAGTCTTGTGTTCTGTTTGTTTTAGTTAAGTTGTTTGGACTTAAACTGCAATACCTGCCCACCCAGTCCTGTAGCCTCTGATATCTCTGCTCAGATTTTTTAATTCTTTTTTTTTTTTTTTTGAGTTAGAGTCTTGTTCTGTTGCCCAGGCTGGAGTACACTGGTGCCATCTCAGCTCACTGCAGCCTCCACCTCCCAAGTTCAAGTGATTCTCCTGCCTCAGCCTCCCGAGTAGCTGGGATTACAGATGCGCGCCACCACGCCTGGCTAATTTTTTGTATTTTTAGTAGAGATGGGGTTTAACCATGTTAGCCAGGATGGTCTCAATCTGCTGACCTCATGATCCGCCTGCCTCGGCCTCCCAAAGTGCTGGGATTACAGGCGTGAGCCACCGCACGCGGCCTTAAATTCAATTTTTTACTCTGGCTTCCTAGCAATTGCTTCTGTGTTCGCACATGGTAGTGGTCAGCCATTGATTTGGGCAAGAGGGTATGTCAGACACTCCTAATCCAAAGGCTCCCCGCCACCCTGTGGGGTTTCAGAGCACGCTAGGAGTTCAGCCAGCTCCTCTCTCTTTGCTTTCACTTTCCCCTGGCCTCTCTTGGAGCTCCCAACACCTGCAGTGGTTTCCTCAAGAGCCAGGCCCTTCTTGGAAGAGCTGAGCCCTTCTGTGGCTCTCTGATTTTCAGAGTCTTCCTGTTAAGTATCTGGCTGGCCCAGTGCTCACTCCAGCTGGGATCACAACCCCAGATGATCAGGGCTGTCAGTTTTCTTTGTGTTTATCGAGTCACCACTTTTAACTACGAGGTCTGGGTTTTGCCTTCTGTCCCACATCCACCTCTGCTGGTGTTGGGTTTTGCAGCCAGCCCTGACCTGGTAAAACACTCAGGTTTGCTGACTCAGGAGTAGGAGCCAGTGGCAGCCCCAGGTGCAAAGGCTGCAGACTTCCCAGTGTTCTGACCCAAGGTCCAGCGTTTTTCAAGAAGGATCTCTTCTCAGTGAATTCTCAGCTTGGGTCAGTTTCCCGAACTCTGAAAAGTTCTGAATCAGTGAGTTTTGATAATTTTGTCTAGTTTTAGATTTTTTTTTGAGACTGAGTTTCACTTCATCACCCAGGCTGAAGTGCAGTGGTGTGATCTCAGCTCACTGCAACGTCCGCCTTTTGGGTTCAAGTGATTCTCCTGCCTCGGCCTCCCGAGCAGCTATAATTATAGGTGTGCGCCATTACACCTGGCTCATTTTTAAATTTTTGGTAGAAGCAGGGTTTCACCATGTTGGCCAGGCTGGTCTCAAACTCCTGACCTCAAGGGATCCGCCCACCTCAGCCTCCCAAAGTGCTGGGATTACAGGTGTGAGCCACTGCGCCCGGCCTAGATTCGGTTCAGCGACCTCTCTACTTGGGTGTGGCTGAAACTCAGAAGCTTCTTTTAGTTTTAGATGTTGGTTGTTTTCAGGGTTAAGTCTCTACGTACTCTGGAGTGTATTTCTGTCAATGCTGTGAGGCAGGTAACTGGGTTGGGACCTTTAATGATCTTTAATGTATGAAAACCCAGTTTTTAATTTTCTCTTACGAAATCCGGGGTCTTTCCCCCCACACCCCACCTGCGATTCTCCCGCACCCCACCTGCGATTCTCCCCGCACCCCACCTGCGATTCTCTTATGAAATCCGTGGTCTTTCCCCCGACACCTGCGATTCTTTTGTGAAATCCGTGGTCTTTCTCCCCACACCCCATCTGTGATGCTTCCTCTGCACACGAGGCTTTCTGTAAGAGTGGGGGCTCTCCCTGGGGGCTCTCCTTTGCTCCATTGATCAATTCGCCTGTTCTTTTGGTTTTCAGTTAACTTCATGGATATGCCATTAACTCAGCTACTCTCCATGGTTAGAAATTTAGGTTATTTCCAAGTTTTTCATATTTGGTTAAGTCTTTACATGCATTCTCCTTAACAATCATGTCGCTGAGGCGGAAGGATTACATGAGCCCAGGAGTTCAAGACCAGCCTGGCCAACATGGCAAGACCTTGTCTCAACAAAAAAATTCAAAAATTAGCTGGCATGGTGGCACACTCCCCTGGTCCCAACCACGTGGGAGGCTGAGGCACGAGGATTGCTTGAGCCCAGGAGGTGGAGGTTGCAGTGAGCGCACCATGCGCTTCAGCCTGGGCAAGACAGCAAGGCTCTACTGCACACAAAAAAATCACAGAAGCACTTTCTGGGTTAAAGAGTTTACCAATTTCAAGGCTTTTAATATTGTCAAATATTCTAGAAGAGGTTTGATTAATTGATGGTATGGGTGTGTTGAAGGGGGCATATTTAATCGAATTCACTCTGGGTTTAGCCCTTTCTTTTTGAATGTGTTCTCTGTTTCCCTGCAGCCAGTCTCTGCTGTAGTGCATTTGAGGCCCAGTCCTGTAGCCCCTGGTTCTCCCTGGTCATTGGCAGGGCGCTGTGTGCCTAAGAGCAGTAGGCACGAGGAGGAACTGCCCAAAATCCTGGCCTGGGGAGGTGTGCGAGGCCACCTTTGTCTACCCATGAGACAAACTCCCTGTCCCACCTCCCTCTGCTCCACCCACCCATTCCCACTGGAAACAGCCCTGGCTGCATGTCGTGGGCTGAAGGCCTGTCCTCAGTTGCTCTTGTTTTGGTTTTTTTTTTTTTTTTTTTTTTTTTTGTGACGGAGTCTTGCTGTGCCGCCCAGGCTGGGGTGCAGTGGCCGGATCTCAGCTCACTGCAAGCTCCGCCTCCCAGGTTTACGCCATTCTCCTGCCTCAGCCTCCCGAGTAGCTGGGACTACAGGCGCCCGCCACCTCGCCCGGCTACTTTTTTGTATTTTTTTTAGTAGAGACGGGGTTTCACCGTGTTAGCCAGGATGGTCTCGAACTCCTGACCTCGTGATCCGCCCGTCTCGGCCTCCCAAAGTGCTGGGATTACAGGCTTGAGCCACCGTGCCCGGCCTTCTTGTTTTGGTTTTTTTGGAGACAGTCTCACTCTGTCGTCCAGGCTGGAGTGTGGTGGCACAATCTTGGCTCACTGCAACCTCCGCCTCCTGGGTTCAAGTGATTCTTGTGCCTCAGCCTCCCGAGTAGGTGGGATTACAGGCACGCGCCACTACGCCCGGCTAATTTTTGTATTTTTAGTAGAGACGGGTTTCTCCACGTTGGTCAGGCTGGTCTTGAACTCCTGACCTCGTGATCCACCCGCCTCGGCCTCCCAAAGTGCTGGAATTACAGGCGTGAGCCACCGCGCCGGGCCGCTCAGTTGCTTTTGTGGGGTTAAAAGAAGCTTCCTTTTGAAACGATGGCACGGCAGCAGTGGATGGCGGTTAGTTTTTCATGTCTTTATTTGGCAAAGTTGAAGATTGTGCTCCTGTCTGTCCCCACGTTTCCTTTTCATTCTCTCTCTCTGTGTCTTGGTTTTGGTTTTAATTTTACTGGTTCACTGATATCTGAAAGTCAAGGCACCGCTATTTCATAAGCAGGTTCTCCTAGTGTGGGGGAGGACTCAGTCATAGGAGCACATGCACACCCCCAACACCTCTGCCTTGATGAACTGGCGCTGTGGCTTCCTGTGCAGTAGTGAGACTGTGGGAGCTGCTGTCAAAAGGGGCTGCCACACTGGGACTCCAGCAGAGGCGATGGGACACACGGGGTATATTCTTCTGGAACAGCCAAGTCCATCCTGAGAGAGAAAATGCGGGTGTCTGTGTGTGTGATGTGAGACTGCGTGTGCATGTGCATACGTGTGTATACAGTAGGCCCTTGGTGTGTGTGTGAGACTGTGTGTGTGCATGTGCATATGTGTGTACAGTGTACAGTTGGCCCTTGGGGTGTGTGTGAGACTGTGTATGTGTGCATGTGCATACGTGTGTAAAGTGTACAGTAGGCCCTTGTGTGTGTGTGAGACTCTGTGTACATGTGCATACGTGTGTAAAGTGTACAGTTGGCCCTTGGGGTGAGACTGTGTATGTGTGCATGTGCGTACATGTGTAAAGTGTACAGTAGGCCCGTGTGTGTGAGAGACTGTGTGCATGTGCATACGTGTGTAAAGTGTACAGTGGGCCCGTGTGTGTGTGTGAGACTGCGTGTGCATGTGCATACGTGTGTAAAGTGTACAGTAGGCCCTTGTGTGAGTGTGTGTGAGACTGTGTGTACATGTGCATACGTGTGTAAAGTGTACAGTTGGCCCTTGGGGTGTGTGAGACTGTGTATGTGTGCATGTGCGTACATGTGTAAAGTGTACAGTAGGCCCGTGTGAGTGTGAGACTGTGTGTGTGTGCATGTGCATACGTGTGTAAAGTGTACAGTTGACCCTTGGTATGTGTGTGTGTGTGACTGTGTGTGTGTGTATGTGTGCATGTGCATACATGTGTAAAGTGTACAGTAGGCCCTTTGTGTGTGAGAGAGACTATGTGTGCATGTGCATACGTGTGTAAAGTGTACAGTTGGCCCTTGGTATCCGCGGGTTCCATAACCATCAATTCAACCAATCTCCAGTCGAAAATAATTGGGGAAGAAAAGGATGGCTGCGTCTGTACACTGTATAACAACTATTTACATGGCGTTTACATTGTATCAGGTACTGCAAGTACTCTAGGGATGATTTAAAGTATATGGGAGGATGTGCATAGGTTGTATGCAAATACTGTGTCATTGTATCTAAGGGACTTGAGCATCCTCGGGTTTTAGTGTCCACAGGGGGTTTCCTACAGATACCAAGAGACTACTGTATGTGTGTGTGCAAGTGTGAGCGTGTATGCATGTATGTGCATATGTGCATGTCGTGTGTGCATGTATGTGCATATGTGCATGTCATGTGTGTGCATGTGTGCATGTATGCATATGTGCATGTTGTGTGTGTGCATGTGTGTGTATATGCGTGTATGGGTGTATATGTTAGTACATGTGACAGTGCGTGTGTGCGCATGTGTGTGGGTGACTGCATGTGTGGGTGAGGGCACGTTTGTGCGCGTGTGTGTGCATGTGTGTGCTCGTGTGGGTGAGTGCATGTGCACATGTGTGTGAGAGGGCGTGTGTGTGCGCGCATGTGTATGGGTGAGAGTGCATGTGCACGTGTGTGAGCAGGCGTGTGTGTGCGCGCATGTGCGTGGGTGAGAGGGTGCTTGTGTATATCCATGTATGACTGCATATGTATTTGCATGAGTGTGTGTGTGAGTGCATGTTTATAAATGTGTGAGGGTCTGTGTGTATGTGTATGACTACATGTTTATGTGTTATATGCATGTGTGTATGTGTGTACATGTGTATGTGCATGCGTATATGTGTATGTGTGTGCATGCGTGTATGCATGTGTGAGTGTATGTGTATGTGTGTATATGCATGTGTATGTGTGTACGTGTGTATATGCATGTGTGCACCTGTGTATGTACGTGTATGCATGTGTTAGTGCATGTGCATGTGTGTACGAGTATGTGTACATGTGTGTATGTGCATGTATGTGTATATGTGTGCGTGTGTGTGTGTATACATGCATGTGTCTGGCTCCCTCAGGATGGTGCCCAGGTGGATGGGTCAGTGCTCCTGGGTTTATTTGCCCCTGGTGGCCCATGTCTGAGCCCTGCCCCCTATGGCTCTGTCTGCAGGTTCTCCCATGGGCAGGTGGTCCCTCTGGATGAGCTGCGCCCCTTCCAGGACCCAGACCTGAGCTCCCTGCAGGCCGGCTCTGCGTGTCTGGCCAAGCACCAGGATGGCCTCTGGCACGCGGCACGCATCACCGGTGAGGCTGGCCGTGGAGGCCTCCCGGGAACACCCTCCCAGGCTCCACACGTGTTATTACTGCGTGGCTGCTCCCTGCCTCCTTTGGGATGAGTGTTGGGACTCTGGCTCTGGGCCCGAAATGAGCACATCTACCCTCAGCCTCTGCCCTGCCTTGCTCCTGATGTCCAGGGTGGTTCCCCATCAGTGGCAGCTGCTGTCAAGGATGCTGACCTGCAGCTTGTCTCTGCCTCTAGATGTGGACAATGGCTACTACACAGTCAAGTTTGACTCGCTGCTGCTGAGGGAGGCTGTGGTGGAGGGGGACGGCATCCTGCCCCCACTGCGCACAGAGGCCACAGAGTCCGACTCAGACAGCGATGGCACAGGTGACTCCAGCTATGCCAGAGGTATGGCAGCAGCTGTGGAACCCAGGAGCCAGGAAGGTGGGGTCACCCTGAGAGGCTCCTGGCTTTTGAGGGCACCGACCGTCTAACCAAACTATTGGAGAGAGTGGCCACAGCGAGGGCGCCAGCCGTGCCTGGGGAGGCCGTGTGGGGCAGGGGTACAGGAGTGCGAGTGAAGGGCCGGGGTAGATCCGTGGTGGCCTTTGTCTTCAAGGAGCGTGGGTACAACAGCTACAGTCTCACTGATGGGAGGCCATGGTCATGGCTGTGGCCATGGGAGAGGAGGCGCCCGGAGTTGCCAAGGAAGTCACAGAAAATGAACAACTGATGAGGCCTGGAGTGCAAGAGGGGCAGCTCCTCTGCATGGCTTCTCAAACTTGGGACCTGGGTGCCTGGTGGATCCTGGCAGACAGAGGTGGTGTCCAGACAGCCAGGGTGGAAGCTTCGGGAATGGGAACTAGTGGCCGGTGGCCAGCTCTCCAGAGGGGTGTGTGTATACGTGTGTGTGTATATGCGGGAGGTCACCTGACCCAAGCATGGTGGGCTGAGTCCAGGAGGGGTCTGCATGTTGGAGGTGTACCCAGGGATCAGTGATGGTGGTTTCTGAAGCCCCAAGTCCCTGGTGAAGGAGGACCAAACCAAGGACTCTGTGAGGGCAGGTGAGGAGCTCACGGCCTTGCGAAGGTGGAGAAGGGCAAGGGCAGGAGAGGGCTGTGGAGGAGGGGTCACGGTGCAGGAGGCCGTGGGGACTGCCATGCACTCTGCCTGGTGTCACATGCCCACAGCAGCCTCAGTGACAGAGCACGGAGCCCCAGAGGTGGGGTGTTGGGGCTCTGCCCAGGATCTGAGCTCATTGGTCAGAGCCCAGGTCACCATGTATAGTCCTCTGCCCTGGCCGGCCACTGCCCTCTGTCCTTCTCTTGCAGTGGTGGGGTCGGACACTGTGGACTCCGGGACCTGCAGCTCTGCCTTTGCCGGCTGGGAGGTGCACACGCGAGGCATAGGCTCCAGACTCCTCACCAAGATGGGCTACGAGTTTGGCAAGGGTGAGTACAAGCAGCCCTGGAGAAGTGGGCAGAGGCTGCAGCATAGCCCAGGTCCCGCAGCCATCAGATTCCCCGGGGGTCCCGCAGCCATCAGGTTCCCGGGGGTCCCGCAGCCGTCACGTTCCCGGGGGTCCCGCAGCCGTCACGTTCCCGGGGGTCCCGCAGCCATCAGGTTCCCAGCGTCCGGCAGCCACAGCACTGCCGTTCCTGTCTCAGGTTTGGGCCGACACGCAGATGGTCGGGTGGAGCCCATCCATGCTGTAGTGTTGCCACGAGGGAAGTCGCTGGACCAGTGTGTGGAGACGCTGCAGAAGCGGACCAGGGTTGGCAAGGGTGGCACCAACAAGCCCCCCAGGTGCCGGGGAAGAGGGGCCCGGCCTGGGGGCCGCCCACCCCCTCGGAATGTGTTTGACTTCCTCAATGAAAAGCTGCAAGGCCAGGCTCCTGGGGCCCTAGAGGCCGGGGCAGCCCCGGCGGGGAGGAGGAGCAAGGACATGTACCATGCCAGCAAGAGCGCCAAGCGGGCGCTGAGCCTGCGGCTCTTCCAGACCGAGGAGAAGATCGAGCGAACCCAGCGGGACATCAGGAGCATCCAGGAGGCTCTCACCCGCAACGCTGGCCGGTAGGTGTGGGGCCCGGCTCAGGGCAGAGGGAAACCCAGGGTGGCCCTGCCCCCAGGACACCTGCGGGAGGTCACCTGACCCAAGCATGTCAGGCTGAGTCCAGGAGGGGTCTGCGTGTTGGAGGACAGGCAGTGGGCACACGGGCAGTGGACATGGCAGCCTGGGGCTGGCGGCATGGCCGGGGACCCCACACTGACTGGTGAGCCTCTCCGCAGGCATAGCGTGGCGTCAGCCCAGCTGCAGGAGAAGCTGGCAGGAGCCCAGCGCCAGCTGGGGCAGCTCCGGGCTCAGGAAGCAGGCCTGCAGCAGGAGCAGAGGAAGGCAGACACCCACAAGAAGATGACTGAGTTCTAGAGAACCCTGCAAGCACTATGGATGAAGTGTGGGACCCCGGCACAGGCTGCCCTCAGAAAGACCAGCGTTGCCCAAGGAGGGGCCGGCCTGCTGGCCTGGGGCGTGCGGACCCTGCTGAGTGGAGACGGGGCTGCAGGGTCCTGTCTGGACACTTTCTTGCCCACCTGCCAGTGTCTTGGGCATTTCCTTGGCAAGGACATTAAAGTGATTTCATCACAGTGTCATTCAGTGGAGATCAGCTGGCTGCAGGGTCTCTGGGGAGAGAAGGGTCTGTGCAGGGCTGTGGTGAGCGGTGGGCTGGGCTGGAGGGGCCTAGGAGGCCAGCATTCTCCCTTCTCTCCCTTCTCTGTCCAAGGCAGATTGGAGGCCGGGGTGCCCGCCAGGCTGCCTGACACCCACAGATGGGTGGAGCTCAGTGCTGCTCCAGCAGGCAAGACGGGCCAGCGGGCGAGACGGGTGGGAGGACTGTGGCCCACCACGTGGGGTACTCCTGGTGAGGCAGGCAGACCTGGCCCTGTGAGTTTGGGGGTTCTGTGCCAGCTCTGCTCACGTCTTCATGTGTGGAGGGGATGTGAGTTAGGCTGTCAGAACAGTGCGGGCTCGAGGCACACACGTTTCATCTAGGCTTCGGGCGGGGCGCAGCAGGTGGGTGAGGCTGCGGTGGTGGCTGCTGCCCAGGGTGGGAGGCTCAGGGGAGGCGCTCGGCAACAGGAGCAGGAAGTGATGAGGTGGGGAGCTCAGCCGAGGGCTGTACAAAGACCTTCCTCGCCTGCCCCAGACAGAGCTGAGGACCCCTGGCCGTGGGCTTGGTAAGTGCCTGGGCAGATCCCCAAGTCTCTTGGTCCCCAAGTGCCCTCCTGGGGGGCAGCTGGGGTCTGGGAGGCCTTGGGACGTGGCTGTAGCTGGGTTAGTCGGCCGGCCTGAAACCCACTCCCTGGGTCTGGGCAGACTGGCCCCAAACTCCAGAGGCCACCCCTCACCCGCCAGCCGCTGCCTCTGTGCTGCGGGATGTGCTGACTATAAGGCGTCCCCCACCCCCAGAATTCTGCTAATCCCCAAGAAGGGACAGATCCTCTGGCAGAGACAGTGGCAGACAAGAAGAGCCAGAAGTGGGGTGGGGGTATCAGCACCCCCAGCAGCTGCTGCTGCCTGCTGACCCAGCCTCCAGCTTCTCCCAGTTCTGGGCTCTGTGGCGAGTGGCTTGGGGGCGCTACCTGACACAGGAGACCACGTCTGGGCAGAGAGTGGCTGCGGGTGGCGTCTGTGGCCCGTGGCGCACACCCAGGGCCTCCCCCCGATGCTGGTTACAGTTTGGGCTACAGTGGCCACAGCTGCCCTGCCCCTCCTTGCAGCCGTGCTGGGCGTTACCATGGTCGCCTGCAGGGACACCGAGGGGCCAGGCAGAGCAGCCCTTGCTCACCTCACCTCACCGGAACCCCCGCCAGAAGGGAAGGTGGGCACCTCTGGGAGGAAGGGACTGCCAGGCCTTGGGGCTTCCTGTGCTGAGTCAGAGCAGGAGCGGGAGACGCGGGAGCTCCGCAGCCGCGGCAGGTGCAGATTTGGCGCTGCCAAGTGGCATAGGTCCCCTTGGCCAGCACCCAGTGCCCCTTTCTTCTGCCCCCAGGGTCTTGGCTTCACAGGATGGGGCTGCCAGTGTCCTGGGCTCCTCCTGCCCTCTGGGTTCTAGGGTGCTGCGCCCTGCTCCTCTGGCTGTGGTCGCTGTGCACAGCCTGCCGCAGGTACGTCCATCAGCCCGGCTCTGTCTGGCGCCTTCCTGCGGCTGCCATTCAGCCCAGCGCGGGAAGGGGCTGGAGGCAGGTCGGCGCCCCCAGGTTTGTACGCGCCCCTGCACTGGGCCTTGGACCTGAGGCTGACGACCCCGCCCCCCACCTCTACCCCCAAGGCCTGAGGACGCTCTAGCCCCCAGGAAGAGGGTGCGGAGGCAGCGGGCGAGGCTGCAGGGCAGTGCGATGGGAGCGGAAGCGGTGAGTGCCAGGCTGTCCCGGGGACCAGGGCGGGGCCCGCAGGGGACCGACCAGCCTTCCTCGCCCCCAGTCCCTGCTGAGGCGGACCCACCTCTGCTCCCTCAGCAAGTCGGACACCAGACTGCACGAGCTGCACCGGGGCCCGCGCAGCAGCAGGGGTGAGCGGAGGGCGGGACGGGGGTGGCCGGGCGGGGCTTACTGTGCAGCGTGCCAACCCCTGGGTCAGACCCGCTCCTGCCCCCTGCCCCGAGTGAACTCTGCCCTGACCCCACCCCCAGCCCTGCGGCCTGCCAGCATGGATCTCCTGCGCCCACACTGGCTGGAGGTGTCCAGGGACATTACCGGACCGCAGGCAGCCCTCTCTGCCTTCCCGCTCCAGGAGCTGCCCTGGGCTCTGCCGGCAGCTGCAGCCACCGCAAGGTGCGCTGGCCCCGAGGCCACCTATTCCAACGTGGGGCTGGCGGCCCTCCCCGGGGTCAGCTTGGCGGCCAGCCCTGTGGTGGCTGAGTATGCCCGCGTCCAGAAGCGCAAAGGGACCCAACGCAGCCCCCAAGAGCCACAGCTGGGGAAGGCTGAGGTGACCCCGGCCGCTCAGGTAATGTGGGCCAGGGTGGGGCACTGTGGGTAGGGCCGGGGGGTCCTCAGCAGGTTGGATGGTGCTGACCCCTCCTCGGGTTGGCTTCCTGTCTCCAGGTGGACGTCCTGTACTCCAGGGTCTGCAAGCCTAAAAGGAGGGACCCAGGACCCACCACAGACCCGCTGAACCCCAAGGGCCAGGGAGCGATTCTGGCCCTGGCGAGTGACCTGGCCTACGCGACCCTCCCGCTCAGGGCCCTGGATGCGGACAGCAGCCCCCTGGAAAACGTGTATGAGAGCATCCGGGAGCTGGGGGACTCTGCTGGCAGGAGCAGCACGTGCGGGACTCGGACGCCCCCTGCTTCCAGCTGCCCCAGCCTAGGGAGGGGCTGGAGACCCCTCCCTGCCCCGAACACTCTAGGACTTGCGCTCCGGCCTCCAGAGAGGCCCGTCCCCCGCCCCGCCCCGCCTCACAGCTGACAGCGCCAGTCCCAGGTCCCGGGCTGCCAGCCCGTGAGGTCCGTGAGGTCCTGGCCGCTCTGACAGCCGCGGCCTCCTCGAGCTCCAGAGAAGGCCCGCGTCTAAATAAAGCGCCCTCGCAGGAGGAACGCAGCCAGCCTCGCAGCCTGCTCTTCTTGAAAGCTGGGCGGGTTGGGGCGGGGGGCTTGTCTGGAAGGCTTGGAGCTGTCCCCTCTGGCCTTGGGGGGCTGACTGCCCCCGGGGCGCCCGGGCCTAGCCGAGGCGGTGCTGCTGCCGGCCAGACTCCCGGTCAGTGCGGGGACGGGGTCCGAGTCGCTCCCGGGGGGCAGCGCAGCCGGCAGGGTGGCCGCCCCGGGGTGGGACTTGGACCCTGGACTCCACGGGAGGGCTCCGCCACCAGCCTGGTGTTACATAAGGGGTGGGGGAGGTGGGCAGTCGAGCGTTAAAGAGTAACCTGCTGCCGGGACGCCCGCCAAGGACTCGCGGCCCCTTCCCCGGCTCTGGCAGCTCTGCGAGCGCGCCCATGGGGCACCGGCCCTCCCCGGAGGGGCGCGCGGGCGCGCGGGGTGGGCGGAGGCCTCGGAGCGGGGCCGGGCCTCCCTCCCCAGGCTAGCGCGGGAGCGACCCGGAGGGGGCGGGCCTGGGGCGGGGCCTCGGAGCGCGGGCCAGCGGGAGCGCGGCCGGCCGGGCCCGCCCGCCTGCGGTGTGGACGCCGCGCGGCCAATGCGCGCACCGGGGCGGGGCGCGGCGGGGCGGGGCGGGGCGGGGCGGGGCGGGGCGGGCAGCCTCCGGGCGGCGCGGCGCGGGCGGCGGCCGGATCCAGGGCGGGGGTCGGCGGCCCGGCCAGCCCGGCCCGGCCCGGGGCCGCGTCCTGAGAGTCAGCCCTCGCCGCTGCAGCCTCGGCGCCCGGCCGGCCGGCCATGGAGAGCCCCCCGCCCCGCGCCGCCGGCCGGGACCCCGGTGCGCTGCGGGCCGAGGCGCCCTGGCTGCACGCAGAGGGTCCGGGGCCGCGCGCCGCGCCCGTGACGGTGCCCACGCCGCCGCAGGTACCGGGCGCCGGTGGGCGGGGGCGCCGACCAAGTTTCTCTGGCTGCAAAGATGGCGTCAGTGCTGCCCAAACTTCGGGCCCCCGGGGGCGGGGCAGCGGGGAGGGCGGCAGCGTCGGTCCGCGCGTGTCCGTGGGTCCCGCCGGGGCTGCGCCGGGCGGCCGGGGAGTCCTTCCCGCCGCGCCGGGCTGGGGGCGGGGCCGGGGGCGGGGCCGCGCCGTCCACACCGGCCGCAGCCGGTTTTCGAGGCGGGCTCCGAGCGGATCCGCGGCGGAGGTGGAGGGACCTCCCCGGCCGCCGCCGCCTCTGAGTCTGCCCCCTCCCCATCTGCAGGGCTCTTCCGTGGGCGGCGGCTTCGCGGGCTTGGAGTTCGCGCGGCCGCCGGAGTCGGAGCCGCGGGCCTCGGACCTGGGGGCCCCCGGGAAGTGGGCGGGGGCGGCGGCGGGGCCCCGGACTCCATCGGCGCACATCCCCGTCCCAGCGCAGAGGTGAGCGGGAGGCGCGGTGTCCCGGACTCGGGGTGCGCAGGGGCGGTGGGTGGGGTGCCGAGACGCGCTTTCCCGCCCCTTCCCTCGGGAGGCCCCGACGGAGGCCAGGTCAGGGCTCCAGGTTTGTAATCCCCGGCCACCCCCAAGCTCTTCAGCCCTGGAGGAGTTGAGCAGAAATGATCGGTGACTCGAGTCCCTCCGCCTCCCTCCACCGCAGTTCCTCGGGGTAGAGCTCAGAACCGGGAGGGGGTGGCTGTGCGTCTCTGTGCAGAAGAGGCCGCGCGGTCGGTGTGGGGCGACTGTCCAGGAATCTCTGGGGCTCCTGACCGCCACCTCCCAACCCCTGCCAGGCCGGACACCTCGGTCTGGCTGCCAGGGCAGGGGCGGGCTCTGGCCTGGCTCGCTGGGGCCTGGGGAGCTGCCCGTGCTTCCAGCCCAGTCTCCCGCTGGCTGCTGCCGGCTGCTGGCCACTCCCACATCCCAGGCCTGGCGTGAGGCCCACAGCTGCTGTTGCACAACCCTGGTTAATGTGTGATAGGGGGAGGCCTGGGCCTGGCCCGCCTCTCTGCCAGGGCTTCAGACCCCTGCCCAGCACCAGGGTCTGAAGGAACCACAGTGGAGCCAAGCCCGCGGTGTGGAGAACTCAGGCTTCAGGAGACCCTGGCCCTGCTCCTGGTGGCTCCTGGTGGCTTTCAGCTCTCACTGCAACCTGAGCTGGGGGAGGAGCCAGGCCTCTTGCCCAGAGCTGGGAGTGGGGAGGCTGGTGTGCACGCGTGCCCAGGCCTGCACGTGGACCGACCAGGGGAGGGGCCCAGAGCTCTGGCTGGGTCACCCGCACCCTGCCCCCATCTCCTCCAGAGCCACCCCAGGAAAAGCCCGGCTGGACGAGGTCATGGCTGCCGCTGCCCTTACAAGCCTGTCCACCAGCCCTCTCCTTCTGGGGGCCCCAGTTGCAGCGTTCAGCCCAGGTAAGACTCAGATGTCTGCATTTAGCACTGTGGGTGGGGACAGGGCTCAGAACCTACAGCCCACCCAGCCTCTGTGGGGCAAGCAGAACCCTCAAACCTGGGACTGCTTTCTAAAGTGGACTTCTGCACCCTCAGTACCCCTTACTGAGGCCAAAGCTGCAGGACCCAGGCCTTCTGGCCTCCCTGACCTGTTTACCTCCACGTCGCTGGCCACACACATCTGCTGACCCTTTCCTGTGCTGGGGGTGTTTCTCCCCAAGCCCTGGGGCCAGCTCCTCCAAGATGCTGTGCCCACCAGGCTCACCCGGGACTCGGTGAACAGGAGCAGCTCAGGGTTAGGGACTCCCTAGACCCACCCAAAGTTCTAAGGCAGAGGGCGTGTCCCTACAGAGCCTGGCCTGGAGCCCTGGAAGGAGGCCCTCCTACGGCCCCCAGGCAGCTACAGCAGCAGCAGCAACAGTGGAGACTGGGGCTGGGACCTGGCCAGTGACCAGTCCTCTCCGTCCACCCCGTCACCCCCACTCCCCCCCGAGGCAGCCCACTTTCTGTTCGGGGAGCCCACGCTGAGGAAAAGGAAGGTGAGCTTGGGAGCGGCCCCCAGGGAGGGGCGGGTGTGGCGGCTGAGCCTGACCCTGGTCCCTGTTGCTGCAGAGCCCGGCCCAGGTCATGTTCCAGTGTCTGTGGAAGAGCTGTGGGAAGGTGTTGAGCACGGCATCCGCGATGCAGAGACACATCCGCCTGGTGCACCTGGGGTGCGGAGGGGCCTGGGGTGGGGCGGGGCCTGGGGTGCAGCGGGGCCTGGGGTGTGGAGGGGCCTGCGGGCTGGCTGGGTTTATGAGGCCTGGCCAGGCCACCCCTTCAGCTTCCACTGGCTGTGTCCCCAGCAGGAGGCAGGCAGAGCCTGAGCAGAGTGACGGTGAGGAGGATTTCTACTACACAGAGCTGGATGTCGGTGTGGACACGCTGACGGACGGGCTGTCCAGCCTGACTCCAGTGTCCCCCACGGCCTCCATGCCGCCTGCCTTTCCCCGCCTGGAGCTGCCAGAGCTGCTGGAACCCCCAGCCCTGCCTAGTCCCCTGCGGCCAACCGCCCTGCCCCTGCCCCCGCCTCCACCCCCTGTCCTGAGCGCTGTTGCTAACCCCCAGTCCTGCCACAGTGACCGTGTCTACCAGGTGGGTAAGGCCACTGGTGGCAGCTGGGGCAGGTCTCAGGGCCCTCTGGAGGGGAGTGAATCCCTGACTGTGTCTCCCTGCAGGGCTGCCTGACGCCTGCCCGCCTGGAGCCGCAGCCCACGGAGGTCGGAGCCTGCCCACCCGCCTTGTCCTCCAGGACTGGAGTCAGCCTGAGGTGCGTGTGGGCTGAGGGCCTGCGGCCACCACCAGCTGGAGAGGGTCCTCGTCTCACAGCACCCCATGCCCTGTGCCCCCCCCCCCAGGAAGCCCCGCGGCGATGCGAAGAAGTGCCGGAAAGTGTATGGCATGGAGCGCCGGGACCTGTGGTGCACAGCCTGCCGCTGGAAGAAGGCCTGCCAGCGGTTCCTGGACTAAGTCCGGCTCATTCAAGAACATAACCTACCACCTTCTCCCTCCCCACGCCAACCCCAGGCCTGGAGCTGAAACAGCCCAGGGAGAGCCCCAGGGCCTGGCCTTCACCAGCTGCAGGGTCTGCTTTTAATTGGGGGGGGCTGACCCTGAACCCCCCCCAGGTCGGGGAGGGGTCCCACCACTCAAAGTGCCTCTGAAGAAACCAGCTTTTTGCACTAAAGCCAAACCGCTGCCCCCTTAGCCCCAAGGGCCCTGGGGGCAGCCGCCCCCCTGCCTGCCGGCCCGTGGATTTGTCAAGGGTGTTATGGGCCCAGCTTTGGGGGCCAGTCCTGATGCACTTTGAGGAGTGTTGGGGAGAGGACTCCCCCACTCGCACTTAACTCGATGGCTCTCGGGCCCTGGGGCTGTTTTTACCATGTTTTTGAAGCTCAGGTGTCTCGCGTCTGGGCTGCACCAGGCGAAGAGAGAAATTAAAGATTTGAGGTTTTTCCAGAAGCTTTGTCTGCCTCTTGGGAGGAAGGCTGTGGGGCTGGGACCTTGTGGTGGGCGAGTGGGTAGAGGCTGGCAGCCGGCCACCCCCACCCCGGGAGAGGCCGGAGGGAGGATCATCCGAAACGCAGGAGCCATCTGCTTGGAGCAGCAATTCCCCAATTTATTGAAAGTGATTGCTTTGCAAGGATGTCTAAGCTAATCCCGTCACAGAAAGGAAACGCACAGGCGCCTAGGCAGAAACTTCGAGACTCACCGCAGAGGCCACAAGAACCCACGGCCACAGAGAGGCAGGACGGCAGAGCCGTGATTTCCCACCGAGCGATTATGAGAACCTCTTCCCCCAATAGTAGACACATCTCCAAAACAAACACAGGTTTATAACAAGTAATAGAAAGTCAATATAATATAGATTATCCCCGGAAAAAATCAACAATCTTCAAACACTGCCTTTTTTTTGTCTGTTTTGTTTTTGTTGACAGGTTGAAAGCATGTTGAAAAAATAAATATTTAAGAAAAGCACACACAGCACCCTCACTACAAGCAGTTCTAAAAGGGCTGCATACAAAACACAATATAAGATCTGAAAAATAAAAAACACCACCATTAAGTATGGCTTTCATAAGAGTTGCACATGTCACAGAATGAGCTAAAATAAGATTATCTTTTATAATATTGCAAAAAGTTCCAGTTTTTGCATTTTCTCAGTTTTTTTTTAAAGAGGAAGATGTGCAAAGTTGGAAGCAGTAAGCTGCGTCTTCTGAGTCAGGTCCCTACGTAGCCCTGGCAGTGTCCTGTTTCCCAAAGCCCAGAGAGCCCCAGTGTACAGCCTGGTCAGGATCCCGAGCTTGATAGAAAAATCATGGTGTCCCTGCCCCCCCTCCCCACCCCCAGATAACACCACCCCCAATGGACTGTATTTCCCACTTTGGTGTTGCAAACACCAAAATACAAACACACAAACAAAAATACAAAATGTGAAATGTAATCTACACATTTTTCCTCTTCATAAAAAAATATTTATTAGTTTGAACATCGATTTAAAAAAAAATCAGTCACGTAAAAAAAAACCCTTCATGACATGTCTTTTCCCTCCACGCCTCCTGAGAGATGGACGTGTGCACCTGGGCCTCGGAAATCCCACACCCTTCAGTCGGCAAACTGCGAACAAGAACAAGAAATCTGCCGCGCAGCAAACACTTGGGGAGGTCAGTGGGACAGTGTTGGTTTTAGGGAAGAAAATGCCCCTGCAGCTCCGACAGGGAACCCCGAAACGGTCAGCAAAGGCTGCATGGAGTGAGCCGGCCAGACGGAGCAGGACATCCTGAGTGTGGAGGGGGAGGCGGGCCCGGGTCCTGGCAGGGTGGCCTGAGAGCAGGGGACTGGTACAAAACCCAGAGACATCTGTGGGTAGCAAAGGTCTGGTTTCCAAATGCATTTTATAAGAAAGTCAGTGTGTTTAGAAAAAGGGTTTAAAAACCAGGGGAAGGTACAAAGTTCTAAGAATTCTCAAAGAGGCCGGGGCGGGGTTGGCCTGGGGTGAGGGCGGAGGGCTCCGTGGGAGCTCCGTGGTGGCCGTGCTGTCCCCCGGGGGACTCGTGCCAGAGCTGCCCGCCTTGCTCGGTATGAGTGGGCAGGGCAAGCGCTGGCTCCTATCCCCACACTCCGTGTGCAGAAAAATCTTGGCCTCTTTCTCCAGCTTAGAGGAGCCACAGCCTCTGAGCTGAGGCGTGTGTGTGATGACAGCTCCAGCCAGGGCGCCCTGTCATTGGTAGAACTGGGGGCCGATGTCAAAAAAACAAAAGCCATGACTCCTGCGCTGTACCTGGAGTCCTCCATACACTCCTCCACAGGACCCCTGGCCAGCCCAGCCCAGCCCTCCCCGAGCAGCAGCGGTCAGGGAAGCTGGTGCTTTACCTGACAATGTGGGTAAAAGCCTGGTATACAGGCTAGAAAAAGAGACAGTAAAACCTCTTTCCACGCAGCCCTGAAGCTCAGCACTCCAGGGGGTCTTCACACGGGCAGGTCCTGGAGGGAAGGAGGAGGCCACCGCGCCCACCTCCCATCCGAAGGCACAGCACCGCAGTGGTGGCCTGTGCCAGAGGAGGGGGTGAGGGATGGAACGTCCTGGTGGCGAGGGCTGTCACAGGCAGCCTGAACGAGAAGACAGGATGCGGCAACTGTCCTGAGGCTGTGAGTCTGGGCGGTCTGCCTCCAGGACCGCCAAAGCCAGGCAGTGCACCACGGCGCACACCGTGGGACCCTTGCTTTTCACTCAGGAAAAGAAAGAACATGTGAGCGCGTTTGAAAACACAGCAAGAGGACTTGACCACAAGCTAAAGGAAAAACAACCCTATATAGTTTCATCAAGTGAGAAAAATAATGCCAAACAAAATAATTTTATGTAACTACCTGGATATGTCTCTGACTACTTAAAAATTTGGTTACCCACGCGGGGAGGTGTAAGCAGCACGCTGCAGTTAGGAACACCGCCTCCCGTGTTAGCAGCAAAGGCAGGAGCCCAGCTCCAGCCCGTCCAGGAGGGGTCAGCAGGAGCGGCCGGGCTGGGCCATGGGCAGAACAGGACGGGCAGAGCCCAGGGTGGACACAGCAGCCCAAGGCTCTCCAAGGAAGTGCACATGACTGAGCGAAGGCCCTTGCAGAGGGAACCTGGTGTAGCCTGAAGTTGGGGGGGCACAGGGCTGAGGGTCCCCTCCTGGAAGGAGCCCACAGGGCTGTGTCCACCTAAGATAGCACCTGGAGCCCTCGGCCTCCAGCAGGGTTCTGCAGCTGTGTTGTGTGTTAAGCACCAAAGCCCAGAGGTAAGAGGGTGGCAGGGCTCTCTGTGCACTGCACCTGGATTCTACAGGCTGCCATGGGCCACGGCTGCAGCCACAGGCAGTGACCTGGCTGCTAGGGGAGGGGAGGGCGGGCTCCAGCCGGGCTGACCGGGTGTCTGCAAAACTCTGCACCTACTCAGGCCAGGGGCCTCTGGGCTGAACATACCACCCCACCCAGTGCCCACTGGACCCGGCCACAGGGCCGTCACGTGTCCAAGCCAGGCTGGCTGTCACAGGGGCCACTCACACACCCGCACGACCTGCTGGGGACTTAGGACCGTGCTCTCCCTTCACTCAAACCCGCCCTGTGACCTCCCCCAACTCACTTCATGTCTGGTCCCAGAGCACCCCTTGCTGGGGTCTCACCTGCTTCTTGGCCCACAGGGCTGGTTTCCGTGGGGGGTGGGTTCGGGGGAAGCAGAGGAGGGGCCGCGAGGGGGATGAGCGTGGCCCTGGCCCCGCAGTGGAGACCCACCGGACACACACACAGGTGGACGAAGCGAGGCAGCCACCAACCCTGCCGGTGGGCGGGTCTAGGAGAGCCAGGCAAAGTCCTTGTCGGGGCCCCCCGGTGGGCTGCGCGGCCGCGGCGAGTCTTCCTCCTCCTTGTCGTCCGCCAACAGCGCATCCTCGGGGGCCAGGCCCTCGTCGTCCTCGCCCAGCTCCTCCGCCTCCCCTCGTGGGTCATCGGGGTCCTCCAGATAGGGCCCATCACCTGGGAACAGCGCCTCCGGAGAGCCCTCGCCGCCTCCGCCGCCGTGGTCCAGGGGCCCGGCCATGCCGCGGCCGGCACAGTCGGCACACACACCGTGGCGCCGGGAGCCGTGCCTGATGCCCACGCTGGCGGCAGACATGAAGACGCGGCTGCACACCTTGCATACGTACTTCTTGTCCTTGCTGTGGACCTGCGGGGGCAGGACAGGGGGTGAGTAGGGCCCGGTGGAGGTGGAGAGGGCGGGGCAGGGGGTGAGCAGGGCCCGGTGGAGGTGGGGAGGTGGGGCAGGGGGTGAGCAGGGCCCGGTGGAGGTGGGGAGGCGGGGCAGGGGGTGAGCAGGGCCCGGTGGAGGTGGGGGGAGCAGGGCAGGGGGTGAGTAGGGCCCGGTGGAGGTGGGGGGAGCAGGGCAGGGGGTGAGTAGTGCCCGGTGGAGGTGGAGAGGGCGGGGCAGGGGGTGAGTAGTGCCCGGTGGAGGTGGAGAGGGCGGGGCAGGGGGTGAGTAGTGCCCGGTGGAGGTGGAGAGGGCGGGGCAGGGGGTGAGCAGGGCCCGGTGGAGGTGGAGAGGGCGGGGCAGGGGGTGAGCAGGGCCCGGTGGAGATGGGGAGGGCGGGGCAGGGGTTGAGCAGGGCCCGGTGGAGGTGGGGAGGTGGGGCAGGGGGTGAGCAGGGCCCGGTGGAGGTGGGGAGGCGGGGCAGGGGGTGAGCAGGGCCCGGTGGAGGTGGGGGGAGCAGGGCAGGGGGTGAGTAGTGCCCGGTGGAGGTGGAGAGGGCGGGGCAGGGGGTGAGTAGTGCCCGGTGGAGGTGGAGAGGGCGGGGCAGGGGGTGAGCAGGGCCCGGTGGAGGTGGAGAGGGCGGGGCAGGGGGTGAGCAGGGCCCGGTGGAGGTGGAGAGGGCGGGGCAGGGGGTGAGCAGGGCCCGGTGGAGGTGGAGAGGGCGGGGCAGGGGGTGAGCAGGGCCCGGTGGAGATGGGGAGGGCGGGGCAGGGGTTGAGCAGGGCCCGGTGGAGATGGGGAGGGCGGGGCAGGGGGTGAGCAGGGCCCGGTGGAGATGGGGAGGGCGGGGCAGGGGGTGAGTAGGGCCCGGTGGAGATGGGGAGGGCGGGGCAGGGGGTGAGCAGGGCCCGGTGGAGATGGGGAGGGCGGGGCAGGGGGTGAGTAGGGCCCGGTGGAGATGGGGAGGGCGGGGCAGGGGGTGAGTAGGGCCTGGTGGAGATGGGGAGGCGGGGCAGGGGGTGAGCAGGGCCTGGTGGAGGTGGGGGGAGCAGGGCAGGGGGTGAGCAGGGCCTGGTTGGGGTTGGGGGGCACAGCCTCCCAGGCCCTCAGAGCATCTGCATAGGCAGAGGCTCCTGGTGGGGGATTGTGGGGGAGGCGCACAGAGACAGGAGTGCTCAGACCCTGACCCCAGCTCCTGTCAGAGCCACACCAACGCAGCCCTGCCCCAAGGGGACGCTGGCACGAGGGCGGCGGTGCCCCTCCCCTGCAAGCCCAGCCCCTAGGTGGGCCAGTCTGAGTGTCCACACTGTGTGTCCAAGCACCCTCACCAGACACCCTCTGGGTTGACACACTTCTCACAGGGGTCACACCATGCCCTCTGCCTAAAAGCCTGGCTTCCTCCAAACCTCCCTTCAGTACAGGCTGAGGGCCCCGCATTGGACTGGAGCTCACAGAGCTCCTCCTGTACCCAGCCATGGCCGTACGCCCTGTACAGGGACGGGCTGGGGTTGGGGCTGCCAGCTGGGCAGGTGGGCCCACACCTCAGCCTGACCCCCTCAGCCCCTGACCGTGACTCCAGGAACGTGAAAAGGAGGCAACTCCCCCACTCTCAGGTTGTTTCAAGGTCAACTAGACAGGCGAGAAGAGAGATGAGCCTTTACGGTCCGAGGAGGGGTGTGGCTGCCAGGGAGGGCAGCCATGCGGTGCCCTGTGCTGGGCCCGGCAGGGAGACGGGGCAGCACCCTGAGGAGGCCCATGTGGCAGGACATGAGGTGCTGGGCTCCTGGAGGGTCTCAGCACCAGCCTGGAGGCCCGAGGGAACTACCACACGCTCTGGGGACATGTGGCCACAGGGGGGCTTCTGCTGAGGGTGGGCGGGGACACCCGTGCTGGGCAGAACAGGACCTCAGAAAGACATGGCCGGGGACGGGGAGGGGCGGCCCACATACCCACTCACAGCACAGGCACCCTCGGCCAGGCCAACTCGAAGAGGCCTTGGGGGACTGGCCCTGATGCCTCACAGTACAGTCCCCGTCCCTGCCCTCCAAGGACGGAGGCGGCAGGACCCACAGAGGACCCCGATAGCAACCCCTGGCCAAGTCCACACGAGGGGCTTCTCTGAGGTGGGCCGGCCTCAGGTCAATCCTCCAGGCTGAGCATGGCACTGATCCCAGGCCCCCCTCGGCTCCTCCCTCCATCCGCAGGGCTGTCTCCTGGGTCTTGCAGCGCCTCTGAAGCTGCATGGAGAACTGAGGCTGGGATGTGCTTGTGACTTTAGCTCTCCTTAAACCATTTCAAACTCGTCAGTTTTCTCCCATGAGCAAGTACATATATAATCAATGTGTGTCATGGTGAAAGAGGGTCCCTCTACACTTGTAAGATCTGTGACAGGCAAGTACCACAGTTACCACCTCCCCATCCTGGGGCTGGGCCCTGGCCCTTATACGTTTCCTGTCACCGGTCTCAGCGTCCTGAATCCATAGGCCCACAGGCCACCCAGCACGGCCTGACCTCCCCTTTCTCTAGACCCACCTCCGTAACTTCCACAAAACCGGGAACCATAAAGACCTCACTTCTCAAATGTTTGCTGCCAGAGCAACTGTGTGAGCTCTAAGCATGGCCTGGGATGGGGGCTGCACAGGGATGTGACACCTTCGGGGGCAGCTGGTGGCCTTCAGGCCAGGGCAGCACCACACAGCCTACCTCCGATGCACAAAGACGTTAATTCTAGAAACAGAGCCTCAGACAAGTTGGTGCCAGGACTGCTCCTTTGGGCTTTTTGTTTTGCTGCATTTTAAACCAAGGACTTCCAGAACAAAAATTCAAGACAAGCCACAGTAGAAACTTCCCAACAGGGCAACCTGGTGCACAGGGGCCCAGGAAGGGTTGGATCAGGGCCAGTGTACCCACCAAGGCCCCTCGAGGCTTGGGCTCCCATGTGTGCAGGGGCCAGGGCACCTGAGGAGGCAGCAGGGACAGCCTGGGGTGGCACAGGGACCTTGTGGCCAGGGCTGGATGGCTGGGCACTCGTCGAAATGGGCATATGCCCTGGAAAGAAGCAAGAAGGAAGATGGGGCATGTTGGCAGCCCGCCCGGGCCCTGGGGCACTATGGCTGCAAGAGGACAGCTGGCCCACCCTCCAAATGTGGCCCTGCCAAGGTGTGGGGGATCCGGCCCCAGCACTGGTGCTCCTCCTGGAGCGGGTGGAGGGGCCACGCAGGCCAGGGAAGGGCTGACAGTGCCATCGTGAAAGTGGAGGCTGGACCAGCTGGAGTCTCCATGCTCTCAGGTCCAGGACCCCAGAGAAGGCCACACGCAGATTCTCTTCAGAAAAAGTCAAGCCCCCATATGCTTGTTTCTGTTCTTCTTTAGAGACAGGGTCTCACTCTGTTGCCCAGGCTGGAGTGCAGTGGTGCAATCACAGCTCACTGCAGCCTCAGTCTCATTGGGCTCAGGGAATCGTCCTGCCTCAGCCTCTCAAGTAGCCAGGACCATAAGTGTGTGCCACACTTGGCTAATTTTTGTTTTGTTTTGTTTTTTTGTAGAGACAGTCTCGCTATTTTGCCCAGGCTGTTCTTGAACTCCTGGCCTCAAGCTATCCTCCTGCCCCAGCCTCCCGAAGTGCTAGGATTACAGGCATGTACCACCACACTTGGCTTTCCATATGTTTCCAGGGAATTATGATCCCCTGAAGTCCAATCATGAAACCCCAGGATAAAAATCCCAGCCCTGGTTGGACACAGTGGCTCATACCTGTAATCCCAGCACTTTGAGAAGCAGAGGCAGGTGGCTCACTTGAGGCCAGTAGTTTGGGACTAGCCTGGGCAGCATAGCAAAATCCCATCACCACAAAACGCAAAAATCAGCTGGGCACGGTGGTGCATACCTGTAGTCCCAGCTACTTGGGAGGCTGAGGTGGGAGGATCGCTTGAGCCCGGGAGGTCAAAGTTGTAGCGAGCTGTCATCGTGCCACTGCACTGCAGCCTAGGCAACACAATGAAACCCTGTCTCCAAAAAACAAAATCAAAAACAAAAACCCTAACCCTACCCAACGAGAAGGAACAGGCAGCCACACTGAACCTCAAACAGGATCAAGACGCTTACTGAGAGGTTAATATGGATTTGCTAAAAAAGATGTTGCAATCCATGTTGTTAAAACGTGTTAGCACCTATCAGTTTAAAAAACAAGATGTGGCCGGGCGCGGTGGCTCAAGCCTGTAATCCCAGCACTTTGGGAGGCCGAGACGGGCGGATCACGAGGTCAGGAGATCGAGACCATCCTGGCTGACACGGTGAAACCCCGTCTCTACTAAAAAAAAATACAAAAACTTAGCCGGGCGAGGTGGCGGGCGCCTGTAGTCCCAGCTACTCGGGAGGCTGAGGCAGGAGAATGGCGTAAACCCGGGAGGCGGAGCTTGCAGTGAGCTGAGATCCGGCCAGTGCACTCCAGCCTGGGCGACAGAGCGAGACTCCGTCTCAAAAAAAAAAAAAAAAAAAAAACGTGTTAGCACCTATCAGTTTAAAAAACAAGATGTGGCCGGGCGCGGTGGCTCAAGCCTGTAATCCCAGCACTTTGGGAGGCCGAGATGGGCGGATCAGAGGTCAGGAGATCGAGACCATCCTGGCAAACACGATGAAACCCTGTCTCTACTAAAAAACACGAAAAAACTAGCCGGGCGAGGTGGTGGGCGCCTGTGGTCCCAGCTACTCGGGAGACTGAGGCAGGAGAATGGCATAAACCCAGGAGGCAGAGCTTGCAGTGAGCTGAGATCCGGCCACTGCACTCCAGCCTGGGCGACAGAGCGAGACTCCGTCTCAAAAAAAAAAAAAAAAAAAAACAAGATGCGATTTTCTCTGAATAGGAAACATGTTGGCATGGTGCAGCTACCTACCCCGCTTTTTATAAGTGGTTTGTAAGATGAGCCCTGTGGCCTGTGTGAGCAGAAGCACATCCACAGCTACGGAAAACAAGACCGGGGCCTCTGTGACTCCACGTGGATATGGCTCTGCTTCTGACCTTGCAGACCTGCCCTCTTGTGGTCTAGGGTCCCCTCTCAGGACTGTTCTTTCTCTACTGTCCTCCACCTCGCAAAGGCAAGTGTGGCGGCATCAGGGAAGGCCAGAGCCCAGCACTAAGCCCAGCTCCACATCCACTTCAGGACACATCCCAGGTGGCATCCGAGGGCCTGGAGTGGCCCTTCACCCACAGCTGGCCAGGCAGACACGGGCAGACCAGGTCCCTGGCGCCACTCTAGCTCTGCAGCTTGACCTCAGGGAGCTCCCACAGGGGTCTTTACCCCAAATGAGTATCCACCACTGCGCTGGAAAAGCAGAAACCAACAGAACCTGACCCCTGGTGCTCGGCCCTGCCCCCTGGTGGGTCTCCCCATACAGCCCTGCCCCCCAACCGTGGGTATCCCCATACGGCCCCACCCCCAGGTGGGTCTCCCCATACAGCCCCGCCCCCGGGTGGATCTCCCCATAAGGCCCCGCCCCCGGGTGGGTCTCCCCATAAGGCCCCGCCCCCAGGTGGGTCTCCCCATAAAGCCCCGCCCCCAGGTGGGTTTCCCCATAAGGCCCCGCCCCCGAGTGGGTTTCCCCATAAGGCCCCGCCCCCGGGTGGGTTTCCCCATAAGGCCCCGCCCCCGGGTGGGTCTCCCCATAAGGCCCCGCCCCCAGGTGGGTCTCCCCATAAGGCCCCGCCCCCGAGTGGGTTTCCCCATAAGGCCCCGCCCCCGGGTGGGTCTCCCCATAAGGCCCCGCCCCCGGGTGGGTCTCCCCATAAGGCCCCGCCCCCGGGTGGGTCTCCCCATAAAGCCCCGCCCCCAGGTGGGTCTCCCCATAAAGCCCCGCCCCCAGGTGGGTTTCCCCATAAAGCCCCACCCCCAGGTGGGTTTCTCCATAAGGCCCCGCCCCCACGTGGGTCTCCCCATAAAGCCCCGCCCCCAGGTGGGTTTCCCCATAAGGCCCCGCCCCCTGGTGGGTCTCCCCGTGGAGCTCTTCTCCTGCAGGTCCCACTCTGGAACCTACTGACTCTCCTGCGATTCCTAAACTGGCGGCGGTGCTCCCGCGCCTCTCCCGCCCCGACAGCGGACCCACCTCAGCCCGGAGCCCGGGGCCGCCTCCACTGACTCTCCTCACACAGCTGCGCGCCGCGAGCCCCCCCTGCACCCTGCGCCTCGGGGCGGGCGTCCCAGGACTCCCTGAACCCTTGGGGCCGTCCCTGCTCTGGGCTGCCTGTGCCCCGCGCGCCTCACTGGGTCATCTCACCCACCTGAGATGCCCTCGTCAGGCCTTTTTTGGCAAATCTACCTCCCTGTTCCCAGCCTGCCTTTTTCTACTATTTCCTCCCCAAGCAAATCCATCCACTCCACACCTGCTACCTGACAACGACCTGCCGGTTCTGAGCTCCAGGATGGGCACAGTGGGCGCAGACAGGTCGGCAGGCACCAGGACAGGGTTTCTCGTCCCGAGGCAGAGCGGGGGCGGGGGACACAGAGGTGGCTGAGGGTTGGGGGCTCCAAGCAGAGCGAGCTGAGCTTGCTGAGGCCTGGCTGCCTTGGGGGCCAGTAGGTGGGCAGGGCGGGCAGAAGCCTTGGCAGGGGCCATGTGGCCCACCCATGCCCAGGAGGCCAGGGCGGAGCAGGCAGGGGCCATGTGCTAACCGGGGCGGCTCTCCCTGCCCTGCTGTCTTCCCCGCGCCGCGCAGAGAGGACCCGGTCTGGGGTCCGGGGCGGTCTGCACCTCCATTGGGACCCGCCTGCCCAGACATCGTGGCCACACACAGCGCGCGGTGCGCAGACCCTCCCCGCACTCACCAGTGTGTGCCGCTTCATGTGCTCGCGCCGCGTGAACTTCTTCCCGCAGATCTCGCAGGGGTAGGGACGCTCTCCCGTGTGCGAGCGCATGTGACGCTTGAGGATGCACTGGTGCATGGCCGAGAAGCTGCAGTACGGGCACTTGAACTTCTTCCTGATCACCGTGAACTCATTCACTGAAAGAGAGGGACCCCCGAGGCGTCAGCAGGGCCTGGGATGTGCCACCCCGCGGCCCACAGACCACGGCTGCACCGCGCAGCCCAGCAGCCAGGACGGGCTGTCTCCCACCGTGACCCACTGGGGGCTGGTCAGCACTGGGGTCACCACTGGGGGCTGAGCAGGCCAGGCTCCCCCACCATCTGCATAGACTGTCCTGCCCACTGTCTGGCAGGGACGGTGACAGCAAGGCTGAGCCCCAGGGAGCTCAGGAGCCCCAGCTCTCAGGAGATGTTTCCATCAGGGAACATTCCAAGGGGCCATCGCTCCAATGACGACAGACCAAGAGCCCTCAGGCCAAAGGCAGGAGGCAAGGGGTAAGAACGGCCAATGTCAAACACAGTGCCCAGTCCCTGCAGGACCCTCCTTCCAGCCCTCAGACCCCACTGAGCATCCGTGGGTAGCAGGCCCTGGGCGTGGTGTCAGATCAGACGCCTCCCTAGAGGCAGATAAGAAACAAACACTGCAGAGTAACACGGGTCCAGAAGTGTGCAGGGAAAATGGGAGACGTGGGTGCAACTCAAAGCCCTGGGCTCTAATTGCTGGATGCGAGAGAAGCAGCCAGACCCCTTTAATCAAGTTGTGTTCCCCCAAACCTGAGAACCAACATCACTCAGCAGCAGGAACTCCACACCACCATCTCCACGGTGCGTGCTCTGGGGCCAGCCTCAAAAACCTGGGGGGCCCCAGCACCCCCAATGCCGTTACGCTACTCAGGCCCAGATACAGGCACGTCAGACTTGGGCATGGGCCACCGAGAGAGCCCGGAGCAGCCTCGTCCACGGGACCCTCCAGGAGACTCCCCCTGAAGCCCGGTGTACGCACCTGCCAAGGGCTGCTCACCCTGGGGTTACGATGTACTTACTGCTGTGCTGGACATCTTCCCCTCCACATACTGTGACCACCTTTCAATGCCAGGATTTTTAACTACACAGCTTTTGGATGTTTGAACACCGTAATTTATTAAACAGGCACTACTGCTGAACACTTGTTTCTGTGTTTTCACCCTTGTGGACACTTCAGTGAGGCTCCTACAGATGGGTCTCTGCAGCCTTCTGCCACTTCCTGAAGATAAATTCTGACAACTGGGATAAGCACCTGCCCTCCTGACCAGCAGTCCCCACTTGCCGGGCAGGGAGGGTCTACTGTGGTTCTGGGGGCACCAGGCACACCCCCATGACAAGGATATCTCAAAAGGCAGCTCTAACAGGAAACTCAGCATCTGCCAGGAGTGCCCATTTTGTGAAATGAGCATGTCTGTGTAGCCAAGACAGAAAAACCAAGAGGCCTAGCCTGGCACGGCACCACCTCTGACCAGCTGGCCACATTCGGACACGCACATCCCCGCCACACATTACTTGAGCGGCTCATGAGCAGGAAAACGCAAGCTCCTCCTGGCCTGTCCTCTCCCAGCCACACTGTGCCCCGGGCTCTCCTCCGTGAGTCAGGTAACAGGAGACTTCTCTTTCCCACCACACCGTCCCCCAGGCCACCCTTCTCACCCTGACAGCGCCTGGTTCCCACATCATCACACCCAACAGAGCAAACGCTCCACACATTCTAGACTGCAAAAGGAGAGCAAGGAAATGAGTTTTTCGGTTATTTTATTTAAACCAGCTTGTTTGTTTTTGTTTTTTTAAAAAAAACAAGATGAGGTTTCGCCATGTTGCCCAGGCTGGTCTTGAACTCCTGGGCTCAAGTGTTCCTCCCACCTTGGCCTCCAAAAGTGATGGGATTATAGGCGTGAGCCACCCTGCCTGGCCCAAAACAACTTTTTTGTATTTTTTTTTTTTTGAGACGGAGTCTTGCTCTGTCGCCCAGGCTGGAGTGCAGTGGTGCGATCTCGGCTCACTACAAGCTCCACCTCCCGGGTTCACATCATTCTCCTGCCTCAGCCTCCTGAGTAGCTGGGACTACAGGCGCCCGCCACCATACCCGGCTAATTTTTTGTATTTTTTTTTTTTTTTTTTTTTTTTGAGACGGAGTCTCGCTCTGTCGCCCAGGCTGGAGTGCAGTGGCCGGATCTCAGCTCACTGCAAGCTCCGCCTCCCAGGTTCACGCCATTCTCCTGCCTCAGCCTCCCGAGTAGCTGGGACCACAGGCGCCCGCCACCTCGCCTGGCTAGTTTTTTGTGTTTTTTAGTAGAGACGGGGTTTCACCGTGTTAGCCAGGATGGTCTCGATCTCCTGACCTCGTGATCCGCCCGTCTCGGCCTCCCAAAGTGCTGGGATTACAGGCTTGAGCCACCGCGCCCGGCCAATTTTTTGTATTTTTAGTAGAGACGGGGTTTCACAGTGTTAGCCAGGATAGTCTCGATCTCCTGACCTCGTGATCCACCTGCCTCGGCCTCTCAAAGTGCTGGGATTACAGGCGTGAGCCACCTGCCCAAAACAACTCTTTTGAGAATATATTCTTTCATGGTTTCTATTCTTCCTATACAAACATGAAAATTAAAATTTTGAATTATCACATATTTTAGCCATTTTTATTTAATTCATACCTACATGTTAAATATTTATCTCTGTATAGAAACCCTGTATTTTTTTCCCTAGAAAAACAACTTAGAATGGACATGAGCAGGACTCAGTGTTAATGACCCCATCAGAATAAACGCCATGGGCCCAGGGCAGAGCCGCAGCTGTGGATGGTCCCCTTACACCCTGCATTTTCTGACGCTGCCTGTGACGCACTTCAGTTTTTTCTTACTACTCTATTTTCCTGTCACTGCCATAACAAAGAACCAAAGTGCGAGGCTCAGAACAACCTGGTCCACTCTCTTGCAGCTCTGGAGGCCACAGGTCGGAGGTCAAGGCATCAGCACGGCCTGGCTCTCTCCAGGGGCTCCAGGGAGGGTCCCTCCAGCCTCTTCTGCTCCTGGTGGCTCCAGCTGTCCCTTGGCTTGTGGCCGCATTGCTCCAGTCTCTGCCACCATCTGTGTGGCCTTCTCTGTGTCTGTGTCTCTTCCTCATCTGCCTCTTAGAAGGACACGTGTGATTGGACTTAGGACCCATCTGGACAATGCAGGAGGACCTCATTTGGAGATCCTTCATCGCATCTGCAAGACCCTTTTTCCAAAGGGTCACATCCACAGCTCTGAGGATCAGGACGGAGACCTATGTTTGGGGCGGGTGTTTGCTGCTCAACCCACTAAATTTGACTGCCAGTACCGTGATCGTTGAGTGAATTTCACTGGCTGTCATTACTAAAATAATTTCTTACTGGAAACAACACCTTCCATGATTTATTTGTGATTTATAGTCTATATATCTTAGGAAAAATTAACATCACATAGTTTCATTCTCATAAACACTAGGAAGGCCTTAAAGTCCATTTGGTAACAGTAATTAAATAAAAAAGCATAAAGGGCTGGGTGCGGTGGCTCACGCCTGTAATCCCAGCACTTTGGGAGACCAAGGTGGGCAGATCACGAGGTCAGGAGATCGAGACCATCCTGGCTAATATGGAGAAACCCCGTCTCTACTAAAAATACAAAAAACTAGCCAGGCGTAGTGGTGGGCGCCTGTAGTCCCAGCTACTTGGGAGGCTGAGGCAGGAGAATGGCGTGAACCCAGGAGGCGGAGGTTGCAGTGAGCCGAGATCGTGCCACTGCACTCCAGCCTGGGCAACAGAGCGAGACTCCATCTCAAAAAAAAAAAAAAAAAAAAAGCATAAAGATCATTACATGGAAACAGGCAATCTCGCAATCTGTCCTAAAAACGGAACCCTTTGCCAGGAATCAGGTGTTCTTGCAAGGAAAAGGCCAACATCCAAAAGAATAACTGCAAAGCAGTGCTATCAAAGCTGGCGTGAACCCCCTAAAATAGGACATTCAGTGACATCCGGCTGCAAAGGTACAGAATTGCATCTGCGAAAACACTGCAGTCATTCATGCTGGACTGGAGCCGCCCTCCCCTAAGCTCAAGGAAGAGTGGAGGTCTCTGGCCTCCCTGCACCATGCCAAGTCGGCTGCATGGCCACCTGCCCTTGGCCCTTCCTCTGTCCCCTCACAGCACGCTTCCACTGCAGGAGAATCAGACCTGTCCTAAATAGCCACTGTACCAGGAAACATTCCAGAACCTTTTCATGATAGTGTCAAAGACTGCAAGAAACCAGCCATGAACCAAACGGACTGGCAGTTGGCTTCCAGCAGGCAGATAGGGGACAAGGCATTTTTGGAGGGGTCAAGTTTGCTGCTTCCTGAGTCTTCATCACAATACCATCTGGATATTGAATTGGTATGGATATAACTTTCAAAAGACTGCACTTCAAGTGCATTTCAGAAAAGGATCCAAACATCAACTGTACTGTTTTTTTGTTTACAAATGTATCAGGCTGTCACTTACTCTGTGTTAGAATGTGACAAAACTGTGGTATGTCCAGATTATTTTCAAAAACGTTTTAAGCCTTATGTAAAGTGCAAATACGTATACAGCTCAATAAACTTTACGTACGTACATCCCACATCGCCACTCAAACAGTCATTGCGTGTTCCCAGCACCCTCGAATGAGCCTTTGGCCCTCCCCTAGTTATAACTCCCAGAGACCACGCTCTGCCCTCAATCACCACACGTTTTATTGCTCTAGGGCTTCGTATATGTGGGATCCTATGCTCGTGTTTGGCTTTCTTCACTAGACATGGCCTGCACTGCTGCCTGGAGGAGGATTTGGTCTTTGTTGTGCATAGTACTCCATGGTACCACTAAGCCACATGTCCATCCTGCAGGTTCCAGTTTGGACCTGTTGAACAGTGGTGATCTGATGGCTCTTACATGTGTCTTTCGGTGACTTAAGTTCTCATTTCTGTTGGGCATGCCCTGGGGGAGGCTTCTGATTTTGGTGACTTAAGTTCTCATTTCTGTTGGGCATGCCCTGAGGGGGGCTTCTGGACCACAGGGTGTTCACCTGCTTGGCTTCAGCAGATATCGCCAATTTTCCAAAGATTTATGATTCCTCTCAAATTAATTTTTGTGCTTGGTCAGAATTAGGGGTCAAGATTCACTTTTTTGGGGAAGGGGAATGGAGTCTCGCTCTGTCACCCAGGCTGGAGTGCAGTGGTGTGATCTCAGCTTGCTGCAACATCCACCTCCTGGGTTCAAGCGATTCTCCTGCCTCAGCCTCCTGAGTAGCTGGGATTACAGGCACTCATCACTACACCAGGCTGATTTTTGTATTTTTAGTAGAGACTGGGTTTTGCCATGTTGGCCAGGCTGGTCTCAACCTCCTGACCTCAGGTGATCCACCCGCCTCGGCCTCCCAAAGTGCTGGGATTACAGGTGTGAACCACCGCGCCCGGCCATGACTGACTTTTTTCCTCCATGTAAATGTCCGGTCACTCAGCACCATATATTGAAAAGGCCATCCGTCTCTGAGTTGCAGAGGTGGCTTTGTAGTGCCTCACTGGCCGTGACGGCTTGTCTACCCTGCATCAACACCACAGCGTCTCCATGACTGCAGCACCGTAAGCCTTGATACCTGCATATATCAGTCCCCCAGCTTTCTCCTTCCTTCCCAAGATCACCTTAGCCATCTGTATGAACCCTGGCTTTTATTTCCTGGTTTCGGACACCCTGACATCAGGGGGTCTCA
This sequence comes from Macaca fascicularis, assembly GCF_037993035.2. Lineage (NCBI taxonomy): Eukaryota > Metazoa > Chordata > Mammalia > Primates > Cercopithecidae > Macaca > Macaca fascicularis. Next base: position 119,876,111 of record NC_088384.1, read on the forward strand.
ATGACCCTGGAGGAACTTCTCCTCCCAGTTCCCAGAGATAGCAATTGGATTCACCTTTGAGTGCACCTTTCATATGTAAGCCAACCCATCCAGAGCTCACACTCCCTCCACCTCCTCCACAGGTTCTCACACTACGGCCAGTATCCTCCTCCCCTAATCACCCCTGGGCCATACAACTAGACACAGCTCCTATGCCCCAGAGCCTGCTGAAATTATTCAAATCACACAATCCTAACCAGCTTACCCTGCCTTGCCCATTCCTCCCCACAGAAACCAAACAAGGCTCCAGCCTGCATCTCCCTCTCTCCCTCTGCCTCCTGACTGACCCTGGTGCTTCCCCATGTAGCTCTGTATGGGATGGTGGGCCTCCTCTTTCTAGAAATCGGTATAACAAACTTCTTCCCTTTATGAGTTATTTCTGTGTCTGTGTGTCCTACCATACCTGATTAACACAAATCCCCAGGTGTCCTTAGATCACTATCCTAGATCCTTTGCATCTCCAAATATTAGGAATTAGTCAATTTACTCACACACACACACACACATGCACACACACACACACCCCTCTGCTGGGATTTTAACAGGAATCGTGCTGACCCAACATATCAACTTAGGGAGATTCACATCTTAACAATTGTGAGTCTTCTTTTCCATGAACATAGTATATCCCTGCATTTATTAGCATTTTCTTTAATTTCTCCCAGCAATATTTTATAGTTTTCTGTGTAGCAGTCTTTGCATATTTTTTGTTTAATTTATTCCTAGGCATTTGATATCCTATAAAATGAAACTGTTATTTATAGAAATACAATTTACTTTTGGGCCGGGCGCGGTGGCTCAAGCCTGTAATCCCAGCACTTTGGGAGGCCGAGACGGGCGGATCACGAGGTCAGGAGATCGAGACCATCCCGGCCTACACGGTGAAACCCCGTCTCTACTAAAAAATACAAAAAAACTAGCCGGGCGAGGTGGCAGGCGCCTGTAGTCCCAGCTACTCGGGAGGCTGAGGCAGGAGAATGGCATAAACCCAGGAGGCGGAGCTTGCAGTGAGCTGAGATCCGGTCACTGCACTCCAGCCTGGGCGACAGAGTGAGACTCCGTCTCAAAAAAAAAAAAAAAAGAAATACAATTTACTTTTGTATACAAAAGCCCACGTTGTATACTGGCTCTATATCCAATGTATTTGGTAAATTCTCCTGTTAAAAATCTAACAGTTTCTATATTCTTTTGAATGTTCTACATGCATAATCATGTCATCTACAAATAATGACACTTTTACTTATTCCTTTCCATTCATTTTTTTATTTTCTTTTTTTTGAGACAGAGTCTTGCTCTGTCACCCAGGCTGGAGTGCAGTGGCACGACCTCGGCTCACTGCAAGCTCTGCCTCCCGGGTTCATGCCATTCTCCTGCCTCAGCCTCCCAAGTAGCTGGGACTACAGGCGCCCGCCACCACGCCCGGCTAATTTTTTGTATTTTTAGTAGAGACGGGGTTTCACCGTAGTCTCGATCTCCTGACCTTGTGATCCGCCCGCCTGGGCCTCCCAAAGTGCTGGGATTACAGGTGTGAGCCACCGCGCCTGGCCATTTTTTTCTTTTCTTTTTTTCTTGAGATGGAGTCTCGCTCTGTCGCCCAGGCTGGAGTGCAGTGGCCGGATCTCAGCTCACTGCAAGCTCCGCCTCCCGGGTTTACGCCATTCTCCTGCCTCAGCCTCCCGAGTAGCTGGGACTACAGGCGCCCGCCACCTCGCCCGGCTAGTTTTTTGTATTTTTTTTTTTAGTAGAGACGAGGTTTCACCGTGTTAACCAGGATGGTCTCGATCTTCTGACCTCGTGATCCGCCCGTCTCGGCCTCCCAAAGTGCTGGGATTACAGGCTTGAGCCACCGCGCCCGGCCTCTTTTTTTCTTTAGTAAAGACAGGGCCTTGCCATGTTTCCCAGGCTGGTCTTGAGCTCCTGGGCTCGAGAGACTCACCCACCTCAGCCTCCCAAAGTGCTGAGATTGCAGGCATGAGCCACAGGGCCTGGCCCCTTTTATTTATCACTGTATTGCACAGCTTGGGACAAGAGGTGGGACTTGGGAAGGAGGGGGGCAAGGGAGGTTCCTGACACACATTAGTAAGGCAAGAGCTCTCAAGTGCAGCGCTGCTCACACAACCCAGGCCGGGATCTCCAGCCAACTCTGAATATAAGTGGTAACGATGAGCATCTGTGTATCGTTCCCATGCTCAGAGGCTAAGTCACCATGATTTCATGATTAATCAGGAGGTTAACTTTTTTTTTTTTGTAGATACTTTTTGTCAGATTCAGAACATTTCTTTATACTCCAATTTGCTGATTTTTATCATGAAGGCTACTGAATTTTATCTAAAGTGTTTTCTGCATTTATTGAGGTGATATAGCAGGTTCTCTTCTTTATTCGGCTAATGTGGTGAATTGCACACGGTGATTCCACTCACTTAACCTTGAGTTCCCGGAATGAGCCTGCGGACCCTGTGGCACGGTTCTTCCTCTGTATCACTGGATTCGATTTGCTGGTATTGACTTTAATAGTTGTGTATCTCTGCTGAGTGATAATTTCCTTTCTTGTAATGCCGTATCAGGCTCTAGGATCAAGACTATGCCAGCTCAAATAGGCTGGAGACTGTTATTTTCTTCTAGTATTTGGAAGATATGTGTAATGTTGGCGTCATTTTCTTCCGTTAAAACTGGAAATAATTCACTAGTGAAGGCACTCACCCTGAAGCTTTCTCTGTGGGAAGGTTTTAAAGTTATTAATTCAATTTTCTCAGCAGATCATACAATTATTGAACTCTTCCTGTTTGCTTCAGTTTTGATAAATTCTGTTTTCCAGGAATTTTCCCATTTCCTCCAATTTGTCAAATATATTTGCATACAGTTGTGTATAATCGTCTTATCTATCCAGTATCTGTTGATCACTTTTCATAGGAGTTATATCAGTTTTATTAATCTTTTCAACACACTGGCTTTGGGCATTGTTCATTTTCGGTTTTGGGGTTTGCCCAGGCTGGAATGCAGTGGTGCAATCATAGCTCACTGTAACCTTAAATTCCTTGGCCTCAAGTAATCCTCTCACCTTAACCTCCCAAAGTGCTGGGATTACAGGTGTGCACCACCATGCTAGATGCATTGTTCATTTTTGTATGTCTGCTTTCTACTTCAACGATAGCTCTTCTTTTAATTTTCAGACGGAGTCTCCCTCTTGTCGCCCAGGCTGGAGTGCAATGGCACGATCTCAGCTCACTACAACCTCCGCCTCCTGGGTTCAAGCAATTCTCCTGCCTCAGCCTCCTGAGTAGCTGGGATTACAAGCACCCACCACCACACCCGATTAATTTTTGTATTTTTAGTAGAGACAGGGTTTCGCCATGTTGGCCAGGCTGGTCTCGAACTCCTGACCTCAAGTGATTCACCCACCTCGGCCTCCCAAAGTGCTGGGATTACAGACATGAGCCACCACATTCAGCCTGGTATCTATTCTTTATTTCCCTTCTCCTACTTCCTTTGGGCTTAATTTGCTATTCTTTTTCTTCTTGACAAATTTAGAACCTTTCTTCTCTCCTAACATGGAACTAGAGCTCTACGTTTCCCTTAAATACTGCTTTAGATATGACCTAAAAGTTTTGATACAGCATTTTTTTCATTATCATTCAGTTAAAAATATTTTGGCCAGGCACTGTGGCTCACACCTGTAATCTCAGCACTTTCAGAGGCCGAGGCAGGCGGATCATGAGGTCAGGAGTTCAAGACCAGCCTGGCCAATATGGTGAAACCCTGTCTCTACTAAAAATACAAAAATTAGCTGGGTGTGGTGGCGGGCAACTGTAGTCCCAGCTACTCAGGAGGCTGTGGCAGAAGAATCACTTGAACCCAGAAGGCGGAGGTTGCAGTGAGCAGAGATCGCGCCACTGCACTCCAGCCTGGGTGACAGAGTGAGACTCTGTCTCAAAAAAAAAAAAATTTTATCATTTCCACAGTGAATTATTGGTTGACTTGTGATACTATTTGATTTGCAAGCATTTGGGGGACATTCTAGTGTCTTGTTACTGATTTCTAATTCCAGTTTGCTAAGGTCAGAGAGTACACTCTCTGATTTCAATCCTTTGATATTTGTTGAACTGAATTATGGCCCTGGTTGGTCTATTTTGGTAAATGTTTCCTGTCCTTTCGGAATATCCTGCACTTGTTTGGTGTAATGTTCAAATTGGATTAATTGTGCTGTTGCAGGCCAGTATCTCTATGAACACAGATGCAAGATTCAAACAAAACATTAGCAAACTGAATCCAATAATACAGAAAAGAATAGCAGCTTGTGACCAGATGTGTTTATTTCCAGGAATTCAAGGTGAATTTAACATTTGAAAACTGTGTTCAAATCTTCTCTATCCTTATTGAGATTTTGTTTGCTGTTCTATCAATTACCAAGAGGGAAGTGTTTTAAAACCCCCAATTGTAATTGTGAACTTATCTCTTTTTTTAGTTCTGCCAACTTTTACTTCATGTATTTTAAAACTGAGCTGTTGCCAGGAGCGATGGCTCCCACCTGTAATCCCAGCACTTTGGGAGGCCAAGGTGGGTGGATCACAAGGTCAGGAGATCGAGACCATCTTGGCCAACATGGTGAAATCCTGTTTCTACTAAAAATACAAAAAAATTAGCCAGGGTGGTGGCACATGCCTGTATTCCCAGGTACTTCAGGTACTTGGGAGGCTGAGGCAGGAGAATTGCTTGAACCAGGGAGGCAGAGGTTGCAGTGAGCCAAGATCGCGCCATTGCACTCCAGCCTGGGCAACAGAGACTCTTCTCCAAAAAAAAAAAAAAAAAAAAATCTGAGCCGTTAGAAGCAATACACATTTAGGATTGTTATATTTTACTACTGAATTGACTAGTTATCATTATGCCAGTCCCTCTAATACTTCCCAAAGTTTACTTTGATATTAAGACTGCTATACTGACTTCCTTTTCGGTGTTTGCTGATTCATCTTTTTCTTTTCTTTTCTTTCTTTTGTAGAGATAGGGTCTTGCTCCATCACCCAGGCTAGAGTACAGTGGCACAATCATAGCTCACTGTAACCTCAAACTCTTGGGCTCAGTTAGTCTCCTGCCTCAGCCTCCCAAGTAGCTTGGATCACTGGTGTGCACCACCAAACCCAACTAATTAATTTTTTTAGAGATGGGGTCTTGCTATGTTGCCCAGGTAGGACTCAAACTCTTGGCCCCAAGTGATCCTCCCACCTCAGCCTCCCAAAGTGCTGGGATTACAGGTGTGAGCCACTATACCTAGCCAAAAAATAGTTTTTAAAAACAGGGCATGTGTTTTGTTCATTTTTAATAATGTAATTATTGATGTGGCTGGGGCTATCGTCTTGTTTTTTATTTGTCCTTTATGCTTTTTGTTCTTATTCCTCCTTTCTTGCCTTCTTTCAAATTAATCAAGTATTGTATCAGGCCATTCTTGCACTGCTATAAAGAAATACCTGAAACTGGATAATTTATGAGAAAAGAGGTTTAACTGGCTCATGGTTCTGCAGGCTATACAGGAAGCATGGTGGCATCAGCTTCTAGGGAGACCATAGGAAGCTTCCAATCATGGCAGAAGTCAAAGAGGGAGCAAGTGTCTCACACGGCGGCAGAAGGAGCAAGAGAGAGGGTCATGGGGGAGGTGCCACATGCTTTTGATTGACCAGATCTTGTCTCTATCATAAGGACAGCACCAAGGGGAAGGAGCTAAATCATTCACGAAGGGTCCCACCAGGCACCACGCCCAACATTGCAGATCACAGTTCAACATGAGATTTGGGTGGGGACACATTGTGGATCACAGTTCAACATGAGATTTGGGTGGGGACACACATCCAAACTGGATCAAGTATTATTCCATTTCTTCTCCTCATTGAGCCTTTGAATCACACTACTTTATTTTACTATTTTTAGTCATCATTCATGTGACTATAAAGAACCAGAACCACACGAAAATTAACTCTCATCTACCCCAATGCTAATAGTGTCATATGTTTTGCTTCTATTTAGGTTTAAAAATCTCCAAAATTATAATTGTTGCTTTTTTTTTTTTTTTTTTTGAGACGGAGTCTCGCTGTGTCTCCCAGGCTGGAGTGCAGTGGCGTGATCTCGGCTCACTGCAAGCTCCGCCTCCCGGGTTCACGCCATTCTCCCACCTCAGCCTCCCAAGTAGCTGAGACTACAGGCGCCCGCCACCACGCCCGGCTAGTTTTTTGTATTTTTAGTAGAGACGGGGTTTCACCATGTTAGCCAGGATAGTCTCGATCTCCTGACCTCGTGATCCACCCGCCTCGGCCTCCCAAAGTGCTGGGATTACAGGCTTGAGCCACCGCGCCCGGCCAATTGTTGCTTTAAACAATCAAGATTCTTTTCTATTACTCACACAGTTGCCCTTTCTGGTGCTTTCTTTTCTTTTCTTTTTTTAAAATTATATATAAGAGACTGCCTTGCTCTGTCATCCAGGCTGGAGTGCAGCAGTGCAACCACGGCTCACAGCAGCCTTGACCTCCTGGGCTCAAGCGATCCTCCCACCCCAAGTGGCTGGAACTACAGGCATGAGCCATCACACCCAGCTAATTTTAAAAAACATTCATAGGCCAAGCACGGTGGCTCATGCCTGTAATCCCAGCATTTTGTGAGGCCGAGGTGGGCAGATCACTTGAGGCCAGGGGTTCCAGACCAGCTTGGGCAACATGGCAAAACCTTGTCTCTACTAAAAATAAAATACATTAGCCGGATGTGGTGGGTGCCTGTAATCCCAGCTTCTCAGGAGGCTGAGGCACGAGAATCACTTGAACCCAGGAGGCAGAGGTTGCAGTGAGCTGAGATCAAACTACTACACTCCAGCCTGGGTGACAGAGTGAGACCCTGTCTCAGTCAATCAATAAAATAAAAACTAATTTTTTTTTTTTTTTTTTTTTTTTTGGCTGGGCGCGGTGGCTCAAGCCTGTAATCCCAGCACTTTGGGAGGCCGAGACGGGCGGATCACGAGTTCAGGAGATCGAGACCATCCTGGCTAACATGGTTAAACCCCATCTCTACTAAAAATACGAAAAATTAGCCGGGCGAGGTGGCGGGCGCCTGTACTCCCAGCTACTCGGGAGGCTGAGGCAGGAGAATGGCATGAACCCGGGAGGCGGGGCTTGCAGTGAGCTGAGATCCGGCCACTGCACTCCAGCCTGGGCAACAGAGCTAGACTCCGTCTCAAAAAAAAAAAAAAAAAACTAATTTTTTTTTTTTGTAGAGATGAGATCTTGCTATGTCAGTGTCACACTCCTGGCCTCAAACAATCTTCCCTCCTCATTCTCCCACAGTGCCGGGATCACAGGCATGGCTCCTGTGCTCAGACACGTTCTGGTGTTTTTTTACTCCCTTCTTCAGTTCTGCGCTCCCATCTGGGATACTTTTTCTTTCACCTGAAGGGCTTTTAGTACCTCTTGTCATTTGGCAATGAATTTTCCTGGTTTTGTTTGCATGACAATATGCTTTATATACCCCTAATTTGTGACAAAGCCTGGGCACAGCAGCTCATGCCTGTAATCCCAGCACTTTGGGAGGCGAGGCCAGCAGATCACAAGGTCCAGAAATCAAGACCAGCCTGGTCAACATGGTGAAACGCTGTCTCTACCAAAAATACAAAAAATTACCTGGGTGTGGTGGCGGGCGCCTGTAATCCCAGCTACTGGGGAGGCTGAGGTAGGAGAATTGCTTGAACCCAGGAGGTGGAGGTTGCAGTGAGCAGAGTTCGCACCATTGCACTCCAGCCTGGGTGACAGAGCGAGACTCTGTCTCAAAAAAAAAAAAAAGAAAAAAAAATTGTGATGAATATTTTTGTTGGGTATAGAGTTCCAGGTTGGCCACCTTTTTCCTTCCAGCACTTCAAAGACATCATTCATTATCTTCTAGCTTCTGTGGTTTCTGGGAAAGTCAGCCATCAGTGTTGTTCTTCTGAATGTTAAGCACTTTTTCTCTGGCTGCTTTTAAGGTTTTTTTTTTGTTTTTCTTTTGAGACGGAGTCTTGCTCTCTCACCCAGGCTGGAGTACAATGGCGCAGTCTCGGCTCACTGCAACCTCCACCTCCCAGGTTCAAGTGATTCTTCTGCGTCGGCCTCCTAAGTAGCTGGGATTACAGGAACCCACCATCATGCCTGGCTAATTTTTGTACTTTTGTAGAGACCGGGTTTCACCATATTGGCCAGACTGGTCTCGAACTCCTGACCTCAGATGATCTGCCCACCTCAGCCTCCCAAAGTGCTGGGATTACAGGCGTGAGCCACTGCGCCCAGCCAAGATGTTTGTGTTTTTCGTTTTCAACAGTTTGACTATAATGTACTAGATTGTTTTGTTTTTGTTGTTTTATTGTTTTGTGTGGTATTCGTTCTGCTTAGGGTTCACTGAGCTTCCTGAATCTGTGGGTTGGTATCTTTCATCAGTTTCGGGAAACTCTCAGCTACTATCTCTTCAGCTATTGCTTCTGCTCCATTTTCTCTCCCTTCCTCTTCTGGAACTCCAGTTACACATACATTAAGCATTTTCACTATGTTCCACATGTCTCTTTGCCTTTTTCCTCATTCTTTTCGATTTTTCTCTAAGCCCTGGCATGGATATTTTCCATGAGCCGGTTTTCCAGTTTGCTCATCCTACCTTCTGTTGTGTCCAGACTGCTTTTAGACTCTCCAAATAATTCTTCATTTCATATATTGTATTTTCAGTTCCAAAATTTCCACTTCTTTTTTTTTTTTTAAGACAGAGTCTTTGCTCTGTCACCCAGGCTGGAGTGCAGTGGTGCGATCTCAGCTCACTGCAGCCTCTGCCTCCCGGGTTCAAGCGATTCTTCTGCCTCCCGAGTAACTGGGATCACAGGTACATGCCATCACACCCAACTAATTTTTGTATTTTTAGTAGAAATGAGGTTTCACCATGTTAGCCAGGTTGGTCTCGAACTCCTGACCTCAGGTGATCTGCTCGTCTCAGCCTACCGAAGTGCTGGGATTATAGGCATGAGCCACTGTTCTCAGCCCACTTCTTTTTTATACATTCAAATTCTTTTGAAAGTCTCCCATCTTTTAATCTATCTTATCCATCATTTCCTCAATTTTCTTTTTTTTTTTTTTTTGAGACGGAGTCTCGCTCTATAGCCCAGGCTGGAGTGCAGTGGCCGGATCTCAGCTCACTGCAAGCTCCGCCTCCCAGGTTCACGCCATTCTCCAGCCTCAGCCTCCCGAGTAGCTGGGACTACAGGCGCCCGCCACCTCGCCCGGCTAGTTTTTTGTATTTCTTAGTAGAGACAGGGTTTCACTGTGTTAGCCAGGATGGTCTCGATCTCCTGACCTCGTGATCTGCCTGTCTCAGCCTCCCAAAGTGCTGGGATTACAGGCTTGAGCCACCGCGCCCGGCCCCATTTCCTCAATTTTCTTGCATATGTTACAGATGTCTTCAAGTCCTTGCCTGATAACTGCAATATCTGTTTTTTCTGGGTGGTTTTAGTCATTTGGCCCTTGTATTTAACCTGCCCTGTAATTTCCTAGTAGATGCTAGATATGGCAAATCAAGGAAGGAGGCCACACTTTAGACATCGGCATCTTTTTCCAAAGACACTTAAGTTTGTCTTTTATAATGGTGGTGGTTTGCTTTTGTCTCTGCTAAGTAGATTCTGGAGAATTCCTCTGATCCCATGAAGGCTTCATTTTAACTTTTAGGACTGGTCTGATTCTGTTTTTGGTTTTACTCCTGGGGAATGAGTGAAGGGCAGGAAGTAAGCTTCAGGGGGATGTGGTCCCTCTTCAGGAGGATGCGGTCCCTCTTCAGCGGGGTGCGGTCCCTCCTCAGGAGGATGTGGTCCCTCTTCGGGGGGATGCGGTCCCTCTTCGGGGGTCTTCAGGAGGATGTGGTCCCTCTTCGGGGGGATGTGGTCCCTCTTCAGAAGGATGTGGTCCCTCCTGGAGGGGATGCGGTCCCTCTTCAGGATGATGTGGTCCCTCTTTGGGGGGATGCGGTCCCTCTTCAGGATGATGTGGTCCCTATTCCGGGGGATGTGGTCCCTCTTCAGAAGGATGTGGTCCCTCTTGGGGGGGATGTGGTCCCTCTTCAGAAGGATGTGGTCCCTCTCGGGGGGGATGTGGTCCCTCTTCAGAATGATGTAGTCCCTCTTTGGGGGGATGCGGTCCCTCTTCAGAAGGATGTGGTCCCTCTTTGGGGGGATGCGGTCCCTCTTCAGAAGGATGTGGTCCCTCTTCAGGGGGATGTGGTCACTCTTCGGGAGGATGTGGTCCCTCTTCGGGGGGATGTGGTCCCTCTTCGGGGAGATGTGGTCCCTCTTCAGGGAGATGTGGTCCCTCTTCGGGAGATGTGGTCCCTCTGGGGTCTCACCTGAAAGTCCAGGGTGTTTCCTGGATCTCCTTCACCTTGCCGGGGTTTGGCCTCCAGCCTGTGTCTTCACGTGCATGACCACGGACATCGCTGCTGTGCTGCCGTGTGGCGTAGCCTCCCACCCAGCGCTGTTCTGCTTGGTTCTTGCAGTGTTGCTCTGTGTGCATGTGTGTGTGTGTGGCTTAGAGGGTTGGGGTGGGGGGGCAGTTGTATGCAGAGGTTGGGGTCCTCCTGTTTGTTTCTTGCCTTTTGGGATTTTACCCAAGTCCTGGCTCCTCTGGCTACCCTGAAGGACAATCTCTGTATCCGTGCACTGCCGTCCGCTCAGGCTCCACTTCCTGTTCCAGGGTTTGGGAAATACGCCAGCAACACTGCTGGGGTGAAGGGCAGCTCGTCTGTATTCTCTTCTCTCAAGGATCACAGCCTTGTCCCACCTGCACTGGCCCCCTTCCCGGATGGGTTACGTGTGTGGGGTTCTTTTCTTTTTTGAGACAGGGTCTCACTCTGGCCCAGCTGGAGTGAAGTGGTGCAATCACGGGTCACTGCAGCCTCGACCTCCTGGGTTCAAGTGATCCTTCCACCTCAGCCTCCAGAGTAACTGTAGAGATGAGGTTTCACCAGGTTGCGCAGGCTGGTCTTGAACTCCTGGGCTCAAGCGATCCTCCAACCTCAGCTTCTCAAAGTGCTGGGATTACCAGAGGTCTTAATTTCTACAGACACACACAGACACACAGGACTGCTATACTGATGGGCACCCAGGTCTGTGAGGCCATTCACATTTTGTGAAAACGGTGAATATGCCAAGAAACCCAGAATGAATTTTGTAGACAGGAAGCGAGCTTTGTGGCAATGAAGGGACCTAAAGAAAGAACCAGGCTTTTATTATTGAAATTCTCTTTTTAAGGAAGACTAATGTTACTTACTGATACATTTTTTAAAAATCTCTTTGAAGTTAATCTCTAAGCAATAATATTTCAAAACAGGAGAAGAAATATTTAAGGGAATGTGCTGAAAATACCTTTGTGTGTGTTGCTTTTGTTTTTGTTTTTTGGGCAAGGTCTTGCTCTGTGGCCCAGCTGGAGTGCAGTGGTGAAATCACGGCTCACTGCAGCCTCAACCTCCTGTGCCTAAGCGATCCTCCCTCCTTGGCTTTCCGAGTACCTGGGATCACACATGTACAGCACCGCACTCAGCTAATTTTAAATTTTTTTGTAGAGACAAGGTCTCCCTGTGTTGCCCAGGCTGGTCTTGAACTCTCAGGCTTAAACAGTACTCCTGCCACAACTTCCCAAAGTATTGGGATTACAGGCGTGAGCCACTGCACCCGGCCTGAAAACTTTATATGCTGAATCAATGTCTGTGTAGTTTCAGGGGAAAGAATGTCAGAAGTAAGGATAAAGTCATACTGCTATCTATCCTAAAAATGTTCTTATAGCCTTTATCATTTTACTATCTGCCACGAACATATTTTTTTTAGGTTCTATGGCACATGTCTATGCTTTTTAAATTGTTTTCAAAAAGTTAACCAAACTCTTTCAGCAAAATGGTGCGGAGAGAATCTCTACAACCAGGCCTCCTTATCAATCCCCCAAGACAACGCTCTCCCTGCTGGCCCCACCTGCTGCTCACCCTGGAGAGCAAAGGGCAAAGTCGTCGGGCAGCCTCTGATGTCTCTGCTTCAACAGCAGCAGGGTGTGCCCCACCCATGAATGCAGAACCTAGGCGTGGACTAATCTCACAGTCAGATGCCACACGTTTCTTCTGTCACGGTGCCCAGGTTGAGACATATCATCTCAGGTCCAACAGCTGAGAGATCTTCTTTTTGTTTTTTTGAGAGGGAGTTTCACTCCTGTTGCCCAGACTGGAGAGCAGTGGCGTGATCTCCACTCAATGTAACCTCTGCCTCCCGGGTTCAAGCGATTCTCCTGCCTCAGCCTCTTGAATAGCTGGGATTACAGGCGCCCGCCACCAAGCCCCGGGTAATTTTTCTATTTTTAGTCGAGACAGGGTTTCACCATGTTGGCCAGGCTGGCCTTGAACTCCTGACCTCAGGTGATCCGCCTGCCTCGGCCTCCCAAAGTGCTGGGATTTTAGGCATGAGCCACCACGCCCGGCCAAGAGATCCCATTTTGACCAATAAAAAAAGAAAAGCTTCATTTTCTCTACGACTGACATTACAGTTCCAACAGGCATTTGCATAAAGAGGTGTCTGGCAGCTCGGAAGGCGCGGCCTGTGTGGACTGCTCTCCCGACTCTCGCAGACGCCAGCAGAGCGCAAGTCACCTTTGGTAAAATGCCCCAAACCTCGCTAGAAATCTCACTTTTCTCCATCTTCAGAAACTCATCTCAGGAATAAAGATTTGAGCAACTAGGGGAGGCTCCAGCAGACGAGACTGGCTGAGTGAAGATGGGGACCTTCCGGAAAGGGGATGGGCTGTTGGGCAGATTGCGGGACACGTCTCTGGTCTGGGAGTGGGCTCCCCCGACACGCCACTTTCCCTGCCAGATGGCACTTCTGGTGATTCCAGAATCTGGAATGGGGGATGCCTGTTTCCCTCCTGAGCCCACCTGCTGCTCTGGGTCCCCGGAGCTCAACAAGTCCACAACCACCTGCTCTGAATAGAAAGCTGACTTTTTTTTTTTTTTTTTTTTTTTTTTTTTGAGACGGAGTCTCGCTCTGTCACCCAGGCTGGAGTGCAGTGGCCGGATCTCAGCTCACTGCAAGCTCCGCCTCCTGGGTTCACGCCATTCTCCGGCCTCAGCCTCCCAAGTAGCTGGGACTACAGGCGCCCGCCACCTCGCCCGGCTAGTTTTTTTTTTATTTCTTAATAGAGACGGGGTTTCACCGTGTTAACCAGGATGGTCTCGATCTCCTGACCTCGTGATCCGCCCATCTCGGCCTCCCAAAGTGCTGGGATTACAGGCTTGAGCCACCGCGCCCGGCCAAAAGCTGACATTGAACCTAATTCGTCTGACGAGGACGGGCGAGGGCACCGCGGGGCGCTCTTTCTGAAAAGCAGCACATTCCTGTGATTCCACGCCAACACGTAGAGCGCCGCGCACACGCCAGGCACACACCACCAAGGACGCCATGGCAGGCTGTGTCCTTAGATCTTCCTAGAAAGTCGCTGGGTTAGAGCTGTGTGGCTCCACTTCCCATGGATGGGGGCATGTTTTCCTGTCCCCGAAAGCCCCCGTCCCCACATGTTGGCAATCCCGTGGGATCTCGGTCATCTGAACCCCATCAGGCAGAAGCTGGAGGTCCACCTGCCCCACCTGCCCACCAGCTGGGCACGGAGACGCCTTCACCTGGCAGTGGCCGGCAGAGGACTCGAGAAATGACCACAGAAAGGCACACACCGGCTCCCGGTCACAGCTCTCCACAGACGTCCCCTCCCAGACACGGCTGTGCAGTCACCCAGCTCCCCCCTGCTCCAACACACTTGAGAGTTCTCGCGCATGGGCAGCTGCACCTAGCCGGCCACCGGGACCTGGTCATCAAAGCCCTGGCTGCAGCATCGAGGCAAATGCAAACGCTGGCTCCAGCACACAGACCAGAGGCACCCACAGTTCTGTCCCAAACCACTTCCAGCAGGTGCCTTTGCTTGTCACTTGCTTCACGGGGCTCCTTAGCTGGCCTCAGGGTAAAGCTGTCAGCACCCAAGGAGCTCCAGGCGAGGCCAAGCCGTCCTGACACTGGCTGCTCCCAGGGCTGGGCAAGTCCATCCAGGCCTGGGCTGAAAGAAGACTCCTCAGGCATCCTGGACAGGCCACAGGCCCTGCAGAAACCCACCCTGGTGCCAGCGGAGCCAACACTGGAAGAGGACTGCTCCGCCCAGCTCTCCACGCCATGAGAAGTGTCCATCTAGAACCAGAGACAGACAAGTTACAGACCGTCAGGATGGGATAAACGCGGCAAGACTTCTAGGTGGATGCTCTGCCACCCTTACTCACCTGGGACATTGTCCAGTCGCTACAAAGACAGCCTGTCAACAGCCATCTGGAAAGGAAGACTGTAATTAATTTTCAATGAAGAGACACTAAAAAAAATATGCATTAACAAAACATTAACGCCCACCACCAACACTATCCTGTGAGAAATGACTCGTGTAGCAATAGCAATTAATTTCAAAATCCAAAATGTGTGGTTGAGGCCAGGCACCACTTTGGGAGGCCGAGGAGGCTCACGCCTGTGATCCTAGCACTGTGAGAGGCTGAGGCAGCTCATGCCTGTCATCCCAGCAATTTGGGAGGCCGAGGTGGGCGGATCATGGGGTCAGGAGATCAACACCATCCTGGGTAACATGGTGAAACCCTGTCTCTACTAAAAATACAAAAAATTAGCTGGGCGTGGCGGCGGGGCAACTGTAGTCCCAGCTACTTGGGAGGCTGAGGTAGAAGAATCGCTTGAATCCCAGAGGTGGAGCTTGCAGTGAGCCAAGATTGCGCCACTGCACTCCAGCCTGGGCGACAAAGCCAGACTCCATCTCAAAAAAAAAAAAAAAAAAAAAGTGGGTTGAGCTCTTGTTAAAGAATTTTTTTTCAGCTGGGCGCTGTGGCTCATGCCTGTAATCCCAGCACTTTGGGAGGCCGGGGCGGGCAGATCACAAGGTCAGGAGATCGAGACCATCCTGGCTAACACGGTGAAACCCCATCTCTACTAAAAATACAAAAAATTAGCCAGGCGTGGTGGCGGGCGCCTGTAGTCCCAGCTACTCAGGAGGCCGAGGCAGGAGAATGGTGTGAACCCGGGAGGCGGAGCTTGCAGTGAGCCGAGATTGTGCCACTGCACTCCAACCTGGGGGACAGAGCGAGACTCCGTCTCAAAAAAAAAAAAAAAAAAAAAAAAAGAATTTTTTTTCTCCAAGGAGGCAAACACGCCCCATGGCCCTTTCTTTACAGAAGAGACCCTGCGACTTCAGGCACAGGAAGGAGAACACCTTCCACCAGGGCTCTGCACGGCTCCGGCTGGGGCAGTGGCCTCTGAGTCGGGGCTTGGCCAGAAATAGGCAGTGACCAGGCCTGGAAAGGACCGGCCACCACCACTGAGCTCTAGAAACTGATGTTTCCAACCCACTGCGACATGAATTGAATGTCTTTACGTTAGGGGAAAAAAAATTGCTCAAAATATAAAAACCAATTCAACTTCATGCAACCTGTTGCTATGGGAGTGGAACAATTACTACTGCAAAAGAGAACAACTCGGCTGACCTAAAATGGGTTTTCTCTGTACCTGGGTGAGTTGAGGGTGGGAGAGAAGGGCACATGGAGAGCAGGTGCCACCAAAGAGCCTCCTTGGAGGTGCCCAGGCTCATCTGGGTCGTGGCCACGAGCACATGGGTGTCAGGGTCACCGCGCCCCCAGTGTTTGGCCCAGCTGCCCCAGACAAAGCTGGCCACCCTGGTGTCTTACCTGAGCTGGGGGAGGCAGCGCCGGCTCCCTGGGCTGGGTCTGGCGGTTCCCCAGAGCCCATCCTGTGGCTCTGAGGGTGGAGGGTGGAGGCTGGAGGGGCTTCTGCTCTGCCATCAGTGACCCTCAAAGGGACCCAGGCCCTGGGAACACAGGAAAGGAGGAGTCTCACCCACGGGAACGCGTACCAGCCGCTGGGTTCTAGAGAGTTCCAGAAGCACCGATGATCTTCCCGGTATGCGGTGCGAGCCCGGTGATGACCCGGAGGTCTCGCTGGAGGCAGGTGTTCAAGTGCTTTGATCATCTGGCCGACCCCGAATGTCTGGGGTCTCCACCCGTGACTTCTCCAGGGTGGGTCTCTCTCCTGGGAGCCAAGTGATTCCAACAGAGGGTTTTGGTGGACGGAGTCGGAGTGTGAACACGTCTGGACTGCAGAAATGCTCTCCTGATGAGAACACCGAGGCGCGCCGGCCTGGGCTGCCTGAAAATGCACGTCCACCAAATCCCTTTGGTCGGTAACTGTTCACGATTCCAGTCTCGATCCAGAACCAAGGTAAAGTTCTCGATTCATCCTCTAAATACCAGAGGGAAACAGCCTTTAAACCACAACCAAAACAAAGACAAGCTGAGACTGTTCTCTGCAAAACGCCTCCTGATGCCTGGGCTCAGCCACCTTCTCCAGTAACTAGCCGGCTGGAAGCAGTGCCCCCAGGAGGGGACTGCAGGGAGCTGGGATGAGCTTCACGGGAGGCGGGACCGCACCGCCATGGCTGTCCCTAGAATCCTTGACTCTTTAAAAGAGTGAGGGGGGTTACACCGGCAACACTCCACAGGCCGCGTCCCACATTTCCAGGCACGGCTGATGTGGGGCTCACAGCCTCCTGTCCCCGGCCGTCGGCCAGCCAGCGGCACATCCTCTTCTTGTCTGTGTGAAGTCGGCATCTTTGTGCTGTTTGCAGACATGAAGGCAGCGCACACCTCAAGGCCCCAGGTCAGCGCCAGCCCAGCACAACTTGTGGGCAGCCATGTTCTGATGACAGCCTAAATGACACTTTTCATGGTTTCTACTGGGTGAACAATGACTATTAACAGGGAGGAGGCCAGCCTACTGCTGAAATGCTGAAAAAGGAATAAAAGTAAGCAGAGCAAAGTTCAACGGAATCAAATGAGAAGTACAGCAAGTCCTCTGAAAGGGATGTCAGAGATTGGTGGTCTACTAACGAAACTGCCATCTGTTTAATTTAACAGCCAAGCCAAGGTTATTGGTCCTACAAATCCAAGGAAACTAGTTCAGTTTTTCTAGAATGTTCCAGAACCATCCCCAAAGGCCCTCTGAGTGTCGGCTGCTCTGTGCCTGCTGCCTGCATATTTAATGGTTCTCTAAATTCAGAAATCTGTGACCACCATCCCATTCTTGTGCAAAATTGCCATGGCCGGGCTGTATTTGTTCAACCATGGTGCATTCATGATGAGGAGAACCGGGCAGGTGGTGGGATCCCCACCCCAGCACCCCACGCCACAAAGCTGCAGTGGATACACAGTGAGGACCGCCGTGTCTCCCTGTTTCCTGCACAGCACACCAGGCCACTGGGAGATGCGTTCGACGGGACACCCTAGAGACCACGCTAACAAGAGGCCCAGCCCTGGAAATGCTCATCGCCTGCAACCAGCACACAGAGGAGGTCGCAAGTCAGGACCGGCCATGCCCGGCACAGCAGCCACGCCCCTAGAACCACAGCAGGGGCCACGTCACGAGGAGGTCGCAAGTCAGGACCAGCCACGCCTGGCAGAGCAGCCACACCCCTAGAACCACAGCAGGGGCCCCTAGAACCACAGCAGGGGCCCCTAGGACCACAGCAGGGGCCACTTGCCCTCCCAGGCCCTCTTCGGAGCTCTCCTGACTTGAAGCTGCATTCCCTCCGCTCTGAGGGCAGGGTACCGGGGGCCCTCGCCCAGCCAAGGCCGCTCTTGTCTTTTCTGATGGAGCAGAGAGGAGCAGGCGGCCCCCGGGGCTCAGGGTCGAATTTCCAGAGCTACAGGATAGGGGGGCCACGCCACAAGCCACAGTGAGCTGCCCCCTCTCGCCGAACCCACAGTCACCCCCACATTCAGCAATGGGAGGACACGGCTCTGCGTCCATGCCCCTCCAGAAGGCGGGGAGGGAGAGAGGGGTGCGATGGGGTCCCACCGGGCCTGCTGCTCCCGCACAGTGTTGAGAGAATTAGAAGTCCATGTGTTAAACGCGTCAGATCAACAGACGGTGTCAGACCCCGAAGTTCAGTTCTCTCCCCCGATCGGTGTCCACCCAGGTACCAGCGAGCGGGGCTGCGCCATGAACTCTGAGGAGTTCCTCCTCCACGGCAGCCCCCATGGCAGCCCCCACAGAGGCCAGGCCCCTGGACCCCACGTTCAAATCACACGGAGGCGCCTCGGCTGAGGCTTCCCTGGACGCAGGCGCCAGTGTCCATGGTTTACTTCCGTGAGGATTCTGTGGGACCACCTGTCGGGGACCGAATGCCTATGACAGTGAGGGAGGACCACAGAACTTTGGAAAATCCAAGTTTTTTTCTAAGTATTTCTATTATTTACCTCAGTGCATGATGGAAACAGGGAGGAGCCACGCAGAATGCCAGAAAATTATGTTTTAAAATAACCTGTCCCCTGCCGAGTTCTAGGGCCTCTCTGTCTGCTGGGCAGGCGTCTGGGTCATCCAGTTCACAGCCTGACAAGCAAAGGATGCTGACAACTTCTAAACCGTATTTACAGAAAACAAAAGGGAAAATTCTCCCCCCCGCCCCGCCCCGACTGAGTTTTGGTCCTGTTGCCCAGGTTGGAGCTCAATGGCGTGACCTCGGCTCACTGCAACCTTCTCCTTCTGGGTTCAAGCGATTCTCCTGCCTCAGCCTCCCAAGTAGCTGGGATTACAGGTGCCTGTCACCACACCTGGGTAATTTTTTATATTTTTAGTAAAGACAGGGTTTTGCTATGTTGGCCAGGCTGGTCTCAAACTCCTGACCTCACGTGATCCACCTGCCTCAGCCTCCCAAAGTGCTGGGATTACAGGTGTGAACCATCACACCTGGCCCAAAAGGGCAAATTCTTACAAGAGAGATGGAAAATTTAGAATATTAAAAAGGAGGCTAGAACTTAAGAGAAATAACAAAAGACCCACCAGCCAACTTCACCTGGAATTAGTCACAGCTGTACTAAAAATCGAGTGAGATGGGACCAGGTGCGGTGGCTCACGCCTGTAATCCCATCACTTTGGGAGGCTGAGGTGGGCAGATCGCCTGAGCTCAGGGGTTCGAGACCAGCCTGGCCAACACGGTGAAGCCCCGTCTCTACTAAAAATATAAAAATTAGTGGGGTGTGGGGGCACCCACCTGTAGTCCCAGCTACTTGGGAGACTGAGGTAGGAGAACTGCTGGAGCCCGGGAGGCAGAGGCTGCAGCAAGTCGAGATAGTGCCACTGCACTCCAGCCTCAGCGAGAGAGTGAGACCCTGTCTCTAAAAAAAAAAAAAAAAAAAAACTGCATGCACCCACACACAAACACACCCAGGAGTGCCGGGTGTGCCCTCACCCCACCTCCAGGATTTAGGACACACTCAGGATGCAGAGGACACAGCACTCTCACTGCAGGGAGAGGCCCTGGGAAGAAGCCAGAACCATTCAAGGTCCCAGCCTCGGGCTCCGCGGCCATTCCCCCCCACGCGCTCAGGGGCTCCCTTCCTGAAAGGAGAGGCCCAGAACAGAAAGGCCCTGAGGAGGAAGGGGAGAAACTGCCAGGGCCGCAGAGGCCGAGCTGGGGTGTGTGCTCCCCAAGGTCAGACA
This sequence comes from Macaca fascicularis, assembly GCF_037993035.2. Lineage (NCBI taxonomy): Eukaryota > Metazoa > Chordata > Mammalia > Primates > Cercopithecidae > Macaca > Macaca fascicularis. The sequence goes on from NC_088384.1 coordinate 119,895,762, forward strand.
CTGGCACCGGGGGCCATGGCCCAGCTGCCGCGGGTGAAATGGACGTCTGGGGGGAAGCCGTGCCCTCCGGCCCCATCTGCTGCACACACACCAACAAAGGTTTCACGGATGAAGCCACACCCAGGGAAGGCTGTCAAGACGCAGAAACAGTAGAAAAAGCACAAACAAATCACTTCCCCCAAGTCCAACAGCTTTTTTTTTTAAAGACAGGGTCTCACTCTGTGGCCCAGGCTGGAGGGCAGTGATGCAATCACGGCTCACTGCAGCCTCGACCTCCTGGGCTCAAGCGATCCTTCCATCTCAGCCTCCTGAGTAGCTGAAACCATAGCACAGGCGCCATCATGCTTGGCTAATTTCTTGTAAGGACGGGGTTTCGCCACGTTGCCCAGGCTCCCACAGTCATTCTGAACGACCAAGACGCACCAGCCATACCTGCAGTGCCGCTCAGGAACTGGGTGTGTCGGGGTCCCTGCCCTGAGTGTATACGACGGTCTGAGAGCATCCAGAGGAAACAGCACCCAAGCCCCCCATGTGAAAAGGTGGTCAGAGGGGAGGGCGGTGAGGGAGGCCCGGGATCCCCCTCCGACCACACCCACGGGCATGCGCTGCTGGCCGCACCCAGCCTGTCCCTCCTGATGCCCACGAAATGTGTCCAGCACTCCATCTGGCCGGCTGCAGGATGCCTACATGCCCTGTCACCGCTTCCTGGAAAGGTCCCAGTACCCCAGGGTTTGGTCAAATCCAACCATTTCTGCTAACAAGTACACTTTTGCATTCAAGAGGGGACGGGGCCAACATTTTGGAGCATAAATCACAAACGCTCTGCCTGCACTGTGTTCGATATTTTAGAAACACTATTTTGTTTGAATTCACAACAGCTGTGTAAGTAGCACCCCCCAGCCCTGTTTTTCAGATGTGGGAAGTGCGGCCTCAGGACGTCTGCGAAAGCCCAGCCCGCAGCTTGTCCATCTGTGCAGCGCTCAGCCCTGGGCCTCACTTTCAGGGCCAAGACCCCTCGGCCCGCAGCTCCGTGCTGAGTACGCAGAATAAAGGGAAGGTGAACACCACTTTCCACATGTAGTCTTTATTACCCACAAACAGTTGGCATCAGTGCTCACACCAACGCGAAAATTCGAAAGGATATTTTAGTGCTCATGGAAACAAAGTTGTAAAAATACTGTTTTTTAGAGCAGCGTAAAGAAACAGACACTTCCCAAATCCCAGCATCAAGGACGGCTGGCACGTTTCCTTCGCTTCACTCAATACTTAGGAAACAATGGGTCCACACCACTCATCACGCCTGGACGCCAGCCACGGAGGTGGGAGCCTCTCACACTCCGAACTCGCTGCCTCCTCCCCCGGAGAGAAACGGGACGCACCTCACTCTCTCAGTCGCACGCTGAGCACCAACTATGCACTAGGTGCCAGCACCGGGCCTTGCCCAGGGGCCTCACGTGAGCACAAGACCAGAAGGCAGCTGGCTGGGGGCTGGCTGCGGTGGGTTTCTCGTGTTTTTTTTTTTTTGTTTTTGTTTTTGTTTTTTTTTTTTGAGACGGAATCTGGCTCTGTTACCCAGCCTGGAGTGAGTGGCGCGATCTCAGCTCACTGCAAGCTCCGCCTCCCGGGTTCCCGCCATTCTCCTGCCTCAGCCTCCCGAGGAGCTGGGACTACAGGCGCCGCCACCTCGCCCGGCTAGTTTTTCGTATTTTTAGTAGAGACGGGGTTTCACCGTGTTAGCCAGGATGGTCTCGATCTCCTGACCTCGTGATCCGCCCGCCTCGGCCTCCCAAAGTGCTGGGATTACAGGCGTGAGCCACCGCGCCCGGCCCCTTTGCTTTTTTTTTTTTTTTTTTTTTTTAAACTCTTAAAGCCGAGCGCCCGCGTCTTGTCAGGAAGTCGGTCAGTCTGGGGCGAGCCCCGCACGCAGCAGGGACTGAACCTCTGGCCACATCTCAGCAGCGGCGTCGTCGGTTGGATTCGGCAGGGGACGTTTACGTTTTAAACACAACACCCGACGCATCTTTAAAAGTCACACGCCACCAGCATTACCCAGCGAAGGCAACACAAGGTGAGGCCCCCAAGTGCAATCGCCGTCCCCATTTCCCGTGCGTGAAACGAGCCTCCGCACAGAGCGGCCGGCAGGGGGCGCCTGAGCCCGTCTCTGGAGCACAAAGACCCCCGGCCCCCGCGCCGAGCCTGCGCAACCCGGGCGGGCTCCCCCATTCGGCCCAGCGACTCGGGTGAGAAACATTCCAGCGAGCACTCGGCTACTCCCCCGCCCGCCGCGCCGCGCCGCCCTCACAGCCGCGTCCATTCCCTCCTCACTCTAGAGCCAGCTCCCCGTGGACCCGAGAGGCCCGTCCTGGCTGCGACGCCGCCCCACCACCTCCCGGAACAGGGAGGCCGGCGGGCGGCCGAGCCGCAGGGACAGACCCTCAGCCTCATCTCATCCTGGCCCAGGACCTGCAACTCTCAGCCTTCGAAACCACACCAAAGCCAAGCGGCCCCCAGGGCCTGCACTTACGGGACAGCGAGTGGGCCCCTCTGGGCAGGTACTCGAACAGCAGGGAACCGTCATCCCCCAGCACGTCGGCCTTGAGCGACAGCAGGCTGTTCTTACTCATGAGTGCGGCGCGCAGGTTGGCCACCGCGGTGGCCTGGTGCAGGGCGTCGTCCTTCTCCGGAGTGAGGGGAGGGCCCAGATAGCTGGCTTCTCCTCCCAGGAGACCCTCCTCCACCTGTGCATAGAGCTCGGCCCTCTCTCCTCGGCTGTCAGAGCTGCTGGCTTCGGTGACGGACAGGTCCGCATCTGGGGACAGAGGGACACACGTCAGAAGACACATGGGTCGTTCCCAGACTCTCCAAGTGGGACAGGAGACAAATTTACGACGTAAATGTAGCCTGAGCTACAGAGCAGCATCGAGCCCAGCCCACCCTGGGGGCCGGGCACCTGCCCCAGCAATGCAACAGCCTCCGCCGAGCCCGGCCTTTCATGCCAACCCAGGCCCCATGGCGGTGGTGGAGGATGGCTCAACTCAGAACAACGGGGGTTGCCCTCCCTGGATGAGGGGCTGCAGACCTGTTTCCAGGCCCGGTTCCAGGGCTGAGGGCCTGAGAGTCAGAGGCTTCTGGGGCGGCAGTATTTCCATCTCTCAAAGACAAGGAGAGGCTCAAAATGGATCAATGACGTTAGAACTAAATCTATAAAATTCTTAGAAGAAAATCTGCATGATCTCAGATTTGGCAATAGGTTCTTAAATACAAAACCAAAAGCACAAGCAACAAAATAAGTTGGACTCATCAAAATTAAAATGTCAGCACTTCAGGCCGAGTGCGGCGGCTCACACCTGTAATCCCAGCACTGTGGGAGGCCGAGGCGGGCAGATCACCTGAGGTCGGGAGTTTGAGACCAACTTGGTGAAACCCCTCTACTAAAAATACAAAAATTAGACAGGCGTGGTGGTGCATGCCTGTAATCCCAGCTACTCAGTAGGTTGAAGCAGGAGAATCGCTTGAACCCAGGAGGCGGAGGTTGCAATGAGCTCAGATCATGCCACTGCACTCCAGCCTCGGCAACAGAACAAGATTCTGTCTCAAAAAAAAAAAAAAATTTGCAACCTATATATCTGATAATAAAAAGATTAATACTGTTACTCAATATAAAAATGGACAAAAAATCTTACTAGACATTTGTCCAAAGAAGACGTATAAATGGCCAAGATGCACATGAAGAGATGCTCAACATCACTCATCACTAGGGAAATGCAAAACACAACACGAGTCTACCACACACCACGATTCCACTACACGCCACGATTCCATCACACACCCACTGGGATGGCTGGAAATAAAAAGTCAGGCCAGACACCGTGGCTCACGCCTGTAGTCCCAATATTTTGGGAGGCTAAGATGGGAAGATCTCTTGAGAACAGGCGTTCAAGACCAGCCTGGGCAACACAGCAGGACAAAAAATTAAATTAAAACAAAATTGGCTGAGTGTGGTGGCTCGTGCCTGTGGTCCCAGCTACTCAGGAGGCTGAGAGGTGGGAGGAACACTTGAGCCTGTGAGGTTGAGACTGTGGTGTGCTGTGATCTAGCCACCGTGCTCCAGCTTGGGAGACAGAGTAAGACCCTATCTCAAAAACAAAAAAAAACAAACAAAAAAAAGGTCAGATAATATTGGCAAGGATGGGAAGAAATTAGAACCCTGGAACCTTGCTGGTAAGAGTGCAACACAGTACCCTTCCTGGGGAGCAGGTCGGCAGGTCCTCACAACGTCACGTACAGGAATCACCACGTGGCCCAGCAGTTCCACGTGTAGGCATGCGGATACCCACGAGAAATGAAGACACAAAAGCCCACAGAAAACCTTGTACAGGACACACCTAGCACTTTATTCATAACAGGCAAAAGGTGGAACAGTTGACAAGTCCATTGATGAATGAATGGATAAACATAACACGGTCCATTCCCACAGTGGAATATTATGTGGCCATGAAAAGGCTTGAAGAACAGACACAGGCCACTACACAGAGGAGCCTTGAAAACATGCACATCGGACGAAGCCAGACAGAACCACGCAGAAGAGCCTTGAAAACTGCTGAGTGAACAAAGCCAGACACAGAAGGCCACACACCATTTCATTTCCATTAAATATCCAGAACAGGCAAATCAAGAGAGACACAAAGTAGATTTATGGCTGCAAAAAGGGGCTGGGGAGGGGTCTCAGGTGAGGGCTAAGTGAGGCAGGGTTTCCCTTTGAGCTGAGGAAAATGTTCTAAATGGATTGTGCTGATCCCTGCACGACACTGTGAATATACCAAAAACCCCTGAACTGCAAACTTTAAACAGGTGAATGGTGCGTGAATCATCTCTCAACAAAGCTTCTACTTAACAACCACAACAACAACAACAACAGGTGACGACTTGAGTCACGGATTCAACATATTCCTCTGAGCGTCAGCTCCGGCCAGCCAGGGCTTCATGGAGGAGCCTCCCTCCTGCGGGGCTGTATGTAGGGCCTCAAAACTCCCCAGAACATGCTGAGCAATGATGACTTGCAGATATTTTCCCACAGCAAGAGAATGGATTTTCCACCGTGGTCCTTGACAGGAATCGGGATCAGAACCACAGAAACACAGGGGCATGAGGCAGGGGGAACTTGGAGCAGGGGCAGAGGTGACGTCTGCAAACACCCCTGGAACAAACACATACACGTCGCTCACAGACGCCACTCAGGGTGGTGCTGTGAGGTCCAGCAGCTGAGAGCTGGGCGTGGCAGGTGCACAGGGCCCCCACTCAGGCAGCACACGGGGTGAGGCCAGCCTGGCAGGAGCGGGTGGGAGTCTCCGGGGATGGTGACATTCGGACCGTCGAGCTACCTATGACTTCTTCTGGAGGCCTTTAAAGGATATTTTTCCAGACTCTACTCTATTTTTCCAAACTAGACTCCTTTTTATATTTTTTTGCAAATCCCTCAATGATACATCATATGAATTGTGCATTTCTAGAACTAAATGTACAGGTTATATCCAAACTCACGTTAAGGCTTTGTCTTAGCTTGGGTTGCCATGACAGAACACCACAGGCAGGGCGGCTCAACAACGAAAATTAGTTTCCTCACACTCTGGAGACTGGGAAGTCCGAGGGTCAAGGTCCCAGCAGACCTGGTGTCTGGTGAGGCCCCTCCTGACCTGCAGACGGTGGCAGGTGAGCCCTCGGGGCCCCTCCCTGGAGTCTGGGAGCAGAGTGGGTGGTGGGTGCGATATTCTCACGAGCGTGTTCAGGGATCAGGGCCTGGCTGTGACCACCTTATCACTTCCTCCAAGGCCCTCCCCACACGCAGCCACACAGGGGCTGGGGCTCCGACACACGAGTGTGGGGGGTGCACATTCAGCTCATAAGAGGCTTCAAATAAAAATCACCCAATTTTATTTTATTTTATTTTATTTATTGATTTTGAGACAGAGTTTTGCTCTTGTCGCCCAGGCTGGAGTGCAGTGGCGCGATCTCGGCTCACTGCAACCTCCACCTCCCAGGTTCACACCATTCTCCTGCCTCAGCCTCCCAAGTAGCTGGTACTACAGGCGCCCACCACTACACCGGGCTAATTTCTTTCTGTATTTTTTTTTTTTTTTTTTTTGGAGAGGGAGTCTCGCTCTGTCGCCCAGGCTGGAGTGCAGTGGCCGGATCTCAGCTCACTGCAAGCTCCGCCTCCCGGGTTCACGCTATTCTCCTGCCTCAGCCTCCTGAGTAGCTGGGACTACAGGCGCCCGCCACCTCGCCCGGCTAGTTTTTTTTATTTTTTAGTAGAGATGGGGTTTCACCGTGTTACCCAGGATGGTCTCGATCTCCTGACCTCGTGATCCGCCTGTCTTGGCCTCCCAAAGTGCTGGGATTACAAGCTTGAGCCACCGCGCCCGGCCTCTTTCTGTATTTTTAGTAGAGACGGGGTTTCACCGTGTCAGCCAGGATGGTCTCGACCTCCTGACCTTGTGATGGGCCCGCCTCGGCCTCCCAAAGTGCTGGGATTACAGGCACTGGCCAACACGCCCGGCTAATTTTTTGTATTTTTAGCAGAGACGGGGTTTCACTACATTCGTCAGGCTGGTCTCAAACTCCCAACCTCAGGTGATCCGCCCACCTCAGACTCCCAAAGTGCTGGGATTACAGGCATGAGCCACCGCGCCCGGCCAAAATCACCCAATTTTAAAGCCAAATTTTAAATATAAATTATTGTAACAAATTAAGGTGAAAAACACATAAAAGAAATCAGGATAAGCAGAAAGAACTCTCCCATGCTAAAAGTTGGGTTTTGGCTGGGTGCGGTGTCTCACGCCTGTAATCCCAGCACTTTGGGAGGTTGAGGCAGGTGGATCATGAGGTCAGGAGTTCAAGACCAGCCTGACCAACATGGTGAAACTCCATGTCTACTAAAAAAAAAAAAAATACAAAAATTAGCTGGGTGCGGTGGTGGGCACCTGTAATCCCAGCTACTCGGGAGGCTGAGGCAGGAGAATTGCTTGAACCCAGGAGGTGGAGTTTGCAGTAAGCCAAGATCATGCCACTGCACTCCAGCCTGGGCGACAGAGCAAGACTCTGCCTCAAAAAAAAAAAAAAAAAAGAAAGAAAGAAAGAAAAAAAGGAGCCAAAGGCCAAGAGAAAATATTTGCAAAGCACATACTTGATGAAGGACTTGGAACAAGAACACCTAGGAACTCTCACCGCTGGGTAATAAAAGACGGGCAGAAGATCTGAACAGACACTTCCCCAAAGCAGGGACCCAGATGCAGAGCAGGCGCCCGATGCTCATGACCACGAGCTGAGCCACGACACTCACTCGGCCGGCGCCTCACGGCCGCCACGAGGACAGCCCAATCGAAACATGGCAGAAAGACCTGGACAGACACTTTACCAAAAAAGATCTATGAATGGCATCATCAGCCATCAAAGAAATGCAAATTAAAGACCACAGAGAGGCCGGGCGCGGTGGCTCAAGCCTGTAATCCCAGCACTTTGGGAAGCCGAGACGGGTGGATCACGAGGTCGGGAGATCGAGACCATCCTGGCTAACACGGTGAAACCCCGTCTCTACTAAAAATACAAAAAACTAGCCGGGCGATGTGGCAGGTGCCTGTAGTCCCAGCTACTCGGGAGGCTGAGGCAGGAGAATGGCGTGAACCCGGGAGGCGGAGCTGGCAGTGAGCTGAGATCCGGCCACTGCACTCCAGCCTGGGCGACAGAGCGAGACTCCGTCTCAAAAAAAAAAAAAAAGACCACAGAGAAGCTGGGCGCGGTGGCTCACGTCTGTCATCCTAGCACTTCGGGAGGCCAAGGCGGGCGGATCACCTGAGATCAGGAGTTCGAGACCAGCCCAGCCAACATGGTAAAACCCCGTCTCTACTAAAAATACAAAAAAATCAGCCAGGTGTGGTTCTGGGTGACTGTAATCCCAGGTACTCGGGAGGCTGAGGCAGGAGAATCGCTTGAACCCGGAAGGTGGAGGCTGCAGTGAGCTGTCGTCGTACCATTGCACTCCAGCCTGGGCAACAAGAGTGAGAGACTCCATCTCAAAACAAACAAACAAAAAACCATGAAGAGGAGTCTCAGAATTGAACCAAATTGAACCATAATGGTTAACGCTGTTTTTGTTTGTTTTTGTTTTTGTTTTTACAGACAGTCTCACCACAGTGAAAAAGGTAAAGACAGGGTTTCACCATGTTGGTCAGGCTGGTCTCGAACTCCTGACCTCAGGTGATCCAGCTGCCACAATGAAAAAGGTAAGAAGTGCAGACAGATGCAGCAGCATGGGTAGGCCCAAATACACTGATGCAAGAAAGGAGCCTCACCCAAAAGCCAGCTGGAGGCCTGACAGAGGCCCTGGGAGAATGTGCTGCACTTTGGAGGGTTTGGGTACATGCATTTATCAAAACTTCTCGGGCTGGGGATGGTGGTTCACGCCTGTAATCCCCAGCACTGTGGGAGGCCAAGGCGGGTGGGTCACTTGAGTCCAGGAGTTCAAGACCAACCTGGGCAACACAGTGAAACCCCATGTCTACAAAAAATACAAAAATTAGCCAGGCGTGGTGCTGTGCACCTGTAGTCACAGCTACTCAGGAGGCTGAGGTAGAAGGATCACTTGAGCCAAGGAGGTTGAGGCTGCCGTGAGCTGAGATCGCACCACTGCACTCCAGCCTGGGCATCACCCTGTCTCAAATTTAAAAACCACAACTTCTCAAAAAGTACATTTGAAGTTAGGCTCTGTGGTACCGAACTACACTCCCAGCTGCTCGGGAAACTGAGGCGGGAGGATCATCAAAGCCCAGGAATGCGAGTCCCTGTCTCTAAAAAAAAAAAAAGAAAACGAAAAGATGCACTTGCGATTGGCACCCGTCAGAGTGAAGAGAATTTAACTGAGAAATGGAAAGGTGTGGAGCGCTGACGTGTTTTGGGATGAAGTATCCTGACGCCTCGGCCTGCAATGAAATGCACTGAAAAATAAGAAGAGTTTTTAGTGATTAGATGGACAAATATATAACAAAGCAAACACAGCGAAATGTTAACTGGGGGATCTAGGCAGCAGGCATCTTCACCATTTCATTTTTTCAACTTTTCTCTGAGCATGAATATTTTCCCAATACAGTGTTACGAGTAAAAACAAGAAACTATCCAAACTGTACACCTGAAATCTGTGTAGTTTAGTGTATGTAATATATCACACCTCAAAAAAATAGAAAAAAGGGCCCGGCCTGGTGGTTCACGCCTGTAATCCCAGCACTTTGGGAGGCCGAGGCAGGTGGACCACCTGAGGTCAGGAGTTAGAAACCAGTCTGAATAACATGGTGAAACCCTGTCTCTACTAAAAGTATGAAAAATTAGCCAGGTGTGGTAGCAGGCGCCTGTAGTCCCAGCTACTTGGGAGGCTGAGGCAGGAGAATGGCGTGAACCCGGGAGGCGGAGGTTGCAGTGAGCCGAGATCACGCCACTGCACTCCAGCCTGGGCGACAGAGCGAGACACTCAAAAAAAAAAAAAAAAAAACAGAAAAGAGGCGATTTTCATCAAAATCCCCAGCTACCGTATGCAAACCCCCAGTGGTGAGCCCATGAGGCCCCGGCAGAGACGCCCAGGCTGCAACCCCTGAGCTGTGGCTTTACCACCTTGTGGCAGAAGGGACTCTGCAGACCTGATTCAGTTCAGGATCTCACGACGATGAGTCCTGGATGAGCCATGTGGGCCCTCAACAGACCCGCCAGGGTCCCTGTCAGAAGAGAAGGAGGCAGGGGGGTGACAGAAGTGAGGATGGGGGCCGGGCGCGGTGGCTCAAGCCTGTAATCCCAGCACTTTGGGAGGCCGAGACGGGCGGATCACTAGGTCAGGAGATTGAGACCATCCTGGCGAACACGGTGAAACCCCGTCTCTACTAAAAAATACAAAAAAAAAAAAAAAAAACTAGCCGGGCGAGGCGGCGGACGCCTGTAGTCCCAGCTACTCGGGAGGCTGAGGCAGGAGAATGGCGTAAACCCGGGGGGCGGAGCTTGCAGTGAGCTGAGATCCGGCCACTGCACTCCAGCCCGGGCGACAGAGCCAGACTCCGTCTCAAAAAAAAAAAAAAAAAAAGAAGTGAGGATGGGAAGGGGCAGGAATGATGTGGGGCCATGAGCCAAGGATGCTGTGGCTTCCAGAAGCTGGAAGAGGCCTACAGACTCCCCTGAGCTCCAGGGGATCCAGCCCTGCCAGCTGCTTTAGACTTCAGAAAACCGTGAGACAAAACCTGCATTGCTCTGACACTAAGTCTGGTAATTTATTACTAGAGCCAGCGCACCTCGTAACCTAAAAACGCCCCCAGGTGCTTGCCAAAAGCACACACACCCATGAGCTAAAAAGACACCTGCAGGAGAGCCTCAGCCCTGAGCCCGACACCCAAACACCCACATCTGGACGATAACGGGACAGGCTGCAGCCACACCCCACGCCCCACGCGCCACGCCCATGGGGAGGAGCAGCGTTGCTGCCGGCCTCAGCTGTGAGTCCCTCCCCACCAGGACAAGGAGCAAAGGCAGAGACGCAAGGACACCCTGCCGGAGTGGCTGCGTTAAAAGTTCAGTGTGAGCCAGGCAGTGGCTCACACCTGGGATCCCAGCACCATGGGAGGCCCAGGCCAGGAGTTTGAGACTGGCCTGGGAAACACAGTGAGATCTACATCTCTACAAAAAACATTTTTAAAAATCAGCCAGGCATGGTGGCGCACGCCCACAGTCCCAGCTACTCATGAGGCTGAGGTGGGAGGACCACCTGAGCCCCGGAGGTCAAGGCTGCCGTGAGCCGAGATCGTACCACTGCACTCCAGCCTGAGCAAGAGAGTGAGACCCTGTCTTTAAAAAACCAAAAAGGCCGGGCGCAGTGGC